>NW_012267285.1:3683843-3716537 GCF_000151885.1 Dipodomys ordii
TGAGCTACAGCGCCACTTCCGGTTTTCTGGTGGTTTATTGGAGATAGGAGTCTCGCGGTCTTTCCTGCCCGGGCTGGCTTTGAACCGCGATCCTCGGATCTTAGCCTCCTGAGTAGCTAGGATTACAGGCGTGAGCCACCAGCGCCCGGCTTCCTGGTGCATTTCTTATCTTAATAACTTTGCAGCTGGAGCAGTGTTTAAATATTTTAAAGTTTTGGGTTGGAGGTATGGCTCAATTGGTAGAACACCAGCCAATGAGCAAAACCTCAGGTACTGAGTTCACATCCCAGTCTCTCAACAACAAAAAAAAAAATTAAGAGAAATTTAATTCCAATTTGAGATTTTATATAAGTTATAATATGTAAATTTACTAGCCACAAACAGGTTTTAATAGCCACAAATAGTTCCATTTCAGACTTATAGCAAACTATATGAATGCTTACAAAAAAACAAAGAACCCAGAGTTCCTTCTTGTCTTCGGGATGTTGGTTAGCCATTGTGATACGATGTTGTGTATTTTGTAATTTAATCCCATGTGCCTGGTGAGTTAGGAACTATTAACAGCCCCCATTTCAGGAAAGTTAGTTTTCCTGAGGGAGGTCCCATGCTGACAGATCTTGAGAAGAGGCAGTCCAGCTTCCCAGCCCACGTTCATAGCCTTTGTTGTAGATAAGGTAAGGTTAGCCCTGAACTGGGGAGGGGAACATGGAGCGCCCAGGGCTCTCTGGACACAGCTGTTAACAACGCTTAGTAAGTTAATGTTTCCCTGCGCACTGAGGCTGCGGGCACCTGTGTCCCTGCACGGCCGCTGAGCAGCTGCCCCTCACAGGCATCCCTTTTCCTTCATATATGGAGTCCACATTCTGGGGAAAGTATCAAGCAATTTTGCACTTGCCTTTTTAAAACATTTTTTAATATGCCACATCATTTTCCTATGTTTCAGTGAAAAGCAAGAAGAAAACTCCTTAGCCTCTGAGACACAGACAAGAAATGGTAATGACCCTTGTGGGTGTTAAGACTCCCCCTGCTTCATGTCTGTTATGATAGTGATTCTTTTTTAATCATGCAGAGATCTTCCCTTCCTCCCTCCCTCCTCCTCCCCCTCCCTCCTTCTCCCCCACTCCCAGTTTTGCTCATCATCTTTCGTCATGTACTCATCTCCCCCAGTCCATGCAGTTTAATGCCAGCACTAGGCTACTCACAAGTGTCCAGGAACCTCACATGTGGTGAACAAGAAGCTTTTCTCTGTAACGTCAATGTTTTATGACATACTGCTTTCCTACTTAGATTTTAACTCTGTTATCCAACTAGCATAAATTTTGGGTGGGAAATTGCTTACAATATCACAATATAAATGATGTGAAAGCATAAACTTCTGCAAAAGCTCAAACTCACACTTTTTTAAAGAAAAGTAAACACATTTAAGCATTTCTTGGATATTGAGCTCATTAAAGCCACAGTATTTAGGTTTGTGTTTTCTTTACATGTTTTAGTTGTACGCAGTAACAGGAAGGTAAAAAGTATACATTATCATCTGGGCCTGGTGATATATGTGCACACACACTCACACACACACACACACACACACACACGTAATCCCAGCACTTGGGAGGCTAAGGATCTCAGCAGCTCAAGAGCAGCCTCAAGAGCTCACCTCATGCTGTGGCTCAAGTGGTAGAGCACTAGCCTTGAGCTGAAGAGCTAAGGGACAGCGCCCAGGCCCAGAGTTCAGGCCCCATGACCGGACCCCCCCCAAAAAAAAAGATCTCACCTCAAAAAATAAAAGAAGAAAACATGTGGGGTATGTGTGTCAGTGTCTTACACCTGTAATTCTAGCTGCTCAGGAAGCTGAGATCTGAGGATCTTAGTGGAAAGTTAGTATGGTCAGGAAAGCTCGTGAACCTCTTATATCCAATTAACCACCAAAAAGCTGGAAGTGGAGCTGTACCTCAAGTAGTAGAGCACTAGCTTTGAGGGAAAGAGAAAAAGCTCAGGGACAGAGCCCAGCCTCTGAATGCATATCCCAGGATGGCTGCTCCCCCGCCCTGCCCTTCTCCCTCTCCCTCTCTTTCTCTGCTGTCTCCTTTTAGTCATGACCCCGCAGGGTAGTAAGTAGGAAATCATGACAGTGAACCACCCTTGATTTTTAGGGTCCCACAGACCTGGTCAAGGCTCATGGTGGCTTCTGTGCCAGACAGAAGAGGAGTGGAGACAGGTCACCGAGAGTTTCCGAGAGCGGTCCTCCCTCCGAGAGCGGCAGCTCTACAAGCTCCTCAGTGAGGACTTTCTGCCTGAGATCTGCAACATGATCGCCCAGAAGGTATGTTTTCCTAGGGACCGGCTCCATACCGCAGCGACAGGCCTGTGGACACACACCCGAAACCGGAGGAGGCTGGGGTGATGCTCTGGCCTTCACAAAGGCCCGCGTTCCTGTCCCTCACCAGGACGCTGAATGCCTTTTCACAGCAAGATGAGTGGAAAGAGAAATGTGGGTGAATACTCAGTGTGTATGCATGAAAATGGAACCAGAAACTTGACGGGCAGGGGCCGGATAGTTTTTTTTGGTGGTGGATGATAGGTGACTGTTTAAGATGTATCATATACATACATGCACATGTTACATTGAAACTCCCTTATACAACTGTTGAACATAATTAAAAGAATTAAAAAAAAAATGGGCTGGGGAACTGGGTGCCAGTGGCTCAGGCCTATAATCCTAGCTACTCAGGAGGCTGAGATCTGAGGATCATGATTTGAAGCCAGCCTGGAGCAGGAAAGTCCCCATGAGACTCTTATTTCCAAGTAACCACTCAAAAACTGTAAGTGGCGCTATGGCTTATACCGTGCTTGTCTTGAGCACAGAGAGGCTCAGAGACAGCTCCCAGGCCCTGAATTCAAGCCTCAAAAAAGGGGAACCTGGGGGCTGGGAAGGTGGCTCAGTGGTACAGTGCTTGCCTAGCATGCATGAAGCCCTGAGTTCAATTCCTCAGTACGACATACTGAAAAAGCTAGCAGTGGCATTATGGCTCAAGTAGTAGAGCTAGCCTTGAGCAAATGAAGCTCCGCAACAGTTGCCCAGGCCCTGAGTTCAAGCCCCAGGATTGGCAAAAAAAAACCCTTTGTTTTAGAGGGAGGAAGCCTGGCACTGGTGTCTTAGGCCTATGAATCCTAGCTACTCAGAAGGTTGAGATCTGAGGAGCGAGGTTTGAAGCCAGTCCATGACACACTTATTTTCAGTAAACTACTTAGAAAAAGCTGGAAGTGCCACTGTGGCTCAAGTGGTAAAGAAAGCAAAAGATGCTCTCATGGACAGTGCCCAGGCCCTGAGTTCAAGCCCCAGGACTGGCACCAAAGAAAGAAAAAAAGAAAAAAGGAAGAGGTAAAATAATGAATAGATGCTTCTAAAAGTCTTGCCTGTGAAATTAAGATAAAATGGTAAAAAGATAATTGGTTTTCAAATGAAGAGGTGTTACTTTTGTCTAAAAGAGGAAACTGGAAAAGCAGATAAAAGTTTAATAGGTGTTTATGTGAACAAATTGCAGAAACCTTCCCTCCATAGGGTCTTACAGCCTATGATTAGCGAGTAATAACTATTTGAAGAGTACATAATTTCAAAATTCTTTGTTTTATTTCACTGTGGGTGTCCCCCCCCATTTTTCTTTTATCTAAGACCTAATTCAAATGATGCTTTTACTCATTGGCTGGTGTTCTACCAACTGAGCCATGCCCCCCCGTGTGTGTGTGTGTGTGTGTGTGTGTGTGTGTGTGTGTGTGCACGTGCTCATATGTATATGATGGTCCTGGTGCTTGAACTCGGCCCAAGTGCTGTCCCTGATGTTTTTTTTTTTTCAAGGCTAATGCTCTACTACTTGAGCCACAGTTCTACTTCTGGCTTTTTGGTGGTAAAATAAAGATGAGAGTCTCAAGAGACTTTCTGGCCTGGACTGGCTTGGAACCATGATCCTCAGATCTCAGCCTCTTGAGCAGCTCAGATTCTAGGTGTGAGCCACTGTCACTTGGCTCTGTGTTGCAACGATGAAAAATGTCTTTTCAGATGTAGCAATTGAAACATCAGCAGAAAAGAATATGATGCTCACATTAGACAACATTAAACTAACATTTTAAACAGTGGGAAGGGGAGGCAGTCACAGAGACTGGGTTCCTGGTAAAGGGTAGTGTGAAGAACTGGGAGCTTTCCTTCAGATACACCTGAATCATGGCTCCACCCTATTCTGTTGATCCCTTGGAGAAGATAGGTCATAGTTCTGAGATTCATGTCTGTTTGCCACCTGCAGAGTGCTGTCTTCATAGGAAGTCTGGTGGGTATTAAACAAAAGAACTTACGTTAGTGTGCATAGCACTTAGGAGGCATGGAGTCTCGTGCATTGTTTGATGATGATGATGATGGTGGGTAACTGATGAAGAATCTCAATTGGAAAGTAAACCCACATTTCTTAATAAAATACAGACAGAAGATTTGATACATCTCTGGAGGTATGTTAGTAAACTGGAGAGAATTAAGGAGGTGAGGCCTTTGGGCATATAAAAATGTTAGTGGCCGGGAGCTGGTGACTCACGCCTGTAATCCTAGCTACTCAGGAGGCTGAGAACTGAGGATCACAGTTCAAAACCAGCCCGGGCAGGAAAGTCCGTGAGACTCTTATCTCCAATAAACCACTAGAAAACCGGAAGTGGCGCTGTGGCTCAAGCCGTAGAGTGCTCGCCTTGAGCTGAAGAGCTGAGGGACAGCGCCCAGGCCCAGAGTTCAAGCCCCAGGACTGACCCAAAAAAAAAAAAGGTGATACAGAAAGTAGTATTTAGTCTAAAAGTTGTGTTTGGGACAGCTCTTAAACATTAGACACTTAAATAAATTGGTTTAGACTGTGTACACAAAAGGTGACAGTATGTATGTCAGGACACCCCTCTGTGCCGAGAACAGGAAGGTCTTCCTTAGTCGCTCTTCTGTGATGTCACAGTGTTGGAGTGAAAGTGCTGTTGGCTTTTTGTGCTATTAGCATGGTAAATCGATGAGATTTCCCTTTGGAAAGTTCTGTGCTAGTCTGCGTTTAAAGTTTAAGAGATCTTCTCTTAATGTCTTGAACCTTATAAACTGCTGGGGTAGCTTTTGTGGAAAAGGAAGAAGGTCACAATACTTTGGATCTTGTGATTGAATTTACACAGGACCCCCCCCCCCCAGAAAAGGTGTCCAAACTGCTGACCCTCTCCCTTTGCAGTGTGCCTAAACCATATGAACTATTCCTTACTGTTACTCTGTTGTTTGATGACTTACATCATTATAACTTGAAGAAGTCTTGAGAATTCTTGAAAGGAAGATCAGGATTCCAGAATGTGTCCTGTGGAAGTTGTTGGACTATCTGACCGAAGGCTCTTGTCTAGCAGGCTACAAGGTGGCTCATCCACCAGAACCCCACAGGCTGCAGGCACCTGCTAATACAGTGTCAGCTAGAGTGCACGCCTAGGTGTAGATCATCTCCGAAGCTCCTCCTTTGAGATTTCCAAGTGGTCGCTTTCGGGCTGCTCAGTTTTCTCAGCGTTCTTCACAGATGAGCTTTCTGATGTCTCCTTGCTGTGTCTTCTTCCCACTTTCACTCATTCTGGACTCTGCTTGGGCAGATGCCCTCCCTCACTTCTTCCTACTGCCACTGACTGACCTTTAAAAGGGCTTTCTGCTTCCAGCTGCCTTTTTTTTTTTTTTTTCTGATGCTGGTCCTGGAACTTGAACTCAGGGCCTGGGCACTGTCTGTCCCTGACTTTTTTTGTTTTGTTTTTTGCTCAAGACGAGCGTTCTGCCACTTGAGCCATAGCTCTGCTTCTGGCTTTTTGGTAGTTTATTTTGGAGATGAGAGTCTCATGGACTTTGCTGTCAGGACTGACTTCAAACTACAGTCCTCAGATCTTAGCCTCCTGAGAAGCTAGGATTGTAGGCATGAGCCACTAGTGTCCAGCTTCTTAACTGCTATTACTGTGGTAAGACAGAGCTTTACCATTAGTGTGAATTTGGGTAAGGTACCCAAAGCTGGCCTTGAACTTGGAGTCTAGACATGTACTGTTGTTTTGGGTTTTTTTGGTCGTGGGCCTTGAATCCAAGACCTAGGCACTGTCCCTAAGCTCTTTTACTCAAGGCTAGTGCTCTACCGCTTTGAGCCACAGTGCCACTCCGAGGTTTTGATAGGGACTTTTTTGTCTAGCCTGTTTGTATCTGCAGTCCTCACATCTCAGCCTCCAGAGTAGCTAGGATCAGGCATGAGCCATCAGTGCTCAGTGGAAAAATGTTCTTAATATTATTTTTTTTCCTTTGGTAAAGGTTGTCATGGGAGATTCTTGGCTGTTTTGTTTAATATGCTGAGCTTGTTATGTTAATGTGCACCCTCATCCCAACTACTGGCCGGAGCATAAGGAGAGCAGGATTATGGTCCAAGCCTGTTCCCTCACAAAAAGGAAGACCTTATCTCAAAAATAGCCAGCACAAAAAATGTAAGAGGCATGGCTCAAGTGGTAAAGAACCTGCTTACCAAGCTGAAGATCCTGAGCTCAAACCTCAGTACCACCGAGAGTGATAGTAGTAATTTATTGCCTTAGAACCTGGCATAGCTAAATACTCGTTGTCCTGATCGTCTTATAGATCGTCACCATTGGCGATTTCCTCTGTGCCTCCGTGGTTCTTTTTCTGGCGGTGGCAGCGGCAGTAGCTGAGAGCACCCTAATCTGTCTATCCCTTTCTTTTCCTCACTTCTAACTATAGGGAAAACGTCCACAGCGCACAAAGGCAGAGTTGCAACCTAGGTGGATGTCAGACCACCTGTCCATGGACTCCATCAGACCAGAGGTGAGTGAGTGTGCAAGCAGAGAGACAGAAAGGGCAGCTCCCTTTCACGTAGCTTTTGTTTTCACTTCTTTATTTTTCTTCATTTAAGTCTCAAAAACTTTATTAAGGATTTTTGCATGTAAGGCCCATTTCTGTAAAGAGAATATGGAAATAAATCGTTAGATCATAGTCTCATCTCCTTGAGTGATAGGTGCATCCACACGTATACTCTAATATAGATCAGAGTGGCTAAGTTGTAAAATAGAGGTAAAAAGTTTATGAACGCAAAGCAAAGAAGGAAGGACTTGGGCAGTGTTTGGCCTGGGCTTGGGGGTGGCTTGGATTCTGGTAGTTGGCGGGGAGAGTGGTAGAGCCCAGCGCAGTCTCCCCGTGGCAAGGAAGCACACAGCATGGTAGAGAGCCGTGTGTGGTGCGCGCAGCTGGGCAGGTGCGATGCGTGGTGTTACAGTGCAGAGTAGGGCTCTCCAGAGTCTCCTCTTTATTTATATCTTCAGTAGGCACAGAAGCAAGCTGCCACTTGCTTTTGGAAGAATGCTCTCTGCTCACTCCATATACAGTAAATGCCTTTTGGGGGGTGGGAGGGAGGGTGGCTCGTGGGGGTGGAACTCTGGGCCTGTGCATTGTCCTTGAGCCCTTGAGCTCAAGGCAAGCACTCTACCACCTAAGCCACAGCACCACGTCTGGTTTTCTGGTGGTCTATTGGAGATAAGAGTTTCATGGACTTTCCTGCTTGGGCTGGCTTTGAACCACAATCCTCAGGTCTCAGCCTCCTGAGTAGGATTATAGCCATGAGCCACTGGTGCCCAGGCTAAGTATATGCTTTTATAAGAAAAAACTGGTGGTACTAAATAGTAGTTACAGCAAGAGGAAGTAGAATTTTTGCTGTTTGAAATATCTAGAATGGAGGAGATGACCTTTGGGGAGAAATTATTTCCTTAGAGAATAGAATGGTAGGAATGGAAGAAGCTAGTGAACAAATAGAAGAGGTAGGCCAGTGAATAAAGGAATGTCTTGATTGATCACCATTCACCAACCTTTTGGGAAATTGAGCAGTGAAAGAAAATGAAAAGTAAAGAAAGCTGGTGTTGTGGTAGATGTCTGTCAGAGCCAGAGGCAAGACAATCCTGAGTTGGAAGCCAGGATCGCCTACATAAAACCAACCAGTCTTATTTCAAACAATAGTAGAAAGGAGGGTTCACAGTTGGTCCCTGTTTGGTACAGTATGGGCCTGAAATGGCTGTGAATTGGAATAGGATGGATATGCTGTCTCTCTGCTGAGATGAATTGCCCAAGTGACAAGGCCTTGTCAGAAAGTCTGTTGCTCACATTTCTCCTAAGACAGTTCTCTTGAAACGCAGGACATTTTTGGTGTTTATTATCAGTCATATGAGTAGAAAGCGTATCAGATGGGAGTCTGAAGGACATTGTTAGCTGAAGAAAATGGGTAAGAAATGGGTATTACTAAGAAAGTTTCCAAGCACCATCCAGGACTAATGAGTCATATGGTTCCGTGTTTTCCTTTCGTGACATAACCTTTGAGGTGTGAAATGACTTTGATCTAGCGCCACACTGTGGGGAGAGAAATTTCTGGTCTTTTCATTCACTGAGATTGACCGAGTGGAGAGGTGACTGAGAATTTGGGAGAGCAGGGCAGGGGGATGTGTGGTGAGGAGGCTGAGAAGGCCGTTTCTTCTCAGCCCGCTTCTTGCTCTCAGGCGACTGCCCGTCTGACTGCCTTTGTGTTGGCAATCCCGCAGCGCCTGCTTTCCACCTCCCTCGGTCCCTCTTGCCAGTGGCACCAGCCCGAGCTCTCAGGCGTGTTTCTTTTGCTAGGTTCTCCCTTTCCGCCTTTTCCCTCCACAGTCAACGCCTCCTTGAACACTGCTATGGGGCAGCTGTTTGTTCAGATTTGCCCATAATCTAAGTACCCTGGAAGAGTCTGCTCCAAGCAGACGTTGAGCATCAGACAGTAACATTTCTTCTATTTTGGTAGGGTTTATTTTTAAAATTCTGCTATTTAGCTTGAAATACAGGAACCACAGTATGTAGGAACACAAACAATACTTGAATATCTGTTTAAGAATCAGATGTTTTGGAGAAATCTTAATGATAACATGAGCTTCCAGAGCAGATAAATTTTCAGGCCTTTTAAGCACCTAGGCATTGACCACCCAGGGACTACACTGCCTCCGAAGATCTTTTAATGTGACCCCTACGGGAAGATCAGTGAAGGGGCATGGGCTCCCTGAGCCTGAGGATTAGGGGTGCTGAGTGGGGGTGGAGGGAGGTGGGAAGCGGGGGGAGCCCAGTGGACCAGCAGGGCATCTTGCAGTGAGGAGCCAGCACTGCATTAGCCTGAGAGAGGTTTTAGTTCACAGTCGTTTAGAGGGTTCCACAATGATGTTTCTAATTAGCCTCTCATTAACACACCCTCTTGATTCTAGAAGGACTTTTTCTTATAGAGCATTTAAACAGCAATCCCTGTCCCATTTACAACTGGCTTTTTACATGGTACCATTACATATTACTTCATACATACCCTTTTTAATTGATAACTTAGCCGGGCTGCCTCTTAATCGAAGAACATTCATTAAATAGAAGTAAAAAAATTCTGGTTTGCTATTGTATGGTATAGTGACTACAGCTAGAGTTTGTTTATCATATACAGTCAAAAAGAATTTTTTTTGCTTCTTTTATTGGCCATGAATGATAAATGTCTAAGAAGATAGTTACGTTTAACCTGATGACAGAATAAACCTATGTATACTAAAACAGCACATAGCACCTTGTTGTTATGTATGTACGTACACTAAACAGCACACAGCACCTTGTTGTTATGTGTGTACGTACACTAAACAGCACACAGCACCTTGTTGTTATGTGTGTTTAACCTGATGACAGAATAGAACTACGTACACTAAACAGCACACAGCACCTTGTTGTTATGTGTGTTTAACCTGATGACAGAATAGATCTACGTACACTAAACAGCACACAGCAACTTGTTGTTATGTATGTACGTACACTAAACAGCACACAGCACCTTGTTGTTATGTATGTACGTACACTAAACAGCACACAGCACCTTGTTGTTATGTATGTACGTACACTAAACAGCACACAGCACCTTGTTGTTACGTGTGTTTAACCTGATGACAGAATAGATCTACGTACACTAAAACAGCACACAGCACCTTGTTGTTACGTATGTTTTATGCGACTATGCTGAGATTTGAACCCAGACCCTTCTAGGCGACCACCCTATCCCCAAAGGCATCTGGAGCCCTTCCTTCAGTCATGGGGCTTGAACTCTGGGCCTGGGCACTGTCCTTCAGCTCTTCAGCTCTTCTACTTTGAGCTATAGCACCACTGATGGTTTTTGGTTAATTGGAAATAAGAGTCTCATGGGAGCTGGGTGCCGGTGGCTCACGCCTGTCATCCCAGCTACTCAGGAGGCTGAGATCTGAGGATTGTGGTTCAAAGCCAGCCCAGGCAGGAACGTCCGTGAGACTCTTATCTCCAATTAACCACCAGAAACCCAGAAGTGGCGCTGTGGCTCAAGTGGTAGAGTGCTCGCCTTGAGCTGAAGAGCTGAGGGACAGCGCCCAGGCCCAGAGTTCAAGCCCCAGGACTGACAAAGAAAAAAGAAAACTTAAATATCGAAAACCTTCATAATGTGTAATTGAGGAATCATTGCCATTTGCAGCTAGCTACCCATTTGCTTCAGACCCTTTATTACAAACAGATCCCACTGAACATTTCTGCGCCCTGTGTGGTTTATTACCTTCTGTGAGTTGCATATTGGTTTTCAAGTGGGGGTCTGTTAAGCATTTTTTTTTTTTTTTTTTTGGTTGGTCGTGGGGCTTGAACTCTGGGCCTGGGCGCTGTCCCTCAGCTCTTCAGCTCAAGGCGAGCGCTCTACCACTTGAGCTACAGCGCCACTTCCGGTTTTCTGGTGGTTTATTGGAGATAGGAGTCTCACGGTCTCTCCTGCCTGGGCTGGCTTTCAACCGCGATCCTCAGATCTCAGCCTCCTGAGTAGCTAGGATTACAGGCGTGAGCCACCAGCGCCCGGCTGTTAAGAGTTCTTTACATGTTTGCAGTGTCCCTTTGTTTTTGTTGCAAAAAGTGTGCGTTGCTGCGGTGTGGCTTGAGTGGCTGTCCTCCTTTCCCTCAGCACCTGAGTGTGGCCAGGTGCATGTGGAACGCTTCAGGGCAGTTCTTGTGTTTGTTTGCAGATTAGGTCTTCAGTGGTATTTTTTCTGTTCATAAGTGATTGATTTGCATTTCCTCAGGAAAGAAGCTAATCTTGGGGGATAGCTGGGTAGAGTGGTTGTATAGCACTCCGGAGACCCTTGACCAGGCTGGGTCCCCAGAACCAGAAACGACCCGAAACAAATGCTTGTTCTGTTTAGTATACCCTGTAATGGTAAAGGAAGAACGGAAGAATATTTCACAGATATTTCAGAATATTTGTGGCGACAAATGTACACATACATTGTAAGTTACTTAAATAATTGTGGTCATTTAAGATGGCCTTCCTGCATCAGGCAAGGGGCCATTCGTTTTGTTAGAATGAAGTAACTCCATTGACAAGGCTGTTTTCCTCTTTGTCACTTTCATTGGATGTCTTACACACATTGTCTGGGAATCACTGTACAGCTGTCTTGCTTTGGTCTCTGTGATTTGGTGTATGATACGTATTCAGGCTGGGATAACAGGATTGCTGGTGGGATGCTGGGAAGAGGCTCACTGGCATTTATTTAGGAGGGCGATGGCGTCTCCCAGGTAACTGTCCTTTGCCAAGTGTAGAAGCACGCCAGTTCCTAATCATCGTCTGCCTGCCTGGGTTGAGGGAGATGGTGGTTTCAGGACTTTGTTCTGTGCAGCCTGCTTACAAGTGCAATGTTATGTATACAGTCAGTGATAGTTTTTAATTTTTATTCCTCTCTGTTTATTCTAGAGTTTTACTTTGCAAGCTCTTCTAACATCAGGGTTAAAGTGGTAAAGTGACTTTGAGAAATCTACTTCTAAACTTGCTTTAACCACAAAAAACAACTCCCTTGCCCCCAAAACAAACAAACCAGGCTGGGCACCGGGGGCTCACGCCTGTCATCCTAGTTACTCAGGAGGCTGAGATCTGAGGATCGCGGTTCAAAGCCAGCTCAGGCAGGAAAGTGGTTCAAAGCCAGCTCAGGCAGGAAAGTCCGTGAGACTCTATCTCCAATTAACCAACCACTAGAAAACTGGAAGCGGTGCTGTGTTTCATGTAGTAGAGTGCTTGCCTTGAGCTGAAGAGCTCAGGGACAGCGCCCAGGCCGAGTTCAAGCCCCATGATCAACAAAGAAAAAAAAAATCAGTGGTTTCCTTGTTAAATACAATTTGTCTAAATGGCATTGCCATCCTTTGCCCTTTGAAGTCCTCCCCTGTTTACATTAACTAGTCAGTGCAGGATGTTGAAGCCAATAACTTGCATCTTCACTCTGCTTCGCGTTTGGTCCATTGATTCTACTCCGCCTTGGCTCCTCACAGGGGACTCCTGTACTTGCCAGGATAGAGAAACAGAAGCGCAAGGAGGAGGAAGAAGAGCGTCAGATTCTTCTCGCTGTGCAGAAGAAGGAGCAGGAGCAGATGTTAAAGGAGGAGAGGAAGCGGGAATTAGAGGAAAAAGTCAAGGCAGTGGAAGGTATGTGAGCCTTCCTGCCCCGTCATGAGACGCATCCATGTGAGGTGAGGCTGCCCACATCCAAGTGGAGATGCAGCCAGGAGTTCATGGCTCATCTGAGCTTTGGCTGATCAGACTCCTGCTGTCATACACATACATGAAAAAGCCGAAAATTCTGAAGTACTGATCATAATTTGTTCCATACTTTTTGGGGCGGGCAGGTGGGCAGGACGAGAGGTTGACTTCAGGGCCTCACACTTTCCAGGCAGGTGTGTTTGCATGTGCGTTAATCTTTGAGCCACTGTGATTTCAGGCTAGTGGGTGCTTAATTAGAGATAAGAATCTCATGGGGGCCCAAGAAGGTAGCTCAGTGGTAGAGCACTTGCCTTGCATGCGTGAGGCCCTGGGTTCCATTCCTTAGCACCACATAAGCAAAAAGAAAAGAGCCGGAAGTGGCGCTGTGGCTCAAGTGGTAGAGCGCTAGCCTTGAGCTGAAGAGCTGAGGGACAGCGCCCAGGCCCAGAGTTGAGGCACCATGACGGGGGTGGGGGGGGGGGAGAATCTCACAGACAGACTTTCCTACCTGGGCTGGCTTCAAACCACAGTTCTCAGCTCTCAGCCTCCTGGGTGGCTAGGGTTATAGGTGTGAGCCACTGGCACCTGGCTGCCTCCAGCCACAGTCCTCCGAGCTGTGCCTGCTGTGTGGCTGGGATGACTGGTGCACACAACTACGGTGAGCTTGTGTGTGGAGATGAGGACTTTCACCTTAGTTGGCCTCAAACACAGTCCTCCTGAACCCCACCTTCCAAGTAGCTAGGATTACAGGCTTGAGCTCCCTCCTCCTTCCAGAAATGTAGTTATTGCCTTTGGACATTACATAAGTCTCTGTTCCTAAGTGCCAGGATTGGAACTGAGCAGATAAGCAGCCCTGACCTGTTGGAGCACCTTTTTGTATCCCATTGTTTCATAGACTCCATGTCCAGGGCTCCTGGAATGCAGTGTACACAGGAACAGCTAGACTTGTTGGGGGAGGCGTCTCCTCGTCACACGAATTGGCTTCTTTAATAGTGCCAGTCGAACCAGGGTTCTACTTACAATCAACGGAGTTGTTTATGACAACCTTGGGATTGGCAGAACTAGATACTTCTGTGGGTGCCAAGAGTTCTGGGGTTAGAATGTGGTGCAGAAGACTCTTCAGCACAACACTGTAGCCCCTCGGATCCTCTGACTTGACATCAACAGTCACCATGTGCAGAAAAAGTGCTGGTACAGGTATGGGTCTCACCACAGGGGGGATGCCTGCTCACCCCTCGCCCCGTCAAGCTTGCTCCGGGGAATGTTCAAGTCCCAGGCCAGTGGCGCAGCTCCCAGCCCACAAAGGTCTGCCGCGCAGCCCCGTGCCTGTCGCCCCGAGACAACCACAGGCAGGCGAGATGGGTCTGTCTGCCCTGCCCTGCCCTGCCCTTTGGTTTTCCAGAGTTAAATGACCTGCAACTTATTTGGCCAAGTAGGGATAAAGGGAACCATGCAAGAGTTTTCTTTACAGTGACAGGTTTGTCTGAGCAACCATTCTGTGCCAGCACCGTTCAGAATTCAGTAATGACACAATAAATCATTCATTTTGTGGTGCTTCCATTTGGGTGGTAAGAAGATGGAGAATGATTAATGTCAGGTATCACTGATGCTGATAAGCTTTCTGAAGGAAAGGAAGGCAAGTTTGTGTAAGGAGTGACGCGTTATGCTGAGCTTCTCCAAGGGGAGATGGCTGGAGGAGCAGGGTTGCAAGCACAGTGCTCACCATCACGTCCGTGTTCCCTCTAGATCGTGCCAAGAGGAGAAAGCTCAGGGAGGAACGGGCATGGCTGCTGGCTCAAGGCAAGGAGCTTCCCCCCGAACTGTCCCATCTGGACCCCAGCTCTCCCGTGAGGGAGGAGAAGAAGCCTAAGGACCTGTGAGTAATAATGGCAGCAAGCCTTGTCACAGACCTGTCTGTGGGAGCGTGGCGAGACCGCAAAGAACAGGAGTGGGTGTTAAACCCACGGAGCCCCCGCACACAGATCCACTGCCCTGCTCTGTCACAAGCACAGAGACCCTCTACAAAGCTCTGTTACGCTAAAGAAACTAGAATCGGATTACTTCTAAGAATCTGATTATTTTGAAAGTACAAAGAACATCTTTTTAGTTTAGAAGAGTGGGGATTTTTTATTTTTGGGGGTTAGCAGTATCTTTCCGTAACCTTCTGGCTTGGAACTTGAGATTCTTCTGCTGGTATCACAGGCATTCCCCACCATGCTCAGCACACAGCGTAACTGCTTCTGTTTTCACTTCCAACCAAGCAGGACGGCACGTGTGTGGAATTCCAGCACTAGGGAGACTGAGGCAGGAGAATTGGTCATTCAAAGCCTGCTAACCCCTGTCCCCACGGAAATGAGAAAGGAATGTGCTGATGAGTCACTTGAATTAGTTTGGAGATGGGGAAATCTGATGATCTCTCTATTGCTAAGAGATGATGGTGAATTAGTGCTAATGTGTTGTTTTACAATTCACAGCTTTGAGTTAGATGACGACTTCACTGCCATGTACAAAGGTGAGGACCTGTCCTCCATACCCGGGCTCTGATTCTGAGAACCTCCTGTGTGAGTGTGCGTGGATTGCTTTTCTCTTGTTTCTTTCAGTTCTAGATGTGGTTAAGGCCCACAAGGATTCCTGGCCCTTCCTGGAACCTGTAGATGAATCCTATGCCCCTAACTATTACCAGATTATTAAGGTATGTTTGAACTCTTCATTTAGTATCTGTATTTTGCTGGAATTTTCTTTTGCTTATCTATCATTCTCCCTCTCCCCCTCCCCCTCCCCTTTCCCCTCCCCTTCTCCCTCCCTCCCCTTTCCCCCATCTCCCTTGCATTCTCTTTAACTCTCCCCCCCCTTCTGTTATTTGTCTCTTCCCTTTTCCCCTCCCTCCCTCCGTGCCTCCTTTCCTCTTTCCCTCCCTCCTTTTCTTCTGGGGTTTGAACTTGCTCTCTCACTTAAATGTCTTTGCTCAAACCTGGAGCTCCACCACTTGAGCCATGCCCTCCATTTCTGGGTAACTAGAGATAGGAGTCTCTAGGGTTTGTCTGTCTGTGCTGGCTTTGAGCCTTGATGGCTTAGATGAAAGCCTGCTGAGTAGCTAGGATCACAAGTGTGAGTCACTCCCGGTGATGGTTCTGGGGTTTAGACTTGGTAGGCAGGCCCTCTACCATCCGAGCCACACACCTATGCTCCTCGAGTTCATTTTGTTACAATTTTCTCTTCCCTTCTGGCGGTACTGGGGCTTGAACTGGGTGTCACGTTCATGTGGCTTGCTTGCTTGCTAGGTTGGTGCTCTGCCACTCTCATCATTTGTTTGTTTGTTACCGGGGGTGGTCATTGTGGAGCTTGAAGTCAGGACCTAGGCACCATCCCTGAGCTCTTTGCTCAAGGCTAGTGCTCTAACCACTTGGAGCCACAGCGCTGCTTGCAGATTCTCTACCACTCTCTTTGTCATTCTTACAAATTAGATTATTGGACATATACCATTCTCTTAAGCATTTTGTAATGGCATGAAACCTTTGCTTCAGAAGTGCTGAGTAATGTTCTATTATGTCTTCAATGTTAGATCCCCATGGATATTTCAAGTATGGAGAAGAAATTGAATGGAGGTATATACTGTACCAAGGAAGAATTTATAAGTGATATGAAGACAATGTTCAAGAATTGTCGAAAATATAATGGGGAAAATAGTGGTAAGTGAGGAATGAAGACATGCTGAATGCTGTTACTATCAGATTAATATACCTTCAGCTGGGACCAGTGGCCCATGCTTCTAATCCTACCCACTCAGGAGGCTGAGATCAGAGGATTACAGATATGGCAGTTTGAAACCAGCCCAGGCAGGAAAGTTTGTGAGACTCATATCCCCAATTGAGAAATTAATTTATACACCCCCCCCCCCAAATTACTACTAGAAATAATATGGTCAAAGCTGGGCATTCTTTTTTGTTTTTTTCTTTTTCTTTTTTGGTTGGTCGTGGGGCTTGACCTCAGGCTGGGTGCCGTCTCTCAGCTCTTCAGCTCAAGGCAAGCACTCTTACCACTTGAGCCACTTAACCACTTGGTGGTTAGTTGGAGATAAGAGTCTCACTGACTTTTCCTGCCTGGGCTGGCTTTGAAACACAATCCTCAGATCTCAGCCTCCTGAGTAGCTAGGATAATGGGCATGAGCCACCAGTGCCCAGCCAAAGCTGGAAAACTGGGCATTTTTTTTTCTCTGGGGCTGGGCGCTGTCCTCAGCTCTTCAGCTCCAGGCTAGTGCTCTACCACTTGAGGCATAGTGCCACTTCCGGCTTTTTCTGTGTATGTGGTGCTGAGGAATGGAACCCAGGGCCTTATGTATGCAAGGCAAGCGCTCTACCACTGAGCCACCCTCCCAGCCCCATGCTGGGCATTCTTGAAAGGCTAACTTTGACTACATAAGACCTTGTCTCAAAAAGTAAAAATAAATAATTCAGGAGAGCCGGGTATTGGTGACTCATAATCCTAGCTACCCAGATGGAGGCTGAGATCTGAGGATCATGGTTTGAAGCCAACCCCAGCAGGAAAGTATGTGACTCTAGTCTCCAATTAAACACAAAAAGCTGGAAGTGGAGCTGCGGCTCAAGTGTTAGAGCACTAAGCTTGAGCAAAAAGAAGCTCATGGACTATACCCAGGCCCAGAGTTCAAGCCCCAGGATGGCACAAAAAACCAAACCAAACCAAAAAAATTTAATCAAGTTCAGCAAATCTTAGTAATTTGTTTTTAGCTTAGCTTAACAGAATCAGACTTTCACTCATTTGAGGTGATAATCCTGGAGTAGCCATTTAACCTTGGGCAGAAGAATATGGACAGAAGCATGTCTTCATCTTATGTTCATAGCTCTATAATATGCTCCCAAGTTGAACTAAATTAGAAATGTAGCCAAATGGCATTTCTACTGCTTATTTTTAGAAGCACTTAATGTTTTTTGTGTGTGTTCTATCAAAACTACCTAGAGGTCAACCCTTGTGTCTTCCTTATAGAGTATACCAAGATGTCTGATAATTTAGAGAGGTGTTTCCATCGAGCAATGATGAAACATTTTCCTAGTGAAGACGGAGACACCGATGAGGAATTTTGGATCCGAGAGGATGAGAAACGAGAGAAAAGACGAAGTCGTGCTGGACGGAGTAGTGGTGGCCACGTTTGGACACGCTCAAGGGACTCCGAGGGGCCCGGCAGGAGGCAGCCGCCGGTGGAGAATGGAGGAAAGTCGCTGCCACCGGCTCGCCGCAGCGTCTCCTCTGGGGACAATCAGAGCAGCAGTTCTGCACAGCCTCCTCGAGAGGTGGGGACTTCCAATGGCCAGGGCTTTCCCCGCCCCTTGCATTGCGGTGGACTGCCCAGCCAGGAGCCCCTTTTCAACCAGACGGTAAGAAAAAGCTGTTCCTGTGACAGTTTCTCCCGAAACTGAACTCACTGGTTTCAAGACAGTTGTGTGAGTGCTTTCCTTTCTGCCAGTCATCCTTAACCTCTTTTCATTAGCCATTTGGGGTTAATAAAAGGCACGTGTCTTTTGCTCAGGTGCCTTTAGGGATAGGCACATGGGTGACATGTGTATAGCTCAGCTACTTGGGAGTTCAGGAGTTTGAGACCACTCTAGACAACATCAAGAAACTTCTCTCAAAAAGGAAAGATAAAGAAATGTTCCTCTTTTAGTGTCAAAAGCCCATGTATACTGCAGTACCTAAACTACCCAGAGTATCTGAGACTTTACAAAATTTCACAATCAGGTACATTTGGAGCAGACAGGATGCCCACAAAGGTATTGTGGAGAGCAGATTTGTAAAAAGATGGAGAAAGACTGTTGGTCTTTTTTTTGTTTGTTTGTTTTGTTTTTTTGGTTTGTTGTGGGGCTTGAACTCTGGGTTGGGTGCTGTCCCTGAGCTGGTCAGCTCAAGGCGCGCTCTACCGCTTAAGCCACAACCCCACTTGTGGTTTTCCAGTGGTTTATTGGAGATAAGAGTCTCACCAGGGGCTGGGAGGTGGCTCAGTGGTAGAGCACTTGCCTTGCATGCATGAGGCCCTGGGTTCGATTCCTCAACACCACATAAGCAAAAAGAAAAAAGGTGGAAGTGGCGCTGTGGCTCAAGTGGTAGAGCGCTAGCCTTGAACTGAATTGCTGAGGGACAGTGCCCAGGCCCAGAGTTCAGGCCTCACAACCGGACCCCCCCGCCCCCCAAAAGAGTGTCACGAACTTTCCTGCCTGGGCTG
This sequence comes from Dipodomys ordii, assembly GCF_000151885.1. NCBI lineage: Eukaryota > Metazoa > Chordata > Mammalia > Rodentia > Heteromyidae > Dipodomys > Dipodomys ordii. The sequence continues at coordinate 3,702,663 of NW_012267285.1, forward strand.
GCTTTGAACCACGATCCTCAGATCTCAGCCTCCTGAGTAGCTAGGATTACAGGCGTGAGCCACCGGCACCTGGTTAAAGACTGGTTTTTGTGCTGGTCCTGGGGTTTGAACTTAGGGCCTGGGTACTGTCCCTGCGCTTTTTCACTCAAAGCTCGTGCTCTGACACTTGAGCCACAGCTCCACTTCTGACCTTTTGCTGGTTAATTGGAGATAAGAATCTCATGGCCTGGGGCTGGGAAGGTGATTCAGTGGTAGAGCGCTTGCCTTGTATGCATGAGGCCCTGGGTTCGATTCCTCAGCACCACATAAGAAGAAAAAAAAAGCTGGAAGTGGCGCTGTGGCTCAAGTGGTAGAGCACTAGCCTTGAGTTGAAGAGCTGAGGGACAGCGTCCAGGCCCCACGACTGGACCCCCCCCCCAAAAAAAGAATCTCATGGCCTTTCCTGCCCAGGCTGGCTTTGAACTACAGTCATCAGATCTCAGCCTCCCTGTGTAGCTAGGATTACAGGTGTGACTACCAGGGCCCAACAGGAGCACATTTTTAATAGTCTTCAAGACACCCTATTCTTTCCTGATAGCTGTATCTTTTATTTCTCTTGTTCTATTTGCCTCGTAGAGGCCAGCAGTACCAGGGTTACTTGGCCCTCTTCAAAGATCAGGTCCCACCAACTTGTATGGCTTCTCCAGAGTCCTAGAAGCCCCCCCCCCCCAGGAGGCCCCTTGCAGCAGCAGCCCCCCTTTGCCATGCAGGTAATCAGCTTCCATAGACTGCAGAGCTGGGAAGGGTCAGAAGTGAGGCCTCCTCCTACATTCAGTTTAACTCATTGTCTTCTGTCCTGAAGAGTCCCAGTGGGTGAAGCGTGTCCACCGTGTTCTGTGATTGTTACCTGTATTTTCTTGTCTTTTTGTTCCCAGCCTCCAGTTGGAGGAAACAGCAGCCACCGGGGCCCTCGGCTTAGAGCTCCTGAGGAGACGCACGTGTGTGGTGGGCTGACACACCTTTCCCACGCAGGGCCCCAGCCCCACTCCTTGCCGCTCGGGCAGATGAGTTGCCCCGGTCAGGACGTGTATAGCCCAGGCCCGTTCCAAGCAGGATTCGTTCCTCCCAGGCACGGTGGAGCTCCTCCAGCGCGACACCCAGACTTCCCCGAAAGCTCCGAATTTCCTCCAAGCCACATGTTTCGATCCTACAAATACCTGAATCGAGTGCGCTCAGCTGTCTGGAATGGAAACCACGGTGCTACAAACCCAGGACCTCTGGGGCCAGATGAGAGGCCCCACATGGGGCTCGGGCCCCCTCACCAGCCACACACCCTTGGCCACGTGATGGATGTCCGGGGGATGAGACCGTCTGTTGCCCCAAACCAGTGGACTAAACAATCAAACTTCCTACCTCATGGAGTTCCTTCCTCAGGGTACATGCGACCCCACTGTGAGTCTGCAGGACGCCGGTCACAGCCACCTGCGGCCTCCACGCCCAGCCCTCTGTTCGGGGGGCCTTCCCAAGCCCTCCGAGGGGTGCCAGGCGGGGACTCCATGATGGACAGCCCCGAGATGCTCGCCATGCAGCAGCTCTCCTCTCGCGTCTGTGCCCCAGGTGTGCCTTACCACCCCCACCCGAATCCCCCGTCCCCGCTACCCAGCCCTTTCCCACAGGCAGCTCAGTCAGCAGCAGTGAGTGTGTCAGTCCCCAAGCCCGCCTTGGTCAACCCTGAGAGGACACAGGATGTCAGTGAAACACAAGAATCTGAGAAGGATGGAGGTAATCTACCTTGCTTCTCTTTCCTGATCCTTCACTGTTCACACAGAGTGTGGTTCTCCTGCACTCGCCCAAAGTACGCCCGTTGGGCCAGTTGAAGTACTTTTAGTGTAAACTTCTATACTGCTATACCACAGGGCACTTAGAGTGTGTGACATTCTTTTTGTGATTATCATATTGATTACCATCAATATCCCTGTTTTTTTTACAGATGGGAAATCCAAGGCACAGAACGATTTGCCCTTTGGGTAGAGAGTAGCCAAACAGTCTAGGTCCACGATTTGCCCTTTGGGTAGAGAGTAGCCAGACTAGGTCCAATTATTCTTGACCACAGTGTTCCCTCGCTGCCGTTCGCAGGTGGATGGTGGGTCAGGTGGAGACTGCCCCACTTCACTGCTTGAGCTCAGACTGCCCCCAGCCCACCTATTTCTGACTGTTCCTCACAGGTCTTCTGCCCCACTCCTACACACCTGCACATAAGCGTGAAGAGTTAGCAAATGTGAGGAAAGCTCGGAGCAGTTTCTTAGCAGAACCAGAGGAGAAGTGTGGATTTTCTTCAGTATATGACTGGAGAATGGAGAGACACTTTTACTTTTTTTAAAAATTTAGGTAGTTGTATAAAGGAACCTTTTATAAAAGATGTTAAAGGTTTTTTTGTTTTTGTTGTTGTGTTGGTGGTCATGGGGCTTGAACTCTGGGCCTGGGCACTGTTCCTGGGCTCTTTTTGCTCAAGACTAGTGTTCTACCACTTTGAGCAACAGATCTACTTCTGGTTTTTGTAGTGATTAATTGGAGACAAGAGTCTCACAGACTCTCCCTGCCTGGTCTGGTTTTAAACTGTGATCCTCAGATCTTGAGTAGCTAGGATTACAGGCGTGAGCCACTGGTGCCTGGCTTCATTATGAATCTTAAATCTTGTCCTCAGTCTGTTACCAGACTCAGATTATGATCACACTTGGACAAGCCCTGTCCTCCTAGAAACATAGGTGCGTGTACATGTGTGTATAGGTAGGTTAGAGAGGTGTCATCCATATTATAATGTGTATATTTGCATATAGTATATGGTATAGTATTATATATAGTATATTGTATATAATGTAGATATTTCATTCATATTAATGAATTGATGTAGTGAAGCCCTGGAGGTGTAAACTGTAATTATTCAGTGTATTAAATTGTTGTATAGTTGGAGTTTGGTTTTCTGAACTTGGAAAACAGGTAAACGAAAGATCTATAACCTGGCTGGGCTCCGCTGGCTCATGCCTGTCATCCTAGCTACTCAGGAGGCTGAGATCTGAGGATCACGGTTCAAAGCCAGCCCAGGCAGAAAAGTCTGTGAGACTCTTATCTCCAATTAACCACTAGAAAACTGGAAGTAGTGCTGTGGCTCAAGTGGTAGAGCCTCTCCTTGAGCTGAAGAGCTGAGGGACAGCGCCCAGGCCCAGAGTTCAAGCCCCACGACCGACCAAAAAAAAAATCTATAACCTGATAAAGATGCCTTTGAGGGTCTGGGAAGTTGGCCCAGTGATGAGGCCCTGGGTTCCATTCCTCAGCACCATATAAGCAGAAAAAGCCAAAAGTGGTGCTGTGGCTCAAGTGGTAGAGTATTAGCCGTGAGCTGAAAAGCTGAGGGGCAGCGCCCAGGCCCAGAGTTCGAGACCCATGACCAACCAAAAAAAAAAAAAAGATGCCTTTGAGTTTTTGTTACAGCTGGGTTTTTTTGTGTGTGTGTCTATTGTATGTTGTATGTTGTATGTGTGAGTTGGGGGTTTGAACTGGGGCCTGAGTGCTATCCCTGAACCCTCTTGCTTATGGCTAGTGCTCAGCCAGTGTGAGCTATAGCTCTACTTCTGGTTTTCTGGCAGTTAATTGGAAGTAAGAGTCTCATAGACTTTGCTGCCTGGGCTGGCTTAGAACCATGATCCTCCGATCTTAGCCTCTTGAGTAGATAGGATGACAGGAGTGAGCCACTTGTGCCCAGTTTTATTTTATTTATATATATATATATATAAATGTATTTTGAGACTTCCAAACAAGAGTGTTGCTCAGTACTAAAGTTTATGCTTAGTCTCATAAGGTTCTGGATTCCATCCCAAAGGCCCATAATAAGTGTGTTCATTCACGGGTAGAGATTCAGTCTGCATTTTCCAAGTACTGAGAACACTTGCTGAAAGTGGGAGCCCCGCCCCCTGCTAGGGGGCCTCTGTTCTGAAGAGACGAGTACTTCAGTGCTTCAAGCTTTCTTATATGGGCAGCAATGCTGATGACAGCCGCAGTCTCCTGCTGTATTTCATGTGCATCCACCTGGAGTCCATGAGCTCTGATCGTCTCTCGGTCTCTTTCTAACCTGACCAGCTGCACCGGAGGGAGGCCTTAGGGGGTAGCTTTAGAGGCGCTAGGTTCCACCTCTAGTTCCACACAAGAGAGCATGCAAGCCCTGACATTTGGGCTCCTCGGTGTCCTCAGCCTCTATTAGTTCACTCTTTTTTTTTTTTTTTGTCATTCTTTGCAGAGTCCTTGCCCGGGCTTGAAGAGAAATCAGTAGGCATTAGTGCTTCAGAGAGGGTCTACCTCAAACAGCTACCTCAGGCTACACCTCCCCTGCAAGCTGACTGCACCAAGCAGAGCCCGGTGCAAGAGAGAGAATCGGAGGGCCCACAGCTCAAAGGCGACTCCTCAGAAGCTGACAACACCTGCAAAACAGCAAAGGGCAAGAACGCCTGGCCTGTGGATAACAGCTACTGTAGCCCAGCTGCCCAGGGCTGTGTGAGAGACCTCTCTGTGGTGTCAGACAGAGGGGCTCTACCTGAAAACGGGGCCACTGGTGAGGCTTCCCCTTGCGGCTCAGACGGAAGAGGCCTCGGTGGCACTGGTTCAGAAAAGCCCCTGTGCCCCAGAGGCAAAACAGCACAGGAGACCTTACCGTGCACAGGGCAGAGCACAGTAACACCATCCTGTGCAGACTCCGGTTTAATGCCAGGCTCTGTGAGCCAGTTTTCCCCCTTGTACATGCCTGGCCTAGAATATGCGAATCCAGCTCCTCATTATCACGTCGGCCCAGGCCTGCAGGGTTTGGGCCCTGTGATGGGGGGGAAGCCTTCGGTGTCACATCCTCAGCCTTTCCCCCCCAGAGCCTTTCAGTCCGCCAGCCCCCATCCTGGCGTCTTTCCCAGGTTCCGCCCCCACCAGGGAATGAGGTATTCCTACCAGCCACCACCTCAGCCTTCCTATCATCACTACCAGCGAACTCCTTACTACACATGTCCACAGGGCTTTTCTGACTGGCAGAGACCACTCCATCCCCAGGGAAGCCCAAACGGACCCTCAGCAAGTCACCCTCTGCCCCCACGGCAGAGTGCTATGGCCGATCTGCAGGGCTGTGAGACGCTGAATACTGCCTTATCTTCTCCAACTCAGATAGATGCTGTGGCTGCTAAAGTTGTCCCAGCCGATGGGCCAAATTCTGGTCCTGAGGAAGAAAAGCTAGATGAGTCTATGGAGAGGCCTGAAAGTCCCAAAGAATTTTTAGATCTAGACAACCACAATGCAGCTACCAAGCGACAGAGTGCGCTCTCATCCAGTGACTATCTCTATGGAGCTGCCCCACCCCTGAGCTCGGGGATGGGTTTTGGTGCCCCTGTCTTCCCCCCTCACGGTATGATGCTACAAACTGGGCCTCCGTACACGCCTCCGCGGTCAGCCAGTCATTTCCAGTCCAGGGTGTACTCCTCCCCTGCAGCCGCGCATCCACCTCGCCATGCAGCGGCTGCCCAGCCCAACGGCCTCTCCCAGGAGGGCCCTCTGTATCCCTGTCAGGACGAGGGCCGGGGCCACTTCCAGGCCGTGATGATGGAGCAGATGGGCGCAGGAAGCGGGCTGAGGGGGTCTTTCCAAGAGGTGTACAGACCGTCCGGGTAAGAGACCGAGTCCAGTCGCTTGTTTTCTTATCTCTCAAGACATAACACATGTTCAGTTTGAAAAGAAAAAAAGGAAGATTTAAAGCTCTAGTGGTTCGGGACCGAGAAGAACATGTGAACCGTTCATGGTGTCTCATTTTGCTCTTGTGACCGTTTTCCCCCCTTTGTGAAAATGAGTTGGCTTTGTCACTCGTGTTCTGTTTTGAGACAGTGTTATTTCACTCCGTAGCTTGGACTGGCAGGAACTTGCTCCCTGTAGCCTCTACTTTGTCCAAGGGGTAGGACTTGAGGTGTGTGCTGTCGTGCCCCATTTCATACTTGACACACCTGTATCTCCTTGCCTTTTGTTGCTTTTCCTCGGCCAGGGCCCATTCAGATATTACAACGTAATTGAAAGGCCCCACAAAGCAGCAGATCGCCTCAGGTACACCCATGTACTAAAGGATTTCGAGGCTGGCAAACCACAAGTTCTGTACCCATGTGCCTAAACCATTGGAAATTAAGTTTCAGCATTCAGATCCTTCCCACAACCAAGTACCTCAGCACCCCTCTCCTAAAAGGAGTGCCTTGCAGCGTAATCTCAACACTCTGCCACCCACGGGAAAGAACCCCCAATACAAAACCCTTCCTGCCTTTCTCTTATCCTTAAAAGTCTTTCAGAACTAACCTTTTCCTATTTGTTTCTGACCTAAAATCTGTTCAAGGCTCAGAGTTGACTTGTATTTAGTCTCTTTTCAAAAGAATCGTTCTGTCTTTATTTTGCTTTTTGTGTGTGTGTGTCGGGGGGGGATCCTGTTGTGGGTCTTGTACTCTGGTCCTGGGCATTGTCCCTGTGCTCTTTGGTTCAAGTAGCGCTCTACCACTTGAGCCAGAGCACCACCTCCGGTTTCCTGGTGGTTCATTGGAGATCTCAGCCTCCTGAGTAGCTAGGATTTCAGGCATGAGCCACTGCCACCACCCAGATTCTGGCTCTGTCTCTAGAAGGCTCACACTATCATTTGGTCCCAGGATTGATGATTCCAAGTTGAATCACCCAGATAGTTCAGGCAGCAGCAGCAGCATGATGAAAATGTTTTCTTTGGGAACTACTAATCTTCATTAATTCTTCACTGTTCGCTCTTTATGGCTGTAGCATGTACATGCCTCCGGTCCCCTCACAGTCCTCATTCTCAAAGACGCCAGCACCAGCAGCATCACCAGAACAGTTGTCATCGCATAAGCCCCCATCGCTTCCGCTGGGTCAAGTAAGAATTGGGGTTCGTTACTCCTCCAGGTCTAGGACATAAATACAGACTACCTATTCCTTCCTCACAGTGCTTGGCCCTGAGGTTTCCTGACTTTGGAAAGCTGGTTGGTCACACCAGTCTGTGAATAAACTTGGAAACGTCTTGGGCTGTGGTAGATTACTTGCCTAACATGCCTTAGGTTTTACCTCTAGTGTAAGACTGATTTACTTGTGCATGATCTCATTGCTATTCTGAGAACAAGTTGTATAGGAGTAGTAGGGGTTTGGTTTGTTTGGTCTTTTGCTATGCTGAGATCAAACCTAAGGCCTTTGAATTCTAGGCAAGTAGTATACTACTAAGCAACACTCTGTTGGTCGGGGTAGGAGGCCGGTCTGAGGGGGTTGAACTCAGGGCCTGGGTGCTGTCCCCTTTCACTCAGAACTAATGTTCTACCACTTTGAGCCACAGCTACACTTCCAGTTTTCTGGTGGTTCATTGGAGATAAGAGTCTCACGGACTTTCCTGCCTGGGGTTGGCTTTGAACCACAATCCTCAGATCTTAGCCTACTAAGCTCGGATTATGGGCATGAGCCACGAGTACTGGGAAACAATATTAATTTTAAGGTATCCTGTTAATACAGGAACTTTTTTTTTTTAAGGTATCCTGTTAATACAGAAACTTTTTTTTTTTTTTTTGTCAGTCATGGGGCTTTGAACTCTGGGCCTGGATGCTGTCCCTCAGCTCTTCAGTTCAAGGCTAGTGCTCTATCACTTGAGCCACAGCACCCTTTCTGATACAGGAACTTTTTCTAAAGAGGTTTCCCTGTATTTAGGCAACCGGGTAGAACAGGATAGTCAGCCCTGTGCTCCTAGCCCAAGCCCAAGCATCTTGAAGGACCTTCTGATACTACATGCTTCCCCCCCGCCCCCCGCCCCACTAGTCTTTTTGGCAACCACCTAATTAGAAGAATTTATGCAAACCCCTTTTTTTGCTCATTTCTTTTGCCATAGTCCCTTACCTGTCTTAGCCTACTCTTTGTGAGAGAGACTAAAATGACAATAGCTATTACTTATTTTTTTTTATTTGTATTTTATTTGGGGGGGGTTCAGTCTTGAGGCTTCACTGGGCCTGGGTGCTGTCCCTGTGCTCTTCAGCTCAAGGCCAGGACTCTACCACTTGAGCCACAGCATCACTTCTGGTTTTCTGGTGGTTTATTGGAGCTAAGAGCCTCAAGGACGTCCCTGCCTGTGCTGGCTTTGAACCGTGATCCTCAGATCTCAGCCTCCTGAGTAGCTAGGATTACAAATGTGAGCCACCAGCACCCCGCTGACAATAGCTATCTTTGAATTCTGCTACTTCTCTGCCATGTGCTGGGGGCGGGGGAGTCCCACACACTATTAACTCTCCCATTCACTCTCATCCTTGATACGGTAAAGAAGCTGTCAGCAGCGACTGTATTTCCCAGCATGCAAGAAGTCTGCAGTGATTGAGCAGTGGGCGGGGTCTGAATCAGGGCCCAGCACTTGCAGGACACCTCTGGGAGTGACATTGTTTTTTTAGCAATGTGAAATCCTTTGTTTGTGTGTTTTAAAATATTTTCATTCTGTTTGTTTCTCTCAGAGCTAGTCCAAGGAGGATATAGCCCCCGATGAAACAGAAAGCTGTGCATGAAGACTGAGCGTGGAGGATTTGGGGAGTGACCCTCGCCCGCCCGCCTCTGTTCCACCGCCCTGCTTTTAGCAGCTGGAGCCTTCGACAGGCCCTCTAGATGACTGGCTTGCAGCGGTCCCGGGTTGCCACATCAGCCCGAGTTGCTGCTGACTTCTCCAAGTCCTGAGACTCGGTCAGGGAAACACGATTTAAACTTGAGCAGGGATCTTGGAGTGGTGCTTTTAAAATTTATGAACAGCTCAACTCAGGAATATATTTTGGGAAGGGACTACTTGTAGTATTAATGTTTTTGGAGCTGGGTCCAGTTTACAGAATTTTCATGTTGCCTTTTAAAATATTTTTTGTTGGTGGTGAATGTATTGTACATAAAGTGGGAAGGATGGGTGGGCATGTGAAGGAGACAGGAGTCCCGATCGTAGTGGGCACACAGCGCTGCCGTGGTCTCTCTGTCTGTTTACAATCACGTCACACACGAAATGCTTCCGGGAGCTTGGGGAGAGGGCGGGGGAAGTTTCATCTTGTTACACATCACAGCCTCTGTTTCCTTAGTGACCGGCCTGTCCAGCCTTGGACAGAGAAAGCTCTCCCTTGAGTCCAGTGTACCGTCTGTTTATTCCTCATCAGAGGTAGTGCTCTCTTGTGACCATTGGGACCTTCAGCCCCAAAGGCAGGTGCTGGCGCTCAGATGACCTAAGTCCTGGACTTGTGAAAGTGGTATTCCATCCTGATTTTTCAGATACTGTGAACTGGTGTCAGGAATTGGACTGACTGCAGTGTTTCACTTACGAGAGGCCTCTCGGGGGTGCTGTAGAAGGGGTCACGCAGAGCTTTCTAGCACAAACCACATTTGGTGAACATGACTACTCAGGTTTGTATGTGTTAGTCTCAGTAAAGAAATTGCACAGGTTTGAATAAAAAAAAGTGTATCCTATAGATATACAGTTTGAACTGAAGAATATTTCAGTATATAGTTTTTATTCAGTTAAGTGAATCATAGTATAATCAGCTATGGTGATTTAAATTAGCTGTCAAATATAAATTATTAGAAAGCATTTTGTCGTATCTGATAGGAAACAATTTTTCAGTATTAAATTGTTTATTATGGATTTACAAGTTAATTACACTGGATCCTCCCTGTTTAGCATTCTGTGTTTTATTTTAGCTAAGATGCCACCCAAGTTTGGGCCCATCTTTAAACTTTTAAATATCCCAGAAGGAGAGACGGGAAATAGCCTGAAATTCCAGTTTAGTAAGGAATAGCATTTTTTTGGAAGCATGCTTTTGGGGTTAGTAGAAGTCTTCATAAAACGTGCATCTTTAGTTTCTTACCAACTTAGCTGTGGGCAGGATTGGTAGAACCCTTCCCTCCAGTTCCAGTTTCCTCAGTAAATGGGGAACTGATAAGCTAGGTGTGGTGGTTCGTGTCTAATCCCAGCAAGTGAGAGGCTGACGCAGGAGGATTGTGAGCTCAAGGCCAGCCTGGGTTAGGTACATGGTGAGGCCCTATCTTTGTTTGTTTGTTTGTTTGTTTTTTAACTTGAGAACTGTTGTTTACAATCCGCTAAATATGCGATCAGAAGGAAAGGAGCTAGACTGGTAGCATCCAGGCTCTAGAAGTGAATAGACGCAGCATCCGCACTTCTTGCAAATTCGTCCCAGGAAGTCAGTGCTTGCTAATGTAATGTGGTGAGATGGAGAGGGAGGAACACAGGGCCTCCGAGGCACGTAGCATATGAGCGGAAGGTTTTCTGTAACAGACTTCATGTTACATTCGTTACTCCTGTGAGTCAGGTGAGTTGTGAGGCTGAGTTCTCAGGTAGGTGGACGGATCAGTTTGCCCTCAGGCTGGCCTGTGCTGAGATGGACAGAGCAGTTACTCCAGTTTGTGCAGGGCGCAGAAAGCATCTGCGTAATCCTGAGCCTGAGCCCAGTCCGTCCTGCCACAGACAGGGCTTTGTCCGTAGCACTAAAGCTGTAGGTACACTGTGTACACACCGCGTTAGGTGCCGCTCCCCCCTCGCTCCGGGCCCCCTCCCCTCCCCCAGTTTACAGGCAACTGAGAACATGCTGAGAGTAGTAGGTATCGAATCCCTGAATGGAGTTGCAACACTATGAGCAGGAACAGCACAGTGGCCTCCGTTGCATCCTGTTTGCGAACTTGGTGGCCGTCATCCCTCGTCTGGGCATTCTCCCACTTGTAGTGGTCTTTGGAGAGCAGATCAGCTGACAGTTGCCGGAGCCTCTGAGAGTCCCACATTCAGTCGCCCCCCCAGACAGGACCCCTCATTTTACCTTTCTCCTCCTCCGGCTTTTCTCTTTCCAAGTGCACTAAGCAGATGTGAGAATAGTGGGCAAAGCATCTTCCAAAGGGCATGCACCCTACACCAGGCCACCTGCTGTGGTCCCTGGGGATCCTTGGAAGCACTGCCATTGCTGTTTACCACTCAGGATGAATAACTTAGAAACTGGTTCCTCACACAAAGCCACGGAGAAACAAATGCTCAGAAACAGAAGTCCAGCCTTTCAGGTTTCTGCCCCTTGTCAGTCGGTTCATTTAAAAAGTAGCAGGAGGTTTGGGCCAAGATTTGTTGTGACAGGTGAATATGGAGAAGGATATGCAGGATTCTTTGATTATTAGTTTCTGTTTCTCTCTCCCCTGCCGCTCCGGCTCCCTCCCCCCAGCACTTGCTATTCAAGTGCTCTACCACGGGAGCCACATTCTCTCCCCGTCCCCGCCCCCAACCCGGTCCATCTCCTGCCTCAGGCTGGTTAGAGCCTCGGAGTCTGTTTAGCCACCCTGTCGTGTCGCCTGGCACGCGTCAGGCTGTCCCCTCAGAAGGCAGATTCCTGCTGGCTTCCTGCTCCGTGCTGCCCGTCTTAGTCGTGGTCAGCTCGCTCTAGCCTTCCTGTGGAATCCTCTCCTGACCTTTGTAGTTGCTGTTCTGTGATGTTCAGCTGCTGTCTGGGTATTGTTACTCTAATACCCGCCAGCACCTGTGGTAACTAAGCTAAATGCTGCCACAAACGCAGAACCCTGCTGCTGGCGTCCCCAAGGTCAGCACCGAGAAGCCTCTCTTCCCTCACTTCTCCTCCCCCATCTTTCTTATCCACGAGTGGCACACATCTCTTAAAAACGAATGTGAAACTCCACCCAGAGTCTTAATCCAGAGTCCCAAGACCAGGGTGTGATGACCTTAGTCACCGCTGGCATTCACCTGTGTCTGTCCCTTTGTCCGCTCCTTCCGGTCCTCATGGAGAGCCGCTGTGGACGAGTTGCCACTGCTTACCGCTGGAGGTTTCTGGAATGTGGTCTCTCAGCAGATAGCATTTTGAACACAACTTGTAGTGAGGACAGTGGCATTTGTGCCAGCAGGCAATTGTCATTTCTAGTCCCACGTCACTGGTCACCAGGAATGTGGCTGAGCCACGCTAGGTGAGAAGATAACCAGGGTAGATGTTTTGTCCAGTGGCTTTAGATCTCCCTCAAGGCTTTAGCATCGGAGCTTTGCCTTTCCACTGGGAAGACGCAGTTAGGGTCTTCTTTGCTTATATCCTAGCTCTCAGAGAAACAGGACACAAGCTTTGTCTGCAGCCCTCTCCGCTAGCTAAGCACACGTCTTCCCTGGCTTGGGCTCGGCACCTCTTGTTCGTTCTGACTTAACTCTTTAGTAGACATGCCTGAAAACCAGCCGTTTGCCCTGCTTCTGTTTCTGGAAGGGTTGCGTTGGGGCGGGGTGGAGGGGTGGGAGGGAACAGGTTGATGGCTATTGAGATACTCAGATGTTGTCCCAGATCAGGTGCCTTGCCCACCTGCCTTTTCCCTGCTCCACCTGCAGTCCACACACAGTCCACACTCCTGCTGTAGAAGTGAATGCCCTGGAGAATTTTCTGGCCAGTACTGGAAAGGGGAATGCTATTTATTTTTTTATTTGTGTATATTTTGTCGTGGTCTGCTGATTCCCTGTTTCACTGAGAGCGACACTTACCTCAATAGTTAGTTCAATATTGTGTGTTGGATAATTTTTTAAAAGAACTTTTTAAAAAGCTTTTTGATCCTCAGAGGTCTGTAGATTTATTTCCATATGAACTGATTATTTTGTATAAAGTACATTCTTAAAATAGCAAGGATCTGACTTGTGTGTCCGTGCGTGGCTGTGATCATTAGGGCAAACTCCAATTCCACCAGGACCCCTGGGCCGTCTCCTGAACTTCAGTGTCACCACCTCTCTGTGTTCTGGTTGGTCGGAATCCTCTCAAGGGCTGGCCAGCTGTGGTGGTGGATGCCTGTAATCACAACCCTAGAGAGGTAGAGGTGGGATGAATGCCATACAGGCTAGATAGGCTACATAGCAAGTTCAATTCCAGCCTGAACTACATGACACACTTGCTACTCATGGCGCTGAGATCTGAGGATCATGGTCAAAGCCAGCCTGCACAGAGAAGTCCGTGAGACTTATTCCCAATTGATCACCAGAAAACTGGAACTGGAACTGTGGCTCAACGTGGTAGAGTGCTAGCCTTCAGCAAAAAAACTCAGGGAGAGTGTCCATACCCATAATTGAAGCCCCACAACTGACCAAAAGATAAATCTCAGTGCTTTATAGCTTTGTTGTTGGGGATAAATAGATGATGTAGCCACATCCTTTTTTTTTTTTTTTTTGGTCGGTTGTGGGGCTTGAACTTGGCCTGGGCGCTGTTTCTCAGCTCTTCAGCTCAAGGCTAGCACTCTACCACTTGAGCCACAGCGCCACTTCTGGCTTTTTTCTGCTTACGTGGTGCTGTGGAATTGAACCAGGGCCTCATGCATGCGAGGCAAGCGCTCTACCACTGAGCCGCCTTCCCAGCCCATAGCCACATCGTTTACAGTTGGCTGTGAGAACCAAGATCTTGTCACAATTATTCAGCAAAAAGTAGGAAATGATGGTTTGTCTCATGTGGTAGGTGGTGAAAGCAGAAAGCTCAGAGAGCAAGTCGCAGTACTGACAGGCACGTGTGCACACACACGCATGTGCACACACACGCACGTGCACACACGCAGTACTGACAGGCCTGCGTGCACACACGTGCACACACACAGTACTGACAGGCCCGCGTGCGCGCACACGTGCACACACACGCAGTACTGACAGGCCCGCGTGCGCGCACACATGCAGTACTGACAGGCCCGCGTGCGCGCGCACATGTGCATACACACACGCAGTACTGACAGGCCCGCGTGCACACACACACGTGCACACACGCAGTACTGACAGGCCCGCATGCGCACACGTGCACACACACGCAGTACTGACAGGCCCGCGTG
>NW_012267285.1:3717325-3722189 GCF_000151885.1 Dipodomys ordii
CTCTACCACTGAGCCACCTTCCCAGCCCTGCCCAGAATTCTTATCAACTTTCTGGTTTGATATTTGGAGACATTCAAAAGTGCTTGTTACAAAAAATGAACTCCTTGCCTCTAAAACAAAAAAGACATTCTTGGCGTTGTGAAGTTCCCCCCTCTGGCAGTTGGTCATCTCCACAGAGTCGAGAAAGTAACCCAAGTGCTGCTTCCTCCGTCCCAGAGTGGGTGAGTGACCTGGGACATGGATTTGTTATGCAAGAGATGGTGTTGGCAGGAAGGGCTCTGGGCCATTTCCTCCTGGGTGGCTGGATTCCCTGCCAGCTCACCCAGAGACACGGAGCTCTGGGTTCCCGTGTCACAGCTGCCCGCCAAGCTCTTCTCCTGCCCTGCAGACCTGTCTTCCGGGTTCTTCCTTGGGATTTTAAAGGATATTTGTGTATTTGTTTTACTCCCCTTATGCTATCAAGACTCACTCCTCTAGTGTCCTTGGGTGATTTTTAACAAAAGCCTTAGTGAGGAATGAACTGTGCAGAACCAGCCAAGACGGCAGCTGGGAAATGCCCCGATCGGGCTATTGTAAGCCAAAATCCCCCCCTTGCATAGCCATGCTGTGCATGTCAATGCAGGTGGCCTGGGGACTGAGTCCTGGACCGGAGCCTCATTCCTGATGGCATAGAACAAGGATGAATTATCTTATTCTAGCAAAAGCTGTGCAGAACTTTAAGGGCAGTAGAGACATTTTCTCAGGTTTTTGCTGTGGGAAGGAATTGAGTCTTGATTAAGAAAGCAAAGGCAAGACCGAGTGAAGTCTGACCTGGAGCACTCCAAGAGCGAAGATGAAGAGTGAGTAACGGGCAAGCCAGGGCTCCAGTAAGTACAACAGACCTTGGGACCCCTGGGGACGGACTTCAGGGCCCACAAACCACAGACCTGCACAGTGCTTATGTAAGGGGCTCTCAGAACTCCGTGCATATACCAGTACTGAGGCTTAACGTCAGGGCCTGGGCTTTACACCCAAGACTAGTATTTTGCCATTGGGTTTTTTTTTTTTTTTTTGTAGTTAATTGGGGATTAAGAGTTTTACAGATAGACTTGGCTGCCCGGGCTGGTATTGAACCCCAATCAGATGTCGGCATCCTTTGTAGTTAGGGTTACATGTATGAGCCACCAGCCCACCCAACTCTTTTTTTTTTTTTTGTCGTGGGGCCTGAACTCTGGGCCTGGGCGCTGTCCCTCAGCTCCTCAGTTCAAGGCGAGCACTCTACCCCTTGAGCCACAGCGCCACTTCCAGCTTTTCTGCTTATGTGGTGCTGAGGAATTGAACCCAGGGCCTCATGCATGCAAGGCAAGCGCTCTACCACTGAGCCACCTTCCCAGCCCAATCACCAACTCTTTAAGTCATCTCTTAGATAACTTAATACCTCATCTGATTGTACTGACCTAATACATCAGTGTCCATAGTGTCTTCCATTGACTTTGTCCTTCTGTCTCCAGTGCTGTGCATTCCTTGTCACCTTCTGTGTGATGAATCTTCATGACACCTTTCCAGATTCCAATCTTAACAACTCCACCTGCTGCCATGGTGGTTTTTGTTTCATATTTCAACTTGCAATACTAAAATGATTTACATCTTAATGTCCGGAGTGTTTCTCATAATAGACATACATACATATAATACCTTGCCTGCTTTTAAAATCCTGTTTTACGTTGCATACCTCACCCCTCAGGGTGCCCTCCATTTACTTTCACACGTCACACACTGCTCCTCACTTGCTCATTGGCTTGCTTTCGTCCTCTTATAATAATGGTAAAGTCTTAATCTTCCGAAATGAAACCTGGTACCCAGTGTCTGCTGTCTCCATAGCCCCTGGTAAGTGTCTCACTGCTGTCTTTGAACTTGACTATTCAAAGACTGGAATGGTACAGTATTTGCCCTTTCCTGGCCCGTTTCCCTTGGCATGATTTCAAGATCCATCCACCCATGGCCAGTGTCAGTTTCCTTTCTGAACAGGACTGTGTGCTGCCATCTTCTGCTCATCCAGTCCTCCCTTAGGGGTACCTTAGTATCTCCCAGGGTTGACCGGTTGGAGAGAGGTGCTCTGTTGGTGCCAGCCAGTGAGAGAATGTGTCAGGCACTGCGTTTGAGTTTCTAGTCTTGGACCTTAAAGAAAGACAACTGGCCTGTAGAAATGAGTGGGTAAATACTTATGCAGATCTTCTGGATCTACACCCAGAGTTGCAGTTGTTAGATCTTACGCCAGTTTATATACCCAGATTGCAGTTGCTAGATCTTACGCCAGTTCATATACCCAGAGTTGCAGTTGTTAGATCTTACGCCAGTTCATACACCCAGAGTTGCAGTTGCTAGATCTTACGCCAGTTCATACACCCAGGTTGCAGTTGTTAGATCTTACGCCAGTTGTTCAATAGTGTAAGGAGCTGCCATACTCTGAGCTGCCGTCACATTTTACAACCCTACCAGTAAAGCCCAGGAGCTGGTTTCTCCAGCCCCCCACCGTTTGGGCAGGGCTTCTCACGAGGGACGCTCTGGGGTCAGAGGGGGGTGCTCCCACCTCAAGGGACAGACTGTGTGAGTGGAATGGCCGCTGGGAAAGCGAGTGGGGCGTGCCAGACCTGAGGCCCCCGGTTCCGTTCCCACCCCTGCACAGAGAGGCCAGGAGGCAGGTTAGCTTCTGGCCCTGCTGCAGAAATGTTTCCATTGTATCGATTCTCCCTGGTTTGTCCACCCCTCTGAGTCTTGGCCAAATCACTGCCCAGCTAAACGGAACTTTTGTGTGGAGCCCTACTTCAGCGAAGCGGGGTGGCTGCCTGCCAGGTTGGGGGGATCTCACGAGGCCGTGCGGCCTCTCTGGGGTTTGATTCAAATCAGATGGAGTGGGGGAGTGGAGGTGAGGCTGGACGCGGAAGGGAGGAGGAGGCCACCCAGGAGTCAGGAGGGCGGGACTGTGGACAGGACCCAGGGACAAACCAACCCTCCCCACAGCGCAGCGGCGAGCTGGAGGGCTCCCTCCCGGAGACAGGTAAGCGTTGCCTCTGCTAGGTCAAGGTTCCAGTTGGTAGGAAGACTCTCCTCCTGCAGAGAAAGGCCTCCCGCCTCCCACCTCCCACAACCGAGGGGGCGGGAGGGAGTCCCCTGCCTGCCAAGGGCATCCTGGGTAGAATCCAGGCCGGAGGGCATGGTACTTCTGGGTCAAGAAGTCACTTGTGCTGTGCAGGCCAGGATCAGACACCCGACCCAGCGCCTCAGTGTGAGCTAAGGGCACGTAGCAAGCACACAAGTCTTGGGTCAAGCGGGCAAGGGGCTACCTGGACCACACGTAGTTGGCCTCCCACAATCCCCGTTGGGTGGGGACTCAGGTGGTAAGCGGCAGTAACCCAGGAGGCATGCTGGGACTTGTACTGGGCAGGATCCCAGAGGGGGACATGACGCCAGCCTAGATGCCACTCAGAGGCCTGAGAACAATTTGTAACTTACCCAAGGTTGGGGAGAGAACACCCGTGCAGCAGGGAAGGATGCGGGGCTGGGAGGGGTGGGCAGTGCCGGCCTGGCAGCTCTGCCCTGGAGGGGCTCTGGGGGGGGGAGGCAGGGGACTTGGCTCTTCTGCCTGCAGCGCAGGAGCCAGGCCCGCCCTTGTATTACTAATTACTACGTAGATTGAATTACTTAAGACAGATCCTAAGCCCACATTCTACCACTCAGTACCCTACACACAAAAGATAGAGGTCTGGGAAGGTGGCTCAGTGGTAGAGCGCTTGCCTCGCACGCATGAGGCCCTGGGTTCGATTCCTCAGCACCACATAAGCAAAAAGCCGGAAGTGGCGCTGTGGCTCAAGTGGTAGAGCACCAGCCTTGAGCTGAAGAGTTGAGGGACAGCACCCAGGCCCAGAGTTCAGGTCCATGACTGGCAAAAAAAAAAAAAAAGATCAAGCTGGAGACCCCAAAAAACTGCTAGGCCCCACTAGTTTTCTGCACTAGGTTGACTAGCTCTGTGGAAGTGAGCGGCCTTGGGGCGTCGTCGGAGTGGGAAGGTAGGCAGAGTGGAATGTCAGTCTCTCCTCCCATCAGTGACCCTGACCTGCTCCCCGACACAGATCGCCTCCTGAGAAAGCCATCTGTGCCAGGCTCCAAAACACAACCCTGACGCACCTGCCTTGTTCCCGAACGCTGAGGGCAGGCGTGGAGCACACGCCTAAAACCCAGGCAGCCGAGTCTCCATACCAAGAACCTTCTGCTAACCTTCATTCTGCTTCTTGCGTGGCCCCGGAGCCCGCCCTCCACCCTGTCAGGTTACCAGAAGGCCTTTCACACAGAACTTCTCAGCGGGTTCGAGAACAGCTGCCCTGGAGATGACCCTGCATTCGGGCTCTAGTGTGGGGGTGGCAGGGCCCCATGTTGCCCCTGGTAGTCAGGTATCTGGCCCAACCTACTGGTCAGCTGAGCGCCTCACCCTGGCTAGACTGGTGCTCTAGCAGGTGATCCATGCCCCAGGTCTACTGCTTGCTGATTATGTGGTAGATGATGTCAATTTCTGAGGTTGGTCTTGAGAGATTTCCATCCCTCCAATCTCAGCTTGAGTGGCCAGAATTGTAGGTTACCACTATTACAGTTGTGTGTGTGTGTGTGTGTGCCTGTGTGCGTGCGCATGCACTTAAGATTTTTCAGCCCAGCCGGGCGCTGGTGGCTCACGCCTGTAATCCTAGCTACTCAGGAGGCTGAGATCTGAGGATCGAGGTTCAAAGCCAGCCCGGGCAGGAAAGACCGTGACTCCTATCTCCAATAAACCACCAGAAAACCGGAAGTGGCACTGTAGCTCAAGTGGTAGAGCGCTCGCCTTGAGCTGAAGAGC
>NW_012267285.1:3722239-3741539 GCF_000151885.1 Dipodomys ordii
GAGCGCTCGCCTTGAGCTGAAGAGCTGAGGGACAGCGCCCAGGCCCAGAGTTCAAGCCCCACGACCGACAAAAAAAAAAAAGATTTTTCAGCCCAGACTGTACTACCACTTGAGCTACATCTCTACTTCCGGATTTTTTATTTTTATTTTTGTCGGTTGTGGGGATTGAACTCTGGACCTGAGCACTGTCCCTGTGTTCTTCAGATCAAGGTGAGCGCTCTACCACTTGAGCCACAGCACCACTTCCAGTTTTTTGCTTTTGTTTTGTTTTCCAGGGCTGAGGACCAAACCCAGGGCCTTGCGCACACCAGGCAGGCGCCCTTCCGCTGGGCTAAATCCCCAGCCCCCTACTTCTAGTTTTCTGAGTGGTTTATTGGAGATAAGAGTCTCACGGACTTACCTGCCCTGGGCTGGCTTTGAACTGTGATCCTCAGATCTCAGCCTCCTGAGTAGCTGGGATGACAGGCGTGAGCCACCAGGTGCCCAATGGATTTTTTTTTTTTTCTGGTTAGCAATATTTGGATTTATCTGGCTGGCTTCAAGCCTTGGTCCTCAGCCAACAGGACTGCAACCAGCTATTGAGATCAGGTCTTGGGCTTGCCTCAAAGTATAATCCTCTCCCATCTTGTCCCCCAGGTAAGTAGGGTTACAGGCAGGAGCCATTGTTGGCCAGTTGACCAGAGACTTTAACCCTGCCCAGAGCGGCTCCAGCAAGCCCTAGGTAGATCACTTTTCTGGCTGCCTTTGCATTTACACCTCTCCTTTTATTATTGTGTGGTGGGACTTGAACTCAGGGCCTCCTGGTGCTGTACCTTTTGAGCTTCCATTTCTGTTTTTTTGCTGGTCAACTGGAGATAAGTTTCATAGACTTTCCTGCCCGGGCCTCCTGAGTAGCTAGGATGACAGATGTAAGCCCTTTTTCTTATATGACTATGACACCCCCCAGCTCCCAAAGGTCTGTCTAGGAAGGGGAAGTCCCAGAGCAAGCTGGCGGTGGCGAGCTGAAGTGAAGGAAACGCACCACTTCCTCCTGGACCCAGCCAGCAGCCCTGCCAGAGGGCCCGGCGACTCCGCCCCTCCAGAATGTCCAGCCAGGATCTGAGGTACGCCAGCCCAGGGAACTCCCTGGCCTGGGTGGGGAGAAGATGGATGCTGGGAGGAGAGCCCCGCCCTCCCCCAACTTAGCTGACTAGTCTGTGGAGTTGCCAGCATTTGTGTCCTTAGAAAAAGTTAAGACGTCACCTAATTAGATTCATTTGTGAGGAAATCTACCACCCAGAGACTTCACTGGTTTGCCTTTTGCCTGTAAGATAAGATCATTTTTACTACGCCCCACGGGGTCTGAGAAGGCTTTTCCTTTTGTTGGTCGGATATGGGGTTTGAATTCTGGGCCTGGGTGCTGTTCCCCAGCTCTTCAGCTCAAGGCTGGTGCTCTACCACTTGAGCCCCAGCGCCACTTCCGGTTTTCTGGTGGTTCATTGGAGATAAGAGTCTCATGGAGTTTCTTGCCTGGGCTGGCTTTGAACCTCGATCCTTAGATCTCAGCCTCCTGAGTAGCTAGGATGACAGGCGTGAGCCACCGGTGCCCAGCAAAGCTTTTATTTTCTGTGTCTTTATTTCTCTTTTTTTTTTTTTAACCAATCTTGGAGCTTGAACTCGGGACCTGGGCGCTGTCCCTGATCCTCTTTGTGCTCAAGGAAAGTGCTCTACCACTTGAGCCACAGTGCCCCTTCTTCTGGCCTTTTCTGAGTAGTTTATTGGAGATACCGAGGCTCATGGACTTTGCTGCCTAGGCTGGCTTTGAACTGCAACCTTTAGATCTCACCTTCTAAGTAGCTAGGATTACAGGTGTGAGCCACTGATTGGTACCTGACTTCTCAAATACTTTATGGGAGACCGGGTACTGTCTCTGAGAGCTTTTTTCTTTCTTTCTTTCTTTCTTTTTTTTTGGCAAGGCTAGAGAAAAACTTGAGCCATAGCTCCAGTTCTGGCTTTTTGGTGGTTAATTGGAGATAAAAGTCTTATGGGCTGAGTGCTGGTACTCAAGCCTGTAATCCTAGCTACTTAGGAGACTGAGATCCCAGGGCCAGGGTTTGAGGCCAGCCTGGGCTGAAAAGTCTCTTGTGAGACTCTTTTCTTCAGTTAACCACCGGAAAACCAGGAGTGGTGCTGTGGTTCAAAGTGGTAGAGTGCTGGACTTGAGCTGAAGAGCTCGAGGATAGTGCCCTCGGTCCAAGCCCCACAAGTGACAAAAACGAAGACGTCTCAGAGGCTTTCCTGCCTGGGCTGGCTTCAGACTGTGATCCTCAGATCTCAGCCTTCTGAGTAGCTGGTGTGGCAGGGGTGAGCCGCTGGCAGGCGGCTTTTAGCAATGGCTCTCCCCGGCCCCCGGCCTTAGTTCTTAGGACCCTCACCGACACCGTAGGCAGGTTTTACACTGAGGAAAAGGAAGGGAACTTGCTCAAGGAGACAGCACAGCTCCAGCTTCTGCCTGAGCTTGTTGGTTCCTTTGAAAACTTGTCTACGCATGGTTGCAAGGGTGACTGGGGGAAAGGCCCTGAGGCAGAGCTGAAGCCCGCGGGGACCCTTCAGGGGCCTCCTTCCCAGAATCCCCTGTGGAGTCAGGTCACAAGGCTGGCAGAGAGGCATTGTGGGCTCCCCGATCAGCTCCCAGCAGGCCACGGGGCCAGCAGCTGCCTCCTCTGCCCTCCTCCCCAGCCCCCCCCATTCACTGCCTCTCTCCTTACCATGGCCTAGCATCACCGCCAAACTCATCAATGGAGGTGTAGCAGGGCTCGTGGGGGTGACCTGCGTGTTCCCCATTGACTTGGCCAAGACCCGGCTACAGAACCAGCACGGCAAGGATGTGTACAGAGGAATGTAGGTATCGCGGGGCTGGGGATGTGGTCTGCATGGAGAGCCCGGGAGAGGCTGGCGGGCCACGCCCCGGTGATCCCGAACTTGCCTGTCTGGTCTCTTTCCAGGGTAGACTGCCTGGTGAAGACGGCCCGCGTGGAGGGTTTCCTGGGCATGTACCGAGGTGAGCTGCGGGCCTGGGCCGGTGCGGACGGCGGGCGTGATGGGCTGCGCGCCTGGGCCGGTGCGGACGGCGGGCGTGGATGGGCTGCGGGCCTGGGCCAGTGCAGACGGCGGGTGTGGATGGGCTGCGGGCTGTGGGCGTGTAGCATATTGCCGGAGGGCTGCCGGACCACACGGTTCCCCTGCATTGCCTGGCCTTTCCGGCCCCTTCACATCAGTGCGCACTTGTGCCACATGGAAAGCCAGGGAGCCCCATCTCACTCCCAGTGTCTCTCCAGCTAACTAGATAAAGGGTGGACAGGGCTGTGAGCAATTCCCCAACATGACCCCAGGAGACTGCTGGCCGCCTGCGGCGTCCCTATCCACCATCGGGTCTCAGCTTGTGTTTCCACCACCTGAGAAACACATTGGAAACCTCGCACACTACCCAGCTGCCCAGGGTGCAGGGAACATGAAATCAGCCGGCCCTGTCTCTGGGGCTCACGGTGATCTGCATGTACCACCAGGACAAGAGCGCTTGGTTCCTGGACACGGTTCCACAGCGAATGAGCATTAAAAAAAAAGAAGATGGGCAGGGCGCCGGTGGCTCACGCCTGTCATCCCAGCTACTCAGGAGGCTGAGCTCTGAGGATCACAGTTCAAAGCCAGCCCTGGCAAGAAAGTCCATGAGACTTTATCTCCAAATAAACCACTAGAAAACCGGAAGTGGCGCTGTGGCTCAAGTGGTAGAGCGCTCACCTTGAGCTGAAGAGCTGAGGGACAGCGCCCAGGCCCAGAGTTCAAGCCCCATGACCAACAAAAAAAAAAAGAAAGAAAATGGGCTGGGAAGGTGGCTCAGTGGCAGAGTGCTCACCTAGCACGCATAAAGCCCTGGGTTCGATTCCTCAGTACCACATACACAGAAAAAGCTGGAAGTGGCGCTGTGGCTCAAGTGGTAGAGCGCTAACCTTGAGCAAAAGAAGCTCAGGGACAGTGCCTGGGACCCGAGTTCAAGCCTCAGGATCAGCCCCCTCCCCAAGAAAAATAGCCTAAGGAGCTCTGCTGGACTCCATGGGGGTGGCCTTGTACTGTGCCTAAACTAACTGCTGTGTGTCCTTCACTCCAGAGCCTGCCCGGCCTGTGCCGAAGGGACTCACATTTTCATGCCTCACCGCAGGTGCTGCAGTGAACCTTACCTTGGTCACTCCAGAGAAGGCCATCAAGCTAGCAGCTAATGACTTCTTCCGGCAGTTGCTCATGGAAGACAGGTACAGCTTGGTGGGGGCGGGGGTCAAAAATCCTTCACTGTGGGGCTGGGAAGGTGGCTCAGTGGTAGAGCGCTTGCCTTGCATGCCTGAGGCCCTGGGTTCCATTCCTCAGCACCACATAAGCATTAAAGTCAGAAGTGGTGCTGTGGCTCAAGTGTAGAGCACTAACCTTGAGCTGAAGAGCTGAGGGACAGCACCCAGGCCCAGAATTCAGGCCCCACGAAGGGCAAAAAAAAAATCCTTCACTGTGTGTCATTTTGGGGGCAGAGGATTGCAAATGTGACTCAGTTTACCTCTCAGAAGTGTATACACACACACACACACATGTGGCTGATTGCCAGCATCTGTTCTGACAGAACAGAAGGGACAGAATGTTCCAGGATGTGGGAAAGACAGGTAGATGGTATACGAACATACAGGTCCAGGCTACACAGGAGGCTGAGATCTGAGGATCTAAGTTCAAAGCCAGCCAGAGCAGACAAATCTGAGACATAAAAATCAGGAACTTGGCTGGTGGTGGCTCACATCTATAATTCTAGCTACTCAGGAGGCTGAGATCTAAGGATTGCAGTTCGAAGCCAACCCACCCAGGAAAGTCTGTGAGGCTTATCTTCAATTGACCACCAGAAAACCAGACGTGGCTCTGTGGCTCAAAGTGATAGAGCGCTAGCGTTGAGCAAACAAAGCTCGGAAATAGCGTCTGGGCCCTGTGTTCAAGCCCCAGAATTGCCGAAATAAAATTAAAAAAAAGAACTGTAAGCCTGGTTAAAGTGTCCTTGAGCAAGAAAGCTAAGCACCAGCCCAAGGTCTGAGTTCAGTCCCCAGTACCACACAAAAACAGCACAGAACATCTGACTATACACACATAGCATCGAGTAGCCGTGACTCTTCACACAGTCAGAGTCCAAGCCTCCTTGGGTTCTCTGTCCTCCCTCTGCCCGAGGGACAGTATTTAGGAGGTCAGGAGTCTGACAGCATCTTTCAATTTAGTCTCAGGAGACTGAGCCTGAGGATTGGGTTCTTTACCCAGGCTGGGTGGGTAGGACCCCGTGGTGACAGGTCAGGGTACGGGAACAGGTCTCTCCAGCCTGGGACTGAAGGACTGATCCCGGGTGCCACAGGACACAGCGGGACCTGAAGATGGAGATGCTGGCCGGCTGTGGGGCTGGAATGTGCCAGGTGGTGGTTACCTGCCCCATGGAGATGCTGAAGATCCAGCTGCAGGATGCTGGGCGCCTGGGTAAGGTGTACCCCGTCTTATCTTCAGCCTGGGGAGGCTGGCGTCAGAGCAGATCGCGTCCACCGCCCTCCTGTGCTCTGTCTGGCCCCGGTCCAAGCCAACGGAAGCCTTTATCCAACAGCTCATCCCTTCCAGTACTCTCATGCAGAACCCGGGCACCCCAATACTTCCGTCGGACCTCCTTGATACTTGGGCTGGGATTCCCTAAAGATTTTAAGGATAGGAACTGGGCAAGTGGCTCTGTGGAGGAGCATGAGGGGTCTGTCCCCCACTCAGGGTCGGGGTCGGGATAGGGCTGTATTCGTATGCCACGGCAGCTAGCTTTTAACACACAGAAAGGCTCCAGTTTTTCGTGCCCTTTCCTAAATCCTGAGTCCTGAAGATGCAGAAAAGCGAGGGTTGGTCACCTTCCCAGTGGAAGCAGCCAGCCGCCCCTCAATCCCCTCCTCCCCGCCCCCCCCCCAACCAATATGCCCAGTATAGCCTCTGTTAAGGACTGGGCAGTCCAGCTGTGCAAGAATTCAGTCAGGCTCTAGCGTGGATTAGATCAGCCTGAAGCAAGGGGGAACTCCAGGAAGAATAAGAGGTCAGGCTCTAGAATCGCCCCCAGTGTGTCTGCAAGAGACAGAGACAGATCCTTTACCAAGCTAGCCTTTGAACCTGGCTGACAAGTCCGAGTATTCCTCTATTGGCCCGGGGCTCAAGCGGTAGATTAACTGCCTAGCCAGCACAATACCCCGAGTTCAAGTCCGGGTGTTCCCACCCCTGCCCTCACCAAAATGTGTGCGTTGGAGACAGTCTCACCAATATAGCGTACGCTGACCTGGGACTCAAGGTCCTGCCTTGCTACTGTGCCCAGATAATAGGCTCTAAAATGGGTTGACATCTACGAGTCAAGCTCCATAAAATGAAGAAGGGCGTGAAGGAGATGTGCAGCCTAACCTTAGAGTGGCATCCGAATGGCCCCCGGAAGACCAGAGAGGTTCATTTCTTTGTCCTCAAGAGCTTACAGGTTAAAACTATCTAAAAAAAAAATCAGAGATGGTTAAGAAATGGGCAAACGATCAAAACTAGTCCTGAGGTCCTTAGGGACTGGGTTGTGCTGTGACAGAGGGAGACCATGGATTGGGCTACCGTTATGAGGTGATGCCCGCCCGGGACCCAAAGCTCTGACACGGGGACCATTTCCACCGTGCCGGCGTGATTCCTGCGCTAATTGGCGGGCGTGGTGGAGATGGAAGCTGGCCTTTGCTTTCCCTCCCAGCAGCCCACAGCGCCGGCATGCCGTCCGCCTCCAGACGCCCGTCCGCCACGCTCATTGCCCAGGAGCTGCTTCGCACGGAGGGCCTGTCTGGTCTCTACAAGGGCCTGGGGGCCACTCTCCTCAGGTGAGCCCTCTTCCTGACATGGGACCCTGCAGCCCTGAGGCCGGCCGGGATTCCGAAGGCTCCTGGTCCTGCCAAGGACTGCAGTCAGCCGGGAGCAAGCTCTGTCCTCCCCCTGCCTACCCCTTCCCCCCAGCCTGTGGGGGGCCGGGGCCTGGGAGGCACCTGTACCTCCACCAGCACAGGGGGCTGTGACCTGGGGCGCAGCCACGCAGCTGTTCTCCTTCGCCCGTAGGGACATCCCCTTTTCCATCCTGTACTTCCCCCTGTTCGCCAACCTCAACCACCTCGGGGTCCATGAGCACACAGGAAAGGCGTCCTTCGCTCACTCCTTCCTGTCCGGCTGTGCGGCAGGGTCCGTGGCAGCTGCCGCGGTCACCCCCCTGGACGGTATGTGTGCAGAAGCGAGGGTGAGGGGCGGGGTTTCGGGGCTGGCCCGCTCTGTGGATCGGGCCTTGGTCTCACTGCCCATGGCTGCCGGGGGCCGGTCAGCTGCGGTCCTCACAGCCCAAGGGGGTCTCACTGCTGCCAGCACTGGGAGTCCCCTCACCTCACCGCTTTAGGTCACCCATCCCCCCAATTGCTCCTTCCTGGAAAGTAGGGGTCCCCCTCACCCAATTGCTTTGGCTTCCCCTGGCAAGGGGGTGCCCTGGCTGCCAATGACAGCTGACCTTTTAGAACTTGAGGCCGAGGTGGGAGGTGAATCCTCACAGGGCCACAGCCGGCCCGCTCCCACGGGGACCCTTTGCAGCCCAGGTGCCCCAGGGCCATATGGCCGTGGAGGAAGTGGAGGAAGGCGGGTACGATCACGCAGGCCTTGTGCTTGTATTCTCTGAAGGGATCGGACTGCTCTGTCGAGCTCGAGATGTTCATTACTTGTCTTAACTTTCCAATCTAGTTCTGAAAACTCGAATCCAAACCCTCAAGAAAGGGGTGGGTGAGGAGACCTACAGCGGGGTCACGGACTGTGCCAGGTAAGACGGAACCCGAGACCGCGTTGAAACCTGCTTTGGTCTCTCCACCATGTTTCCACCCCAAGGGTGGAGCCACTCCAGCCTCTGTAGTGTGGCCAGACTCCGCGTAGAACCGGAAAGGCCTGGCCCCTCCTACCTCCCCCTCCGGTTGCCCCAGCCTACACAGCAAGCCCCGAGCCAGCCTGTCAGGACAGAGTCCACAGCTCACCCAAGGCTCTCCTTCTCCACAGGAAACTCTGGACTCAGGAGGGACCCTGGGCCTTCATGAAGGGAGCGGGCTGCAGGGCCCTGGTCATAGCGCCTCTTTTCGGCATTGCCCAGGGGGTCTACTTTGTCGGGATTGGAGAGCACGTCTTACAGTACCTTGAGTAGACCTAGAGCCGGTCCTGCCCTGTATACTACCTCAGTTACAGATGCAGCAGCGGAGGGAGTCTACAGCCCCTTCTTCGTGAAATCTGAATTTCCTTTAGGAGGGGGAGACTGCTAGAGATGCCCAGAATCCCCTAACCACCTGTTTCTAACAAGAATAATCCTTGTTTTTGGCTGTAAAGACAGAAGAGCTATTTTTTTTTTTTCAGGTAACATTCCCAATTCACACCCAGGTTCAGTATCCCTGAGTTGGTGTGAGGGTTAAATGTTGTTTTATGTTGAATTAAAAGCCTTACTGTGAGCACTAGCATTGCTAGGAGCCTCCTTCACCCAGATGAACAGCCAAGTCAGGCCGGCTCTCCTGCAGTGCGGCCCAGGCCCTTCCCATGGCGTCCCTGAATGGGGGGCCTCGCTGTGTAATTGAGGGGCGCGGCGGCGGCGCTTTCACGCCGGGCTTGGAGTCTTGCTTCTGGCTCCTGTCTGCAACACCTCGAGGAGCTGACAGTTCTCCACACAGGCGGTTCCCTCCCCCACAAGCTGCTTCAGAGGAAATAACCTCACACAGACGGTCCGTCAGTCCTGCTACATCTGTTCCCACCTCCCGGGAGACGTGGGTCTGTGAGGAGAGAATGGTGCTTTTCTCCCCAGCTCTGCTCTGTGTGGCTCATTTGCCAAGGAACGGAGGGAAGCTTGTGAGAGATTAGTCTAGCATAAGTGACTAACTCAGCCAGGAACGAGGGAGGGGCTCGGTGGTAGAGGGACGCTCCCTGTGTGAGGCCCCCGGGTTCCATTCCATCTTCAAGGGATGGAAGGAGTGGCGAGCGCAGGTTCACGGTCCTGAAGTTAACTTGGGCGATGGATGGCCGGGGGAGAAGTAAGGTAAATAGTGGCTTCACGGGCCAGCAGCTAGGAATCATCAAATTAGGTGTTTGAAAGTTGTTCTTTTAAAGCTAGGGTCTGTAATCCCAGGCTGGACCCCAACTTCTGGTTCAAGGGAGCAGCCTGCCAGTCTCTCCTGAGGAGGCTGAGACAGCAGTACTTTACTCAAACCACAAACGCTTAAGAAACTACAAGTGGGGCTGGGAATGTGGCTTAGTGGTAGAGCATGCATGAAGCCCTGGGTTCAATTCCTCAGTAACACAGAGAAAAAGCTGGAAATGGGGCTGTGGCTCAAGTGGTAGAGTGGTAGCCTTGAGCAAAAAGCAGCTCAGGGACAGTGCCCTGGCCCTGAGTTCAAAGCCCCAGGACTGGCAAAAGCAAAAGACAAATAAATACACGTAAAGCTTTTGTTTTAATAAATAAAGAATTTGGGTGGTGTAGGTTTTAAGTCACACTTACAGACGAGGAAAAGTGAAGCGTCTACAACTGCTGGGTGATGTGCATTCTGCATGCAGGTTACACCAGAGCAGGGGGTGGGGTGGGTCATGCGGGTCATACCTACAGGAGACACAGGAGCAGCAGGACAGCAGGGGACGCAAGGGACGTCCACGGGGCACCATCTGATTCCACCTCCCTGCTGCCGAAGCCAGGAGAGCTGGGTACGGGGGCGGAGGCCCCGCCCCGCCCGGTCAGCCTCCCACCGCGGTTCTACAGAAGGGGACTGGGTACATCCTTCAGCAAAGAGGAAGCTACTGAGGAAATCTTGCTGCTTCAGAAGTGGAGCTGTGAGCGGCTTGCACCTCCCAGAGGCTTAGTCCAAAAACTTCCTGTTGGCATTGGCACCAAACAAGGCTCCCCGCACTTCTGGCATCATCTGTGAAAAACAATTTCATGAATTGGCATGGTCGCTGGGGGGGGGGGGGGGGGGGAAACCCCCCGGGGGGGGGGGGGGGGGGGGACGAGAACCGCACACCCGCCCGCGGAGGGCGCTGGCGGGGGCCCGGCTCACCTGCTGGGCTATGAGGTCCAGCCGGCTTTCCAGGGTGTTGGACACCTTTATCTTGCGGTCCCCACTGTAGATCTCAACTCCGCCAGCTCTGCAGAGAACGCAAGAATAGCCGCCTTCAGACTGGCAATTCACCTTTTACTCCCTCCAAGGAAGGCTGCTTTGGGCTGTGTGCACGCACCAGTCAATTCAAAGGTAGTTCCGGTGTCACACTGACTGTGGGCATCAGACCTGTCACAGTCCCTAACCTATTTCTGGTGGCTTCCTTCCACATCGCAAGGATTGGGGAGATGCGTGGGGTTCCCTAAAAGGAACCCCATGGGGCTGAGGAAGTGCCTCAGTGGTAGAGTGTTTGCCTTGCATGGATGAGGCCCTGGGTTCGAACTACGCCACAGACGAAACCATACATAAAAACCAGCTAGATGCTGGTGGCTCAACCCTGTAATCTAGCTACTTAGAGAGCTAAGATCTGAGAATCCTGGCTTGAAGCCAGCCCAGGCAGGTGAGTCTATGTGACTTATCTCCGAGTAAGCAGCAAAAAGCCAGAAGTAGAGCTGTAGCTCAAGTGGCAGAGTGTCAGACTTGAGCAAAAAAGCTCAGGGACTGCACCCAGGCTGAACTGAAGTCCCAGTACTGACTGACACACACACACACACACACACACACACACACACACACACAAGTACTGACTCACACACACACACACACACACACACACACACACACACACACACACACACACACACACACACACACACACACACACAAAAGAGGCCTAACCCTGGCAATTCAGGATGCTGAGATCTGAGGATTGTAGTTCAAAGCCAGTTGAATCAGAAAAGTCTTTGAGACTCTTATCTCCCAATTAACCAGCAAAGAGCTGTTAGGTAGAGCTGTGGTCAAGTAGTAAAACACTAACCTTGAGCAGAAAAAAGAGCCGAGGGACGGTGTCTGGGCCCCGAGTTCAAGCCCCAGTCCTGGAGTGCATGCACACATGCACTAAAAGGGCACCGGGGGCTGATGGCTAGCACCGGTGTTTGACATCTGTCATCCCAGCTGCTCAGGAGGCTGACACCTGAGGATCGCGGTTCAAAGCCAGCCCAGACAGGAAAGTCCACGAGACTCTGATCTCCCATGAACCACCAGAAAACCGGAAGTGGTGCTATGGCTCGAGCGGTAGAGCACTCACCTTGAGCCGAAGAGCTGAGGGACAGCGCCTATACCCAGAGTTCAAGTCCCACAACTGACAAAAATAAAAGAGGCCAGAAGGCCATCCATCCCCTGAGACAGAAGAGGAGCGACAACACAAGTCCTTCCTTACATGTCCTCAGGCAGGTAGGCCTCCTGATCGATCTGGACATCAGCGTCTTTTTTGGTGGCAATCTTATACATTGGAATTGCTTTCTGCACTGCAGCCTGGGAAGAGCAGTGAAATCTTTTTAACGGATTCGGAAGCAGGTACGGCAAGCCAGCCAGCCAAGTACACAAACGAGAGCAGCTCTCTGCGTGTGTGGGGCCAAGCTGCCACCCGGAGGCAGAGGGAGTGGGGAGTCACTCTCACTTTGGGGCGGGGGGAGTCTGTGAGGCACCCCTGGACACTCAGGGTTGGAACGCAGGCTCCTGTGCCCGCCAGGCCCACATCCCTAGTCTGACTGTTTTTCCTACAGGGTCGTGTGTTTTTCCCAGCCAAGGCTGCGCACACGCCTATCATCCCAGCACTCAGGCTATGGCTGGTCAGCCTGTCTCCACCACAAACATGGCAGGCTTCACTGAGGTTAGCACCGTGCGTGAGATGCCTCGGGTTCCCACAAAGGCTGAGTTGTTGCCTTTCTGTTTTGATTCTTTTAGGTGCATAAACAGTATGTAACAGTTTTTAAAAAATGACTGATTGTATCCAGTATTTCCAAAACGTCAAGTGCGTACCTTGACCAGAGGGAAGTCTTGCTTCCTGCAGCGCACAAACATCCGGGGCTCCAGCAGCTGGTACAGGCCCTGGGGGAGTCAGTGGACTCATGAGCGGAAGACGCACACCACTCAATAAACCCACAGCACAATGCTACCGGGGGAAAGCACTGCTGCCCGACTTTGCGAAGACAGGACAGGACGAACAGATGGAGAGAAGATCCACGCCCAGGCCCAGTGCCCGGGCAAGGCTGAGGATGGACCTAAGTAGGACAAAGGCTGGAGTCCAGGCATAAATGACAGCCGAGGGAACATTTCAGAATTCAGCTTGGGGAAACTGGAAGCAGATCTGGCCCTTAGGTTGTAAGGTCGTGCAAGAGTAGTAAGCCTGGAAGAGTGAGCCAACTAGACCTCACAGTCCTGACCAGCACATGGGAAACGGCGGCTGGGGCTGGAGCGAGCTGGCACTGGGGCGCACCTGTAAGACCAGCCCATCCAGCAGCACTTGGTATCTGTTTGTATCCTTCACCACCTTGCTGAGTCTCTGTTTTGCCTCATTCAGCAGATCCTAAAGAAGTGGAAAAGAAGAGCATCACTTAAAACACTGCTCATGACCACCATCCACCTCAAATCCCGTCGGCAGGTCTTCATTCAACACGTCCCAAGACACCTAACAAAGCAGATGCGGTACCCGTACAAAGATATAATAAGGAAGCATCATCCTTCTTCTGGAAAGTTCAGTCTAGTGTCCACCAGTGCAGAAAACCATGTAAGTGACACACACCCAGGCTTGCTTCTGAGTCTAGCTCTACTCAGGAGGCTGAAATTCACAGGATCTTGGTTGATAACTAACCTGGGCATAAAAGTCTGAAAGAATTCATCTCTAAGCCATGCTGCTTACATCTGGGGCCGCTGAGATCTGAAGATGAAAGTCTGAAGCCAGTCCAAGCAGACAAATCTGTAGGAGACTCTCTCTCTATAGTTACCTAGCAAAAAGTCAGAAGGGGAGGTATGGCTCCCGTACAAGTGCTCCAGCCTAGAGCAGAAAGGTAAGGGACGGACTGCACCCAGGCCCTGAGTTCAAGCCCTACAGAAAAATACCTAAATAGAGCCCAGCACCAGTGGCTCATGCTTAGGCTACTCAGGAAGCCAAGCTGTGAGGATCAACATTCAAAGCCAGCCCAGGCAGGAAAGTCTGTGAGACTCAGCTCCAGTTCACCACCAGAAAACCAGAAATGGTGCTGTGGCTCAATGTGGTAGAGCACTAGCTCTGAGCAAAAAAGCTCATGGACAGCGCCCAGACTAAGGGCAAGCCCTCTCAAAGAAAGATCAGAAGAAATAAAATACACATAGATGAAAATGAAAAAATACAGTGAGGGGCTGGGAAGGTGGCTCAGTGGTAGAGCACTTGCCTTGCATGCATGAGGCCCTGGGTTCGATTCTTTAGCACCACAAAAGCAAAGAAAAAAGCCGGAAATGGCGCTGTGGCTCAAGTGGTAGAGTGCTAGCCTTGAGCTGAAGAGCTGAGGAAGAGTGCCCAGGCCCAGAGTTCAGGCCCCATGACTGGACCCCCCAAAAAATTTAAAAAATACAGTGAGCACTGATGGCCCTTATTTATTTATTCAAATTTTTTTTTTCTTGGTCAGTTGTGGGGCCTGAACTCTGGGCCTGGGCGCTGTCCCTCAGCTCTTCAGCTCAAGGCTAGCACTCTACCACTTGAGCCTCAGCCCCACTTCCTGCTTTTTCTGCTTATGTGGTGCTGAGGAACTGAACCCAGGGCCTCATGCATGCAAGGCAAGCACTCTACCACTGAGCCACCTTCCCAGCCCCTTATTTATTTTGCCCATCCTGGGGCCTGAATTCTGGGCCTGGGCGCTGTCCCTCAGCTCTTCAGCTCATAGCACTCTACCACTTGAGCCACAGCATCACTTTCCGGCTTTTTTCTTTTTGCTTATGTGGTGCTGAGCAGTCAAACCCAGGGCCTCATGCATGCAAGGCAAGGGCTCTACCACGGAGCCACCTTCCCAGCTCCTGATGGCTCATATTTAGAATCCTAGCTATTCACGAGGCTAAGGTCTGACAATCATGATTCTGAGTCAGCCTGGGAAAGGTACTTAACTCCAATTAACTAGCAAAAGGCTAGAAGCAGTGGTGCTACTTCAGTGGTAGAGCTCTGGCCTAGGAAGCTCAAATCCTAGTATCATACACACAAAAGTACCTGGCCTGTCGTGGAAAGGATGGGGGAGGCTTAGCACTGGAGGAAGCTGGTCAGGGAACGGGCTCCACCAGTTGATTGAACTGTGTCCCCTTGTTCAGTCCTGCTTGTTTGGTGTGAGTCAGTGTTCTAACACAGAGCCTTGGCCAGCCTTGGCCTTGCAATCCTCCTGCCTCCCTCCAAACTGCTGCAATGACACGTGTGCATCCCCGTTCCCAACCCTCTTATTAGTCCTGCACACCAAGTGCCTTCATCGACAGACAAAAGAGGAAACGTGGAGTCAGTAATAGTAAGCCGGCTGCTCCGTGTAAGCTCTTCTACTGCAAATACTTTCCCCAGGCACACAGCTTACAGTTTCCCCGCTCGAGTATGACCCACCCAGCCCTGTGCGCGTACCTCTAACGCGGGCACTAGGAAGGCGGGGGCAGGAGTCGCTGGTGAGACCCCATGTAAAATCCCAACCCTTGAGTCTTAACCAAGGGTTGCCTGTGAGGGCAGTGAGGGCACTGCACCCAAGTAGAAGCACTTCTTGGTAACTCACAGTGATGAGGTCGTCTCTCGCTCGGAGGACCTTCAGCCTTGCTTGATTCATCAAATTGGACATCTGACTGCAAAAGGTATGGAAGCATTGTCAGGGCGGCATAAAATACAAAAGCTGCAGAGAGACAACAGCTTCCTATGCATGTGCCGTGAAGAGCTCCTAAATACCCATTTACTGGTCAAGAGAGCTCCACTGAGTTAACCTTGGTGGTTCCTCCCAACGTATTTTTTTTTTTGGTTAGTCCTGGGGCTTGAACTCAGGGCCGGGGCGCTGTCCCTGAGCTTCTTTTGTTCAAGGCTAGCGCTCTGCCACTTGAGCCACAGCGCCACTTCCGGCTTTTTCTGTGTCTGTGGTGCTGAGGAGTTGAACCCAGGGCTTCGTGCGTGCTTGGTGAGCACTCTACCGCTGAGCCACCTTCCCAGGCCCAAGTTATTTTCAAAGGGAGAGTCTTGGGAGTGGTCAAGATTGGGTCTGGGTTTCCACAGACATTTAGTCTTTCCACATTATGGTCACAAGGACAACAGGGAAAGAAAGCTAAACAACTTGCCTAAGGACATGTTAAGCAGTCGGTGGCCCAGTTAAGACCTGTACTCCAAAGCTGTCTGTCTCTCATCCATTAACCTTTTCTTTCGGGGACAGTGGATGCCGGGGATGGGGCCGTGTGCCTGCTAGCAAGTGCTCTGATGCTGGGTTACACCCGGGTCCTACGTTTCATTTGGCTTTTGAAACCCTCGTTAGCTTAATGAAGGTTACATTTTCTTTTGCTGCTCGATCTGCTTTTCTTTCTTCTCATAGTACTCCATAATCTTCAGTCTCTGGGTCTGCACGAGACGCCCTTTCTCAATGTTGAATTCTTCTTCGGCCTACAGCACAAAATGAATTAGCATTAGTCCTCTACAAGAGATGCCAGTGCTTTTCATTTTAAGCACCTGCTGACTGAGATCCTTGCCTATGCGTACTCATCCCGTTTCTAAACCAGAAAATTTATTGTGACGCCAGGTCTTCAAAGATGACCTCTCTTGTTTATTCAGATGAAAAAGACTAGCGACTGTTACTCTCAGCCATGAATCGGGAAACTCGGTTTGGTAGCAGCCCTTCGTTTACTGGGGTTTGAGCGTAGAGCTTCGTGCTCACCGGGCAGGCACTCCACCACCTACGCCGTTCTGACACTGCTTGCATTTGGGCGAGGGTCCCTCTGGGCTATAGTCCTCATCCTACCTGTGTTGCTCTACATGGCTGCACCACTACCCCAGCCACTGTGCTTTTCCCACGGTTTGTTGTGACGGGCCTGCGTCACCTGCCCAGTCATTGGTCAGAGTGTAAGCTCTCCAATTCATTGTGTGTGTGTGTTTAGTCTCCACACCATTTAAAGTATGACAGAGCTGCTGTTCTTAACTCAGTGTGATGCTCCTTGGATCACCCATTCTTTCAGTTGTGAGACAGTCTTGCTAGCCTCGGCTGACCTTCGGCCACAGCCCTCCTGAGTGCCCAGATTACAGGCATGCACTGTCAGATGCAGCGCTTTTTTCTTACTAGTGGACTAGTGAAAAAAAAAAAAAAACCCACAAAATTTGAGTTGCTACCTGTGAAGTCTGTTCCTAAAACCTCAGTCTGAGAATACTACCTTGTAAGATGGCGTTGTATTCGCGATGAATTTAACAACTGTTAACAGTCTTTTATAACTTATAAATGCCTTAGAGCTTACTCCTATTCTCATTGCTAGGCCTTGGGCATGAACTCAGGACCTAGCTCCTCTCCTTGATCCTCTCTGTGCTCAAGGCTAGCACTCTACCACTTGAGCCACAGCGCCACTTCTGGCCTTTTCTGTTTATGTATTACTGAGGATTCAAATCCAGGGCTTCATGTATGCTAGGCAAGCCTCTATCTCTAAGCCACATTCCCAGCCCTCTCTTATGGGAAATAAATGTTAATGTTCTACCAAGCTCAGCAAAGCTCGATGGTATGAAACTTTTCGTAACTTAAAACCAGAAAATGGATCTCACCTTTGCATCGATTTCTTCTGCTTTCTCATTGGCTTCTTGTTCAATAAAAGCCATCATGTGCTTAATCTGTTAGGAAAAAGACCAATATTTGAATTCTTATTCGGAACTATGCTGTCTAACTTTCCTGATTCACTACTTTTTTAACTTTTAATTGTAGGTGCTGTCCCTAAGCTTTTTCTCTCAGGGCTTAGCACTCTACCACTTTGAGCCACAGCTCCACTTTTGGCTTTTTGGTGGCTAATTGAAATGAAGAGACTCACAGACTTTCCTGCTTGGGACTGGCTTTGAATGGTCTTTCTCAGATCTCAGCCCCTTGAGTACTAGGATTACAGGCCTGAGCCACCAGTGCCTGGCCTGTGTGCGATTGCTGAAGTGGTTTAAGTAGGGGAGGGAGTGTAGCTCAGTGGTATGGAGCTTGTTTGAGAGGTCCTGAATTCCTTTTCTAGCACAAGGAGAAGGGGGTAAAAAGAGCTATTCTAAATACAGTAATCAGAACTGGTGTTTCTAAATGCTACAAGACCAGTGAACGCTGACTCAAACCTGTATTATCCTTCCCCACGGCCAGTGCTGGAACCTCAGCTACCAGATTTAACTGGATCAGCCTGGCCTGGGGCAGAAGGCACTCTCTCATTAAGGCAGGTCAGGTCAGAGAGGCCTAGTTACAGTCAACAAGAGTTCCAAGAGATCAACCCCTTAAAGTACAGGAACTCTGCCCCCAAAGCAGAAAAACCAGACCTTCAAAACATACCTTACTTCTTTTGGCTAACACAGTAATTGTTTTGAAGTCAGATTCTTTCAAACTCTAGGGGTTTGCAATACTGGGGATTAAACCCAGCGGTTAACCTTCCCTAGTGAGCTATGTGCCCTTTGGTTCTTATTTCATTTTTATTTATTTATTTTGTGGGGGTTGAATTCAGGGGCTCGTAATTACCCAGGTGCTCTGCCATTACAGCCATGCCTCTGGTCACTTGTTTTTAGTTTGTTTTTGAGCAGGGGTGTAATTTCTGCTCTAGTCAGCATCCTTCTAACTGCAATCCTCCTAGACAGCAGCGATGTCAGGTGTATACCACCACCACGCCCAGCTGAAAGTTTAGTACTGTAAATGACCATCCCCAACAGCCAAATGATTGTAGAGAGCTTGCCTGTCACGTGTGAAACCCTGGGTTTGCAGGCCAGCATCATAAAAACAGTACTCACATATTTAATGCAAGGGAAAAGTCCCAAGGAATCGAAGTGTTAAGGAGGTAGTATGTGCTTAGCACTCTTACGGCTGAAAATATTAAGGCTCTCACTTGTAATACTCACTACTGAGGCTGCAAAAGTCAGATGGTCCAGCCTCAAAGCCAGCCCTCACAGAAAAGTCCATCAGATTCTACTTCCAATTAACTAGCAAAATGCTAGACTGAAGGTGTGCTTCCAACACTAAAGAACCACCCAGCAAGGTCTAGGCTTGGAGGCCAATCTGAGTACCACCAAAAACTATTGTAGGGCTGGGAAGTAGCTCAGTGGCAAAGCACTTGCCTAGTAAATGCAGCTGGGGAACAAAATAGAAAAAAAAATGTAGTACTACTTCCCTCTCCCACCCCTGTAGTGAGGCCTGAACTCTGGGCCTGGGCGCTGTCCCTCAGCTCTTCAGCTCAAGGCTAGCACTCTACCACTTGAGCCACAGCACCACTTTCCGCTTTTTTCGTGGTACTGAGGAATCGAACCCAGGGCCTCAGGCATGCAAGGCAAGCGCTCTACCACGGAGCCACCTTCCCAGCCCCCAATTCCATTTTTTCTGACAGTTAATTGAAGAGTGTCACAGACTTTCCTGCCTGGGCTGGCTTTGAACCGAGATCCTCAGATCTCAGCCTACTGAGCAGCTAGGATTATAGGTGTGAGCCACTGGCACCCAGCTTGCAGTACTACTTCTTAACCTGTGTGTGTGTGTGTGTGTGTGTGTGTGATATGTATGTTGATCCTGGGGCTGTTCAAAGCTGGTGTTCTCTCACTACTCCTTGGTTTGTGGTGATCAATTGGAGAGGAGTCTTACAGACCTTCCTGCGCAGACTTTAGCTCAGCCCAAGAAGAGAAAAAAGACCTTACTGCTCAGTACACATTCAGCTGAGAATAGAATGAAGACTTATAGATGGAAACACAGAAGGAAAAAAAGGACATTATCCTACTCATCTTCGACTCATAAACCAGTGAGTGTCCGTTAGTCAGAATTTTCCCAGTACTTGGTTTAAAAAAAAAAAAAAAGAGGACTTAGTTCCCTAAACTACGCAGATACTAAGACCTGCAGCCTTACAGGCGGGCGAGTTACTAAATGCAAGGCCCCGGCTGCCGGCGGTGCAGTGGCAGAGCCAACCTGGCCGCTTTTTGTCTAGCTGTCCGTCTACCCAGGCCGCCGCGTCCCCTCCCGGGCCTGTGCCCTACAAGAGCCCGTCACCCCGGCTGCTCAGGAGGCCGCGGTCCGAGGCCGGCGGCCCCGAGGCTGGGGGTCGGCGCCGCGCTC
>NW_012267285.1:3742184-3742823 GCF_000151885.1 Dipodomys ordii
CGGACGGCCGGACGGACGGGCGGGCGGACGGCCGGATTCAAGACCGAAGGCCGGGCGGGCGGGCGGGCGGGACGGGAGACGCAAACCCGGCGCAGCTTCCGGCTCCCCTTCCTTTAGTATCACTCCGACTTCCGGCTCCTGGCAGGTGACCGGGAAGCCCGAGTCTCTCCAGCCAATGAAAGGGCCCCGGAAGTCCCGCCCTCTCCGTGCCTTAGCCCGCCTCCTCCCTTCCTGCAGGGCGCATGCGCCGCGCCCGCGGGCGCCCGGGCCGGTTTCTGGGGCTCGTCTCGGGGTCGGTGCGCGCGCCGCGCTCCGAACCGTTCAGGGGGTTCGTCCACCAGCCAGGGTTAGAGAGAGAGGAACTTCCGCTCCCGGGAAGCGGGCCCGGGGTGGGCCGGCGCGGAGGCCCGGGCGCCTTCCCCCGGCGGACTCGGCCCGCGCGGGAGGGGCCGCGGCTGGAGCTCAGAACGTGCAGGCCTGCGCTCGCCTGGCTCACACTGCTGTCAGGGTTGACAAGTCTCCTCCCCGCCTCGGAATGTTCCACCGCGGAGCAGTGTCCTGTGCTATTATCAATAGATGATCAGATCCCTTTTATATTATCAATAGATGATCAGATCCCTTTTATATTATCAATAGATG
>NW_012267285.1:3743208-3745013 GCF_000151885.1 Dipodomys ordii
TATTATCAATAGATGATCAGATCCCTTTTATATTATCAATAGATGATCAGATCCCTTTTATATTATCAATAGATGGTCAGATCCTTTTTACTTTTAGCTCTTTGCTGATAGCATGAGGCTTGAACTCGGGATTTTTTAATTTACTAGGGCTTGTTTGCTTATCTCTGGCACTCTACCACCCGAGCCATGCCTCCCGCCCACCTTTTTGTGCTGGCTTACTGGAGATAAAGGTCTTAGACTTTTCTTCCTGGCAGTTAAGATTTGAGGACTGTGATTCAAGGATAGCACGGTTGAGTTTTCCCAGCCAAATTGTTCAGCTGTGGTGTCCAGTGCTCTGTGCTAGTGTTCTTGGACATACAGGAATGAAACCAGGAAACCGCTTAGCACAGTTGTAGAGAAAGGCCACTCAGCAAGCAGGACTTGTAAGTCAAGTAACTAGGGACTGGCTGTTTTGTATTATCCCTTCCCACACAGAATGGTATCTTGATGGAGGGCTGGTCTCAGTTACAGAGGCAGGGGCCCAAGACCCTCTCACAGGTGGTTGTTGGGGGCGGGCACAGGGGCAAGATGGCTTGAACCACCGTTGGCTGATTGGTGTTTTCCTTGAGCAGGATTAAGCTTGGTATATGTGACTATAAAGACTTGTAATGTTGGCTCAGGAGAGAGTTTTCCCACAGGGCATTATAGTAACAGGACAACGGAAGCTGGTGTGGCTCAAGTGGTAGAGGTCAGAGCAGCGCAAGGCCCAAGTGGAGGCACCAGCACAAGAGCTAAAATCCCCAGGACAACAGAAACAACTTGATCAGCATTCCAGCTCATCTGCTTCCAGGACTGCCTGCTAACACCACAGGCCAGGACCTGGTGGCAGTCACATTTGGGCTGCAATCCTGTTTATCTTGACCATGCTCTGCCAATGACTGCGCTTGAGGAGTCAAGCTAAATGGTTTATGAAATGAATGCCTTAAATGGATGCAGCACTGTCTAAATCAACTGTGCTTTTGTTCCTTAGAAAGGTAAACTGGCGGCCATTATTGCTTTAAAACATTAGAAAAATAACGTAATAATTAAAACTTGACCCACAATTCAACATTTACTTTCAAATCTCTTTGTTCACTCTGTGAGGCCCAAGCTGGCATGGGAGGCAGGCAATCACTGCAGGGCTTGAACCTGACACCTTTTAATGGATAGGAAGGAGGCTTTCATCACGTTCCACTGGAGGGGAAGGCGGAGAGGGGCCGGGTGCCATTCCCCAGCGCGCACCGGGGAGGACCCGGCTTCTAGAACTACTTCCTAAGACGTAAAAACCCAAGTGATCCTGGGGGCTCTTCACCCCCATCCCGCGGCCGTCGTGGTGTAGCCTGCTGACTGGCTAAGGGCACACTTAGCCAAATGGCTTCTTCCAGTGCAGGGGTGGAGGAGGAGGGCCGTGCCCAATTATCTGAACAGGCAGGACGGGCCTTGAATCTTCATCATCATCATAATCTTCATCATCATCGTCATCATCATCACCATCATCATCACCATCTTCATCACCATCATCACCATCTTCATCATCATCATTATCATCATCACCATCATCACCATCTTCATCATCATCATCATCATCATCACCATCATCATCTTCATCATCACCATCATCATCACCATCTTCATCACCATCACCATCATCACCATCTTCATCATCATCACCATCATCACCATCTTCATCATCATCACCATCACCATCTTCATCATCATCATCATCACCATCATCATCATCATCACCATCTTCATCATCACCATCATCAATCACCATCATCACCATC
>NW_012267285.1:3746493-3753696 GCF_000151885.1 Dipodomys ordii
CCGGGCAGGCCCTGCGGCGCTCCCCGCACCTGGCTGACCCCGAGCCGCCCCTCTGCC
The DNA here is from genome assembly GCF_000151885.1 of Dipodomys ordii. Lineage (NCBI taxonomy): Eukaryota > Metazoa > Chordata > Mammalia > Rodentia > Heteromyidae > Dipodomys > Dipodomys ordii. The sequence continues at coordinate 3,746,551 of NW_012267285.1, forward strand.
CGGCTCCCACGCCTCAGGACAGGTGAACGCCTCTGCTACGGCGCCCCCCTTCCCGGAGGCGCTTAGGGCTCTGTGGTGGTGGCTGTGTTGTTTTTTACTGGTGTTGGGTTACGGTCCAGCAAGAGTAGCTAATGAAAGAAAAAGTCATTTCCTCTCCAGAAAAAAGAAATTCGTGAACAGAAGGCGCATAGGCGTTTAGGGTTTCATAGAGCCCCGTGTGCGGGTATTGTTAAAATATCGTAGGTCTTTTGGAACAAAAAGGAAGGTGGCGTTTCTTCCCATACGGCTGTTGTTTATGCTTGCTGAGTTAGTAATCCTCTTAAACCAGTCTTCAGTCCGTAGCAGATTCCTTGGCTTTCATTTTACTATATGCTTCTACAGAAAGTTCCTGTCTGGTTTATTTTTATTTTTATTTTTTTTGGGGTCCGGTCGTGGGGCCTGAACTCTGGGCCTGGGCGCTGTCCCTCAGCTCTTCAGCTCAAGGCTAGCGCTCTACCCCTTGAGCCACTTTCCCAGCCCCTCTGTTTTTTTTAGTCTGTTGTTTTTTGCTTGTGTGTTTTCTATTTTGGTAGTATTGGATTTCAACACCTGAGGCTCAACCAGGTAAAAACTTGGAGCTACTACTTGAAAAATAAGACAAAAGGGTTAGGGGATGACTAGCAATCACCAGAACTTGAGTTCAAACCACAGTATTGCTTAGATGCTTTTATCCTAGCCTACTGGAGACGTGTTATTCTGAAGCTAAGATAACTGGGATCCAGAGCTTGTGCTTAGTAAGAGGGCCACACCTCTCAGTTGTTCTATGGACCTGATGTTCTATCTACTACTGTTTTTCCTCTTTTGGCCTGGGCTGGCTTTGAGCAGTGACCCTCCAGCCCTCAGCCTTCTGAGTAGCTAGGATTATAGACAGGAGCCACCAGCATCCATTTTTTTGTTTATTTTGCATTTTTTGAACTTTATTTCTTGTTTATGTAGTACCAAGGGACTGATCCCAGGGTCTCGGGCATGTTAGGCAAGCACTCTACTACTGAGCACCCTCCCAGCCCCTCCAATTCTTTTTTAATTTTTAAAAATTTTTCTGATTGTTGAACCCGGGGACTTGCCCACGCTGAGCATGTATTGTTTGTATGTATTGTTGGTATTGGTTTGTATTCTACTGCAAACCTAGACCAAAAGGTGAACTTTTTTTTTTTTTTTGCTGGTCGTGGGGCCTGAACTTTGTGCCTGGGCGCTGTCCCTCAGCTCTTCAGCTCAAGACTAGTGCTCTACCACTTGAGCCACAGCACCACTTCCAGCCTTTTTTGCTTATGTGGTAATGAGGAATCGAACCCAGGGCCTCATCATGCAAGGCAAGCACTACTACTGAGCTACCTTCCCAGCCCAACAGGTGAACTTTTTAAGAATAGCCGGTAGCCTGACGCACTACAATATGACTTCTATTTCATTGTTTCAGACTAGCCATTTAGTACATTAAGCTGAAAAAAAAAATTGGAGCATGTAGTATGTAGCTGTGTGGTCCTGGGCCTGGATAAGAATTTAGGGGGCCTTGCTACTAAAAGAGAATAGAGGCTGGGCACCAGTGGCTCACGCCTGTAATCCTCGCTACTCAGGAAACACAGATCTGAGGATTGTAGTTCAAAGCCAGCCAGAAAGTTTATGAGATTCTTATCTCCAACAAACCACCAGAAAACTGAAAGTGGCACTGTGGCTCAAGTGATAGAGTGCTAACCTTGAGCTGAAGAGCTGAGGGACAGCTAGAGTGCTAACCTTGAGCTGAAGAGCTGAGGGACAGCGCCCAGGCCCAGAATTCAAGCCCCATGACTGGCAAAAAAAAAAAGAGAGGCTAGTGTGATGGCACATACCTGTAATCCCAGCACTTGGGGTATGCAGGAAGCATTCAAGTTCAAGGCCATCTTTAGGTACAGAACTAAAGAAAAGGTACGCTTGCATCTGCATCCTGTATTGTCTCTGTCATTTAACTCACTGATGTCAAGATCCACTTACAAAACTGCTTCCCCCTACCTAAGAAGGTTTATAGCCAGAACGGGGGTCCTTCTTTGGGACTGGTGTGGCCCTGATTTGAAGAAGGAAACATTGATTCATCTCTTCTCCACCTTCTTCCTTCTGTTTGAGGTCCTGCCCCTACCTTCTCTTTAAGCAATATGTTCCTAGAGCGTTTTATACCTTTCTTACAATTTATAACTTAACCCTTCAATCTAGAGCTAGATCTGTTTTACTATGTTGACACTAAGCTCGTAGAGAGCAAGGTTAAGAGTCCCGAAATTATTATTGATTTGAATAACTTTATGTCGCTTTCCTTTTTCATGCAGAAGACAGACAGTCTTGAGTGCAGCAGGTTTCAGATGCTATGATATTTTAGTAGGAAGACTTGCTGGGAAGATTTTAGGAGTGGCAGAGGAAAGGACTGGCGGGACCCCCTCCACCCACGTTCTGTAGCTAAGGCCTACTCTACCTCAGTCTCTACATCTTTCCTCTTTTTTTTTTTTTTTCAGTCCTGGGGCTTGAACTCGGGGTCTGGGCGCTGTCCCTGAGCTTCTTTTGCTCAAGACTAGCACTGGGCCTTGAACTAAGTGCATTGCACTCTTGCTGGCTAGATTGCTTGTGGCTGTTGTTCTACCACTGAGTCATGTCTTTAGCCTTTTCTGGTTGATTGGAGTCTTAGCTGGCTTTGATCTGAGAGTCTCCAGATTTCCTTTTTTTTTTTGCTGGGTCATGGGGCCTGAACTCTGGGCCTGGGCACTGCCTCTCAGCTCTTCAGCTCAAGGTTAGCACTCTACCACTTGAGCCACAGCACCACTTCCGGCTTTTTCTGCTTATGTGGTGCTGAGGAATCGAACCCAGGGCCTCATGCATGCAAGGCAAGCACTCCACCCTTGAGCCACCTTCCCAGCCTCTCCTGATTTTCTTGAATGATATACACTGAGGTGGCTAAAGGGTGTTGCATATTGTCCACCAAGGTGAAAGTACAGAAGGAAAAAGAAAGAAATTTGCCTTTGGTTTATAAAACCTGAATAATTGCTGCTTATATGTAAATTAAGTTACATTTTAAAAAATGACTACAAAGAGAAGCCTGAAGCATTTTTTTGGTAATTAGTTAATTATTGGAATCAATGGAGGGAAAATATACTGCCATCTAATAACCTTGAAAGTGAAAAAAACCCTTTTATGTTCTTAGGCTTTAAACATCTGTGACAGACCTCTTGGGAGTTCTACCGACCGATTCAATGGCGTCCTCTGCTACGGTGCCTCTGGGGTTTCACTACGAGACAAAGTATGTTGTGCTCAGCTACTTGGGGGTCCTTCCTCAGGAGCATCCCGGCTCCTCACCCCAAGGTAGGCCCTTTGACTTGTCAGCTAATTGTAAGGACCTGACATGAAGGAGCATTTGTATCTAAGCACTGTAAATGTATAGGACCAAAGTCGAGTAATAATTGTAGGTTTATAGAGAACAGTCCGCTCTCTATCCCTTTCACTTTTCTAGTCACTTCCAGAAGCAACTACTTCTAATGTTTATGGGAGCTTCATATTTGAAGTGATTGCAATTAATATAGGTAAAAGTGTTGTTTACATGAAAAATACAAAAGCCATACTTAGACTTCAGACTTATGTGACCTGATTGAGATACCATAATTTTGTGTGTGTGTGTGTGTGTGTGTGTGTGTGTATATGTATGTGCACACGCTCATGTCAGTTCTCAGTTTGAACTCAGGGCCTGGGACTGTCCCTGAGCTTTTTTAAAAGCTCAAGGTTTGCCCTCTCCTACTTGAGCCATAGCTCTACTTCTGGGTTCTTGGTTACTAACTAAAGATAGTCTCATGGACTTTCCTTCCCCAGGCAGCTTATAACTGCCATCCTCAGATCTCAGCCTCCTGAGTAACTAGATAGCAGGTGGGAGCCACCAGCACCTGGCTGGTTGTTTTTTAATTTTGGTTTGTCCTGGGGCTTGAACTCAGTACCTCCTGCACTCTTGCTCAGCTTTTTTTCTCATGAATGACTGTCCATGAATTACTCTACCACTTGAGCTACACCTCTCTTTTGCTAGTTGTTTGGAGATCAGAGTCTCTGGCTGTGAACCTCAGTCCTTAGATCTCTGTCTCCTGAGTAGCTAGGGTCCAGCTGTTGCCCAGCCGCAGTGTGGTTTTATGCCTGGGATTCATTCCATAGATCTTCATATCTGTCTCTTCATGCCAATCTGGGTTTTTTTTAAATTTATTTATTTTTTTTTTTTTGGGTCCGGTCGTGGGACCTGAACTCGGGCCTGGGCGCTGTCCCTCAGCTCTTCAGCTCAAGGCTAGCACTCTACCACTTGAGCCGCAGTGCCACTTCCGGCTTTTTTCTTTTTGCTTATGTGGTGCTGAGGAATCGAACCCAGGGCTTTGAGCATGCAAGGCAAGCGCTCTACCACTGAGCCACTTTCCCAGCCCCTAAAATTTATTTTTAATTGTGAAAATACTGTACAGAGGGGTTACAATTACATGGACAAGATAATGAGCACATTTCTTATCAAACATTGTAGCCTCCTTTGTTTCCCCTTCCAATCCCATCCTTCCCCCCCAATCCTCCCCCCCCAACCCCCCCCACCAAGCTGTTTTTGTTACTTGGACTCTGCTATGTAATTTGAATTCTGCTACTGTGGTATCTCCAGCATGGTGCTTTTTACCCAGTTACTTTTGCCTCCTGTGAAATTTTTTTGTCTATTTCTGTGAAGAATAACATTGTGATTTGGGATAATGTGTTGAATCTATAGGTTACTTTTGACGTTTTCATATTTTGCCCGTTGATGAACAGCCCATAATTTTTGTATGTTGAACCAGCTTTGCATGCTGAGGCTAATTTTTGGGATGATTCTTTTTCATATATTGTGGGATTAGCTTTTCCAGTACTCAGCTGAGGATTTTTGCATCAGTTAATAAGAAATGTTGGTCTGTAGTGTCTTATAATCTTTTGGACCAAGTTTGATATTTGGCTAGTGCTGGACTCATGGGCCAAGTTAACCTAGCCTTCTACCTTCTGAAAGAGATTTTAGAATAAGTATGACTTCTTATTTAGTTACTTTTTTTCTTTTTGTTGGTCGTGGGGCTTGAACTCTGGGCCTGGGCGCTGTCCCTCAGCTCTTCAGCTCAAGGCGAGCGCTCTACCACTTGAGCTACAGCGCCACTCCCGGTTTTCTGGTGGTTTATTGGAGATAGGAGTCTCACGGTCTTTCCTGCCTGGGCTGGCTTTGAACCGAGATCCTCAGATCTCAGCCTCCTGAGTAGCTAGGATTACAGGTGTGAGCCACCAGTGCCCGGCTTATTATTTTTTATTTCTTTGGTCCGTCCGGGAGCCTGAACTCTAGGCCTGGGCGCTGTCCCACAGCTCTTTAGCTCAAGGCTAGCGCTCTAGCTTTTGAGCCACAGGGCCACTTCCGGCTTTTTCTGCTTATGTGGTCCAGAGGAATCGAACCCTGGGCCTCATGCATGACAGACGAGCACTCTACCACTGAGCCACCTTCCCAGCCCTATTTATTTATTTATTTTTTGGGTCCGGTTGTGGGGCCTGAACTCTGGGTCTGGGCGCTGTCCCTCAGCTCTTCAGCTTCAGGCTAGCGCTCTACCACTTGAGCCGCAGCGCCACTTCCAGCTTTTTTCTTTTTGCTTATGTGGTGCAGAGGAATCGAACCCAGGGCCTCATGCATGCAAGGCAAGCACTCTACCACTGAGCCACCTTCCCAGCCCCCCTATTTTTTTATTTTATTTATTTTTGGCTGATCTTGGGGCTTGAACTGAGGGCCTAGGCGCTATCCATGAGCTTCCTTGTGCTCAAGGCTAACACCCTGCCATTTGAGCCATAGCACCACTTCTGGCCTTTTCTGAGTAGTTTATCAAAGAGTCTCAGGGACTTTCTGGCCAGGGCTGGCTTTGAACCTAGATCCTCAGATCTCCGCCTCTTGTAGCTAGGATTACAGGCGTGAGCCACCCATGTGTGGCATGGTGGTACTGTAGCTTGAACTTGGGGTCTCACTTTCACTCAGCTTGCTTACTCATAGCAGTCTTCAGTTGAACCATACCCCTAGTCTGGCATCTTGCTGGGGACTTGGAGATGGATCCCCAGGACTCTCATTCCCTCTGACTTAGACCTCAGCCTCTCTCATCTCATCTTCCTGATGGGCTAGGCTTACCAGCGGGGGAGGGGTGAGCCATGCGTGCCTGGGTGCTAAGGTTGAGTCCAGGGCCTCCTACATGCTGAGGAGTAATCTAACACTGAGCTGTGTGTCCAGGCCTTTGCTTTTCCTCCCTGAATGTTCGGTAGAACATACTGACTCAGATACTGAGGCTCAGATGTTTGGGATGTTAAGAATAAGCAATTCAGTTTCTTAGTAATGCAGGCCTAATCAGTCTGTTTTGTGTATGTGTTTTTAGATTGTGTCCTTTAGGGAAGTGGATGTTTGTGGGGCTAGAATTCATTGTGTCACTTGATTGTTCTCCTCATATTCATTGGGCTTGTGGTTTCCCCTTTTTCTTTTCTGGGATTAGAAATTTGTGACTGTTCTTTTCATTCCTTTTTTTCTATTTATTCTTAAGCATTTATTCTAGTTAATTTTCATGTGTCTTAGTTTGCAACCCATAGATTTAGAAAGATTTTGCTTTGAGAACTCTAGCCCATTCAACTGGTCAAAATTTGTTAAACTGATTCACTTGGAATTCTCAAATGAATTTCAGGGCTGGAATAGGCTGGTTGCTGACTGATTTCACTCTTCATTTGAAACAGGTGGGGAGGATTTAGTATGCTAAAGTCTGTTTATCTTTGAAATAGTTGTCCTGGGGTATATAGTGCGGAATTTCTGCTGCATTAGCCCTGCTGTCTAGCTCTGTGTTTTATAAAGTCTGCATGAGTGCTAAATGAAAATCAGCAAATCTGTCTCTGTCATTGGTTAGCTAGATAAATAGCCTTTGTGCCCTAACAGTGGTCTTTTCTGGTTTCCACACGGTTTGTTATCAAGTATGACAACTTGTCTTGTTCAATCAGCATCACGGCAGTCTCATGAGGATAGCTGTTCATCAGATGAGTGAGGCTAAGATACTGTCGTGTTTGTAGTGGGAAGGTGGTGTATTGGTGGTAATGATGGTGTCTGTGGATGTGTTT
>NW_012267285.1:3754306-3792076 GCF_000151885.1 Dipodomys ordii
TGTGGTGCTGAGGAATGGAACCCAGGGCCTCAGGCATGCAAGGCAAGCGCTCTACCACTGAGCCACCTTCCCAGCCCTGGGCATAAGACTCTTACCTTCAATTAACCACCAGAAAACTGGAAGTGGCATCTGGCCTTGAGCTCAGAGAAGCTCAAGGACAGTGCCCAGATGCTAAGTTCAAGCACCAGGACTGGCAAAAAAATAAAAATAAATTCTAATTCTAGCTACTCAGGAGGCTGAGGATTGTAGTTCAAAGCCAGAGTCCCCATGAGACTCTTATCTCCAATTAACCACTTAAAAACCAAGTGGTGCTGTGGCTTGAGTGGTAGATGCTAGCTTTGAGCACAAAGAAGCTCAGGGACAGTGCCCAGGCCCTAAGTTCAAGCCCCACAACGGACAGATAAATTTGAGTTCAGAGGGTCGTGATTGATGTTGGTACATACAATTCAGGTAGGTCATGTACCTAGACACACATAAAGTCCTAGCACCACAAAAAGGAAAAACGGATGCGTCTAGAAGGCAGTGTGTTGGGGCCTCCCCGCTGTGCTGCTGTTGTAGTTGGGGAGGCTCTGGGACTGGTCCCCCCGATTGCCGTGGGGCAAACCGCACCCCTGACTGCCAGCTGGCGCTGTCGCACATTCACAGAACACCCGCACACGCTCATTCTTAGAGTTCCTGCTATGTTTTCATCTTCTCTCCTTCCCCCGCCTCCCTTCCCTTCCTCACCCCCCTCCACCTCCTCCTCTGGGATGCCACCCACAGCCTTGCTTACACTACGGAAGCACACCACCACCTTTAGCCACCGCTGTAGCCTTGTTGCTCCTTTTTAAAAAATCATTTCAAAAAGTATCTTCTAGCCTTGATAATGAGTTTTGATTTTATACTTTGTTACCTAATAGTTAAAGTACAAGTTTTTATTTTTTTTTGAGATGCGATCTTCATATGTTGTCCAGACTGCCTTGAACTTCTGGGCTCAAAACATCCTGTCTTAGTTAACACAAAGCTGGAACTATCAGTGCTCATACCTACACAACCGGCTAATACTACAGTACTGCACTGACTTCTCTCTCCCTCTTTATTTACTTAAAATTTAATTTAATTTTTAGAAAGTACTGGGACTTGAACGCAGGACCTTGGCGTTGTTCCTCGGCTTTTGTGCTCAAAGTGAGTGCTCTACCACTTGAGCTCACATTTCCACTTCCTGGCTTTTTATTGGTTCATTGGAAATGAGAGGCTCATGGGCTTTTATACCTGTGTTGGCTTTGAACCACCATTCTTGGATCTCAGTCTTGTCAAAAGCTAGGATTAGCTGAGCGCCAGTAATCCTATCTGCTTAGGAGGCTGAGATCTGAGGATCATAGGTCCAAGCCATCCCGGGAAGGAAAGTCTGTGAGGCTCTTTTTTTTTTTTTTTGGCCTGAACTCTGGGCCTGGGCGCTGTCTAGTGCTCTACCACTTGAGCCACAGCGCCACTTCCGGCTTTTTTCTTTTTGCTTATATGGTGCTGAGGAATCGAACCCAGGGCCTCATGCATGCAAGGCAAGCGCTCTACCACTGAGTCACCTTCCCAGCCCCCTGTGAGACTCTTATCTCCAATAAACCACTAGAAAACCGGAAGTGGCTCTGTGGCTCAAGAGGTAGAGCAGCTTACCTTGTACTGAAGAGCTGGGGGACAGTACCTAGGCACAGAGTTCAAGCCCCACAACTGACAAAAAAAAAAAAAACACAAAACTAGGATTATAAGTGTGAACCATTAGCTTAATAGTAACTTTGTTTTGTTTTGTTTCAGGGGTTCAACTAGATATAGCTTCACAATTTCTGGATCCTGAAGTTTTATTAAAAGTTAAATCTGAAATTGAAGAAGAGCTAAAAGCCCTAGACAAAGAAATTTCTGAAGGTATGTGTATTCCACACCTAGTTAACCTGGTCTACTGTTAGTTTTGTTTTATTTTCATAGAAGGATGCTCTCTATATCCTCATTGCACAACTTCTCTGAGAGGAGATTACTAGGGTGAAACTGGAAGGAAGGCTGTTCAAATTTTCTTTACTGTACACTTTTCCAGCTATAAGCAGGAGGTTAAGATGCAGCCTCTTTTGGTGCTGAGTAATGGATTAAATGATCCTGTGGCGGTCCTCTCCGTTCATGATGATTGATTTGTAGTTGGTACCTTTATAACTTCAGTAGGAGCCCTAAGGGAAGAATAGTTTAAGAACCTTGCTCTTATTTTTGCCTGTATATATGTGTAGAAAGTTAAATATATATGTCATATCACATATTTTGTACTTAAAATGACATCACAAGTTTTGGGAAAAAGTCTACTAACAGTGAAATTTTGTTCGTTGGGCCAGGCACTATTGGCTCACTCCTGTAGTCCTAACTACTCAGGAGGCTGAGATCTGATGATGGCTGTTCAAAGTCAGCCCAGACAGGAAAGTACGTGAGATTCTTATCTCCAATAAACTACCAGAAAACCAGAGTAGAGGGGTGGCTCAAAGTGTAGCACACCAGCCTTGAGCAGAAAAGCTCAGGGACAGGGCTGGGAAGGTGGCTCAGTGGTAGAGCGCTTGCCTTGCATGCCTGAGGCCCTGGGTTCCATTCCTCAGCACCACATAAGCAAAAAGAAAAAAAGCTGGAAATGGCGCTGTGGCTCAAGTGGTAGAGCACTAGCCTAGAGCTGAAGAGCTGAGGGACAGCGCCCAGGCCCAGAGTTCAGGCCCCATGACCAGACCCAAAAAAGAAAAAGAAAAGCTCAGGGACAGCGCCCAAATCCTGAGTTCAAGCCCCAGAAAGGGCAAAAAAAGAAAAGAAAATGAGGAAAAGGCAGAAAAGAAAGAGAATTGACAAAAGGCTTACATAGTGTGTTCACTTAATACCCTTTATTACCCAGGGTTCATTTGTTTGTTTTGTGGTTATTTTTGTTTTTCTTGCTAACTGCCTGGACTGCTACCAGTCTGCTATTCTTCTCTCTGGCTCTTGAGTAGCTGGAACTGCAGGCAAGTACCACCATGCCTGGTCTAATGCAGTGAATATTTTATGAAGATGATTGGTAACTCTTAGGAGTGAGGAAATGGACAGGATTCTAAAACCAGGAGTAGGGAGTGGGTGATAAGCTGTTAATTTGAATTGAGGAGAGATAGGATCCTATTTTTATTTTTTATTGCCTTCCTCTTTGCCTCCTTCCTAACACAATTTTAGCAGATTTCTTTGTCAATTTTCATAGTTGCAAGTAATTTTTTTGACAATTGTGGGTCTTGAACTCTGGGCCTGGGCGCTGTCCCTCAGTTCTTCAGCTCAAGGCTAGCGCTCTACCTCTTGAGCCACAGCGCCACTTCTGACCTTTTCTGCTTGTGTGGTGCTGAGCAATCGAACCCAGGGCCTCATGCATGCAAGGCAAGCGTTCTACCACTGAGTCACCTTCCCAGCCCCAGTTTATTTTGACTACATTCATTCTCTTTCAAGTGTGCTTAATAAAATTTTTCATTCTATTTTTCACTTCAACCTTCCTTATTCCTTTAAGTAGTCCCTTATTTAGATTCAAGCTTTATGTTCCTATACATATATGTATGTAATCATGAATGTGGATATATGGATACACATACCTGCATGTCCACAACTATGTCTTTTTAAGTCCAGCTTCCACCTAGGAGTGAAAACATGGTAATTTTGTGTGTGTGCGCGTGCACATATCTACACGGGGCCAGGAATACAGGCGTGTGCAGCTACCAGCTCAGCTTGTGCACAGCTCTTGATACTGCGTGTTAAATTAGGTTTTCCTCGTGTCCTGTTTGTCTTCAGCTTTCACCAGCACTGGCTTTGACCGTCATACTTCTCCGGTGTTCAGCCCTGCGAACCCAGAGAGCTCCATAGAAGACTGCCTGGCGCACCTTGGAGAGCAAGCGTGGCAGGGGCTGAGAGAGCCCCTGCAGACGGCGCTGCAGGCGCTGCTCAGCCGGTGAGCCCGTGCTGCACGGGGCCCGAGCGCAGTGTCTCCTCTGTGCGTTAGCCTCCTCGCTAAACTTCAGGGCTCCAGCCGTGGTTGGGTTTGCGTCTCCCGATGCGCGCTCGGGTCTCAGAGGGGCTGGCTTGTGTTTGAACATGCGCCCTTGCCCTCCTCCTTCCTCTAGGGACCAACATAGTCTGAGCCAAGGCCTTGTGCACTGTCCTGTGCACCTGGCATTTTCCTTGTCTTAGGCTTCTGTGTTTGAAGCCACGTATGCGTCCCAGATGTTGGAGAACTTAGGGGCTACAGTCTGCACATGAACTGCTTCCACATTCTTGGAGTCAGTACTCCCACAGCTATCATTCTTACCACATTAAAGGTAAAATCAAGAAGCTAGAAGTATTTCAGCCTCTAATCCTAGCTGCTCAGGAGGCTGAGATCTTAGGATCACGGTTCAAAGCCAGCTTGGGCAAAAAAGTCCATGAGTCTCTTCATTTCCAATTAGCTACCCAAAAAGCCAGAAGTAGAGCCGTGGCTCAATTGGTAGAGTGCTAGCCTTGAACAAAAAAGACAGTGCCGAGAACCAGGACCAAAATACATACACAAAACATACATTTCATTTTTTGTTGGTCATGGGACTTAGGGCCTGGATGCTGTCCCTGAGCTCTTTTGCTCAAGACTGGTGCTCTACCACTTTAGGCATATCTCTATTTCCTGTTTTTGAGTGTTTAATTGGGGGTAAGAGTCTCAGAGATTTTCCTTCCCAGGCTGGCTTTGAACTGTGATCCTCAGGTCTCAGCCTCCTGAGTAGCTAGGATTACAGGTATGAGCCACTGGTGCCTGGCTCACAAAAGTATTTTAAAGTAGACTCAATTCACTTAACAAATCTTTAAAAAATCAATTTTCCCAAACTCTTTCCTGAAAGTTAAGAAATTGATAAAAACTAGAGAAATATTTGTATTAATGGATGTTGGCAACTTCATAAGATAGAGTCTGTTCCTCACTAGTACAGCTGCAGGCCCCATGCTGAGTCGCTGTTGAGGTAAGGAAATAACTTTTCATCCTGGCAGTGTGTATGCTTTACCATTTGTTCGAAGCAGACACTTTTAGTTATGAAATGAGCAAATGTAAAAATTTCTGATTCCATGTAGACAATTATTTGGAATTTTCTTAAATGGGGAAGAGGTGTGTGGCTGTTGAGGGAGTGAGACAGCAGTGGTTTTCAGAAAGTCATCCGTAGGGCTGGAGGCCCCGGCTGGACTGGGCAGCCCTCCCGGGGTCTCTCCACCCTCAAGCATGTTTTACAGTGAGGGAACAAGTAAGATTTGAAGAAAGAAGTGTGCTGCTTTGCCAAAAAAATCCAAAACCTTGCAAAAGCTGTTGGGACTAATAACTGAGAAGCATTGTATTTCCTACTTCTATGCAAACTGTTTATGATTTTTTTTTTCCCCCTCCAGTCCTGGGGCTTGAACTCAGGGCCTGAGCACCACCATCCCTGAGCTGCTTTTGCTCAAGACTAGCTCTCTACCACTTGAGCCACAGCACTACTTATGGCTTTTTCTTTTTATGTGGTGCTAAGGAATTGAACCTAGGGCTCGTGCATGCTAGGCAAGCGCTCTACCACTGAGCCACCTTCCCAGCCCATTGAACACATCTTTTATTTTTCTTCATTGTGTCAATACGTGGGGCTCAGTGCCTTCTACTCTGACTCATCCTGCTTTGTTTATGGCTGGTTTTCTGCCTTTTGAGTCATGTCTCCATCCCAGCTTGTTGCTGACTATTTGTAGGTGGAGTCTTGTGGACTTTTCTGCCCAGGCTGACTTTGAGCCTCAGTCCTCCAGGTGTCTGCCTCCTGCATAGCTAGGATTACATGTGTGAGCACTGGTGCTGGGTTTTCATGTATTGCAGGAAAAACTGGTGTCTCCTCACTGCAAACTGTGTTTAAAATCCATGTGTCCTCCAGTTGTAAAGTCTGCCAGTGACCTCTGAGTTAAATACTTCACAGTCCTCTCATAGTAAAGGCATTCATCCCAGATATTAAGAGCATATCTTACATTCAACAGTTATGTCGAATATATTGAAACTATTGAATTCAGCAACAGAATGTAGCGTTTGCACGTTTATTCATTTAGGGGTTTAGACTTCCCTTCATCGTGACTCAGACTTCTAAAAACCCTCCACAGGCCGGTGACATACCCGACGTTTCGAGAATTTGCACTGGAGGCTGCGGGTCATACCAGCGGATGGAATAAGGTACTAACTAGATTGCTTTTAATTTTCAAGATTTTAGTCTTAATGATAAAGTTTAGGAGTATTACTAGCATCCTGCAGCACAAAACCGTTAGAGTTAATATATATACATAAAATGCTGCCTCTGCTTTGTGATCCATAGTACGCCACACCTTCCTCTCTATGTGCCCTGGACCTCCCATTGTGACGATAAATAGTTCTTCGCTTCTGTGTGTTGGACACAACATTGGTCTCCAGACGTTCCTTGTTAGTATGAGTGTTTCTGGTCTCTTAGATGAATAGTGCCTCGTGTGTTTTGTAGTTTGCAGTATTGTGCCTTTCGTGTCACCTCTCCATGATTAATGAGAACTAGATAACTTGCCTGGAACCTCTCGAGTAGTAGCTATTGGAACCAACTCTGTGGCTAACATCTGATTCTAGGCTGTGTTTTTCCATTCTAGCATATGTTTATCCACTGTCTTAGACTGTTGTTTGCTTGTTACCTTGAAAAGATAGCATCTATAAGGAGATACACCTCCAGGAAGAAGTATGGCCTTGAGATAATAAAATTCAGTATCATTATTTTTGCAAATGACCACCTCTATTCAAAGATTCATACCATCTCTTTTTACAATCATAGACTCTGATGCATCTACAGAGAATTGGTTCTAGGTCCTCTCTTGGATGTAAATATTTGCAGATTCTCAAGTTGTTCATATAACCTAGTATAGAATTTGCATATGACTATTATCACATCCTAAATTTATCTGTCTATTTTTTGTTGTTTGGTCGTGGGGTTTGAACTCTGGGCCTGGGTGCTGTCCCTCAGCTCTTCAGCTCAAGGCAAGCACTCTACCACTTAATCCTCAGCTCCACTTCTGGTTTTCTGGTGGTTTATTGGAGATGAGTTTCACGGACTTTCCTGCCCAGGCTGGCTTTGAGCCGTGACCCTCAGACCTCAGCCTCCTGAGTAGCTGGGATGACAGGTCTGAGCCACCAGGCTGGCTTTGAGCCGTGGTCCTCAGACCTCAGCCTCCTGAGTAGCTGGGATGACAGGTCTGAGCCACCAGGCTGGCTTTGAGCCGTGGTCCTCAGACCTCAGCCTCCTGAGTAGCTGGGATGACAGGTCTGAGCCACCAGGCTGGCTTTGAGCCGTGGTCCTCAGACCTCAGCCTCCTGAGTAGCTGGGATGACAGGTCTGAGCCACCGGCGCCTGGCTCCCATGAGACGCTTATCACCATCAATCTACTCAGAAAATGTTGGAAGTGGTTTTGTGGCTTAGGTGGTAGAGTGCTAGCCTTGAGCAAAAGAAGCTTAAGGATGGTACGCAGGCCCTGAGTTTAAGCCCCAGGACAGGCAACAATAAAAAAAGGAAATTACACGTAGCAATTCACAAAGTAAGATATGTACAACTTTCAAGTGAAGCTTAAACAGAGTAACTTCAAAATGTTATATAGTTGTTGGTCGCTGGGAAATCAGCATGCTGGTGGTCTATCATACACAGACCTTTTGAAGTTATAAAGAGTAAACTTGAGGCATTTTAAGAACTATCCCTTCGTTGTCTCTATCCAAGGCAGAATATTAGAACTAGAGAAACGGTAATAATTATTTTTGTTTTAATAATAGGACAAGTTTCTTACTATGAAAACAATTGAACTTGTCTTTGTAGCCATATATCCTATTAGTGTTAAAGAGATTTTTGATATATCTTGAGCTAGAATTCTTTTAGAATGTCAAAACGTTGAAGAAGATGTGTTTGTTACATTCTTCCTTTAAGATTGTAATATTGATTTCCTCAGGGCGGCTTTTACTGAAGTAAAAGCCAAAGGAAATTGAGAACCAGAGAACATTGGTCTGAGCCATCAACTCCCCGTGGTTTTGATTGGCTTCTGTGGAAAGACACCCGGTGTCATTTCCTCAGTTATTTCCTTGATAGCACAGCATCAAGGAACTGAAATTCCTTTCATTCCTTTGTGCATTTCTGTCCACGTGAAACCTTAGTGTGTTTGACTGTGGAGAATGCATTCAGACCACTGGCTAAAATACCTTTCTCCCTTCCCTCCTTTCTCCTTTTCTTCCTTCCCTCCCTTCCCTCCTTTCTCCCTTTCTTCCTTCCCTCTCTTCCCTCCTTTCTCCCTTTCTTCCTTCCCTCCTTTCTCCTTTCTTCCCTCCTTTCTCCCTTTCTTCCTTCCCTCCTTTCTCCCTTTCTTCCTTCCCTCCTTTCTCCCTTCTTCCCTTTCTCCCTTTCTTCCTTCCCTCCTTTCTCCCTTCTTCCCTCCTTTCTCCCTTTCTCCCTTCCCTCCTTTCTCCTTTTCTTCCTTCCCTCCTTTCTCCTTTTCTTCCTTCTCTCCTTTCTCCCTTTCTCCTTTCCCTCCTTTCTCCCTTTCTTCCCTCCTTTCTCCCTTTCTTCCCTCCTTTCTCCCTTTCTCCCCTCCTTTCTCCCTTTCTCCTTTCCCTTTCTCCTTTCTCCCTTCCCTCCTTTCTCCCTTTCTTCCTTCCCTCCTTTCTCCCTTCCCTCCCCCCTTCCCTCCCCCCTTCCCTTCCACCCTTCTTTCTGTTCTTTAGTTTCTCCCCTCTTTAGTTTTTCTTCTCTTTTTCTTTTCTTTTTTTTTGGCCAGTCCTGGGGTTTGAACTCAGGGCCTGGCCACTATCCCTGAGCTTATTTTGCTCAAAACTAGCTCTCTACCACTGGGCTACAACACCACTTCTAGCTTTTTCTGAGTATGTGGCACTGAGGAATTGAACCCATGGCTTCATGCATGCTAGGCAAGCTCTCTACCACTAAGCCATATTCCCAGCCTCTCTTTAGTTTTCTTCTAAAGCAATTTTTTGTGTGTGTGTGCTTGTCCTGAGACTGAGTCAGGGACTGAGTGACTGTCCCTGAGCTTTTTCAAGGTTGATGCTCTACCACTTTAGCCACAGCGCCACTTCTGGCTTTTTCTGAGTGGTTTATTGGAGATAAGAGTCTCCTGGACTTTCCTACCCAGGCTGTTCTTCGAACTGAGATCCTTAGATCTCAGCTTCCGAGTAGCTAGGATGACAGGCGCGAGCCACCGACGCCCGGCAATTATAATGTTATAGTTTAACATGGGGCCTGAACTCAGCGCTGTCCCTCAGCTCTTCAGCTCAAGGCTAGCATTCTACCCCTTGAGCCACAGCACCACTTCCAGCTTTTTCTGTGTATATGGTGCTGAGGAATCGAAACCAGGGCTCCACACATGCAAGGCAAGCGCTCTACCACTGAGCCACCTTCCCAGCCCATAGTTAATAATTTTTACAAGTTTGTTTTTCTTTAAACTGTAGTCATTACTGAATCAGGTGCTGTGTTTGCTAGGCTAGCATGTGCTGCTTGAGCTATACCCTAGCATTTTTCTTCTTTAAAGATTTATTCATAGCATGCATTAGTTATATAAGGGAGAATTTCATTGTGAAATTTTTTTTTCTTTTTTACTTTTTTTTTTTTTTTGCAGGTCCTGGAGCTTGAACTCAGGGCCTGGGTGCTGTCTCTGAGCTTCTTTTGCTCACTGCTAGTGCTCTACCACTTGATCCACAGAGCCAATTTTAGCCTTTTCTGAATAATATTTATTTATTTATTTATTTGCTGGTCGTGGGGCCTGAACTCTGGGCCTGGGCGCTGTCCTCACTCTTCAGCTCATGGCTAGTGCTCTACCACATGAGCCACAGTGCCACTTCCGGCTTTTTCTGCTTATGTGGTGCTGAGGAATCGAATCCAGGGCTTCATGCGTGCAAAGGCAAGCACTCTACCACTGAGTCACCTTCCCAGCCCCCTGAGTAATTTATTGGAGATGAGTCTCACAGACTTTCCCACCCGGACTGGCTTTGAACTGATCCTCAGATCTTAGCCTCCTGAGTAGCTGAGATTACAGGTGTGAGCCACTGGTGCCAGGCTGCTGCTTTTATTTATTTTTTTAAGGTAAACAAACTGTATGTGGAAGTGAATCTCCACCTGGCGAGGGCCCCAGGCGGAGCCCACCGTGGTATCTCCTCGTCAGCCTCACCTGGCCCTCCGTAGTGAATTCCAGCCATCCTCACCCACACTCACCTGGTTTTCTTTTGTTGTTGGTGGTGGTGGTCGTGGGTCTTGAACTCTGGGCCTGGGCGCTGTCCCTCAGCTCTTCACCTCAAGGCTAGCGCTCTACCACTGGAGCCACAGTGCCACTTCTGACATTTTTTTTTTTTTTTGCTTATGTGGTGCTGTGGAATCGAACCCAGGGCCTCATGCATGCAAGGCAAGTGCTCTCCCACTGAGCCACCTTCCCAGCCCCACCTTGTTTTCTTTGAAGTAGGTTCACAGTTGATTTATCTGGGCTGGCTTTAAACTCTTTCTCTCAAGTACTGGGGTTACACATGTGCACCACATTCATGCAGAAAGTTCTTACTGCTTTGTTTTCTGTGCTTGCTTTGGAGCTAACCTCAGGACCTCGCACTCTGGATCAGCTTTTTCACTCTTGGTTGGCACTCTAAACTTGAGCCGCAGCTCCACTTCTGGCTTTTTTTCTGGTTATTTGGAGATAAGAGTCCCTTGATTTTTGTGTGCCTGGGCTGAACTTGAAATTGGTCCTTAGATCTCAGCTACCTCAGTAGCATATGTGAGCTACTGGCTCATAGCTCTTAATTCATTTCTTTTTGTCGGTCATGGGGCTTGAACTCTGGGCCTGGGCACTGTCCCTGCACTCTTCAGCTCAAGGTGAGTGCTCTCCCACTTGAGCCACAGTGCCACTTCCAATTCTTTTTAATGGCTGTGTTTTTTCTAGCTGGCTAGAATGTATTAAACTAGTCCTTGAGTCGCTCAGTGCTTCTGTGAGTTTCTGTGTACACACTGACACGGTTATTTTATATATTACTGTTTCTGCCGCCTTACTGTATGAAACCTACACTCAGTATTTAGAACTTCCTAGTAGGAGTTGTGTTTTACTGTAATGAGAACGGAATGCTATAATGATGTATCTAAGCACTGAACACGTAAAGTGCATCGTAAAAACCTGAGGCTCGACAGGTTTTCACACGCTCTTCTGTCTGCCTTGAAGATCGCGGTGCCTCTGGTCCTGCTTCGACATATGCTTCTGGAGCTGACCCGGCGCGGCGAGGAGCCCCTGCGTGCCCTGCTGGAGCTCGGCGTGGCGTACCTGGAGGACTGTGCCGCTGAGCACATCATCCAACATGGCGGCTGGGTATGACCCCTCGAAGCAGTGCGCCGGCTCATAGGTGTTGGATGTTAAGATTGGTTTCTTTCAATAGTCCTTATTAAGAAACTGTGTCCTGACAAAAGTATCTGTAGCTAACTAAAATATAAAGAATAAGAAACGACCACTTAGCTGTCTAAGGAAAGAATACCGTCACTCCTTGTTCTAGAGAGAACGTTGGAGATGGGGTACAGACCTCGTGCACGCTGAGCGAGTATTCAACGTTGAACTCGAGCCGGCTGACACTCTTACGTCTTCTTGGAGTCTTCTAGGGGTGCCTGCACGTGTGCTGCTCCTGGGGTTGTCCCTCAGCTGTTTTGCTCGACTCCAAGATCAGCTTTTTGGTGGTTAATTGGTTTAAGCCCACCTGGGCGATCCTCAGATCTCAGCCTCCTGAGTAGCCAGGTTCACAGGAGAACTGCAGGGGCCTGGCTTTTCGTTTTGATGCTGGTATTGAACTAAGAACCCAGGTACTCTTTTTTTTTTTTTTTTGCACTAAAAACTTGGAAAACTTTATGCAGGAACTACCAAAGTTTCAGTGTTTAACCATTAGGTGACAAACCAAGTGTCTAGATGTGAAGACACTATGTTTGGGAAACTCGGGGGGTGGGGCAGGCTCTATAAACTAACTTTACAGGACATGGTGGCAATGTGCTCTGGAAGATAAACCCAGCCACGCAGGGCAGTGGAACCCAGGTACTCTTGCTCAGCGATTTTGCTCATGGTTGGTGTTCTCCTTTTGAGCCCTCCCTCCAGTTTGGGCTTTTTGCTGGTTAACTGGCTATAAAAGTCTCAAATTTGTTTGCCTGGGCTAGTTTTGAACCAGGATCCTCAGATCTTAGCCTTGTGAGTAGGATTACAGTTGGGAGCCAGTGACACCCAGCTTTGAGGTTGGTCTTTGTACAGGATGAGAGGTGAAGGTCCATTCTCATTTTCCTGCAGCTGGGTAGTTTCCCAGCACCAGGGTGTCGAGGCTGTGTTTTCTTGAGTGTTGGCTGTTGTTGGGCAGCTCTTCGTGCTGTTCTGCCGGTCCTGAGGTCTGTGTGGTGGGCTGCTGCCCTTGCTTGCTGTCGTGTAACTTCAGGTCTACCACTAGCTGTGCACCAGTCGCTTAGAATTACTTTTGCTTGACCGGGTTTTTTTACTTCCATATGAATTTTTGGATTGATTTCTCTTAATTCTGTGAGAGATATTGGGTTTTTTTTATTACATGGCAACACGGCCATTTTCATGTTGTTGCTTTGTCTTCTTACTGTTTTATTTGGATGTTTGATAAACTTATTTACATGTGAGATTTACTTGTGAGCTGGGGGAGTGAGTGCTCTGCCCGGCTGACCTCTCACCCCTGGGCTCACATGATCCTCCTGCGTTGCTCAGAGTGCAATGCACACTACCGTTCTCAGCATTATTTTATTTTAGAATGGTTTGTCCTCCTGTCAGATTAACCAAGACAACTACAGAAATAATGACAACACAAACACTAATAGTGTTAAGGTAGCATAATTGAGCTGGGTGCTGGTAGCTCGTGAGAGTCTGAGGTCAGAGTGTCTCAACGTGAAGCCAGCGCCAACTGGAGTCTGAGGTCAGAGTGTCTCAACTTGAAGCCAGCGCCAACTCTGGAGTCTGAGGTCAGAGTGTCTCAACTTGAAGCCAGCGCCAACTCTGGAGGCTCTTGGCTCCAGGTCACAGGAAGATGCCGTGAGTGGAGTTGTGGCTCAGGCTGGTGGGAAAAGGCCAAGGCCCTGAGTTGAAGCCTTGGTAGCAGCACTTAAAACAAATCTCACGGTGTGTCGCCAGCCCATCCTGTCATCCTAGCGACACAGGAGGCTTAGTTCTGAGGATCACTGTTCAAAGCCAGCCCCGGCAGGAAACTCCATGAGAACTTGATCTCCAGTGAACTGCCAGAAAATCAGAAGTGACACTGTGGCTCAGGGTAGTTTTGCTCTGAGTGAAAAGGCTGAGGGACAGCACCCAGGCCCTGAGTTCGAGCCTCAGGACCAGTTTACACACACACAGATTTATTTTCCCTTCTATCTCTGGTGTCAAGCTCAGCACCCATGATGAAGAGACTCACAAACATGGAGGTGAAAACCTCTACTGTTGATCGTTGTAATGTTTGCCCAAGGAGGAGGCCACAGTCTTGCATTTCTGGGATCTCTCTATGGTGTTAGAGTAAATTGTCACTTTGTCTTATTTGGGACGGGGTCTTACTGTGCTGTCTAGGCTAGCCCCACACCCTGGCTTCACGTAATCTTCCTGCCTCATCTTTTCCAGTGCTAGGACTAAAGGGTGTGTGTGTGTGTGTGTGTGTGTGTGTGTGTGTGTGTGTGTGTGTGTGTGTGTGTGTGTAGAGGTGTGTGTGTAAAGGGGTGTGTGTGTGTGTAAAGGGGTGTGTGTGTGTCTATACTCGGCTGTGGATATTAGATAGGCGGGCCCCTCTCCCCTCCCCCGCGCTCAGACCCTCACATTTGCCAGGCAAGTCCTTCCACTGTTATGCCGCTAGCCCTGCAGCCTCTCAGCGTTACTTCTGAAGCACAGCTGTGATTAGAATTTTTTTTTTTTTTTTTTTGCTGGTATTGAGGTTTGAACTCAGGTCTTGGCACATGCTTGTCTTGTTTGTCCAGCTGGCAATCTGAGTCAGTGCCTTCAGCCCTCTTAATTATTTTTTATATATCAGACTTCAGTGACTAGCCTTTGCCATTTAATAAAATCCACATTTCCAGTTGTCAGTTGCATGCCTCAAAAATTCTTCCTCTGTGTTCTTCAAATAAATGGATTCTGTTCAGAAACTGTTTAGGTCTAAATAAACATACTTAACCCTAGAACTTCAGGGAAGAATATATTCTTTCAGTTTAGCTTTTATTTTTCTTGTTGACCGTGGGGCTTGAACTCAGGGACTCGGCACTGTCCTTGAGCTTTTTCACTCAAGGCTAATGCTCCTTACCACTTCGAGACACAGCACCACTATCGGTTTTTTGGAGATAAGAATGTTAAGGACTTTTTCCTTCCCAGGCTGGCTTCAAACTGGGATCCCCAGATAGCAGACTCCTTAGTAGCTAGGATTACAGGTGTAGGCCACTGGCACCCAGCTTTTAATAACTTTTTAAAATACTAACTACTGGAAGCTGGTGGCTTACACCTGTAATCCTAGCCATTCAGGAGGCTGAGATCTGAAGATCATGGTCCGAAGTCAGCCCAGGAAGGGAAACTGTGAGACTCTTATCTCCAATTAAACACCAAAAAAAAAAAAAAAAAAGCCTGAAGCAGAGCTATGGTTCAAGTGCTAGCCTTGAACAAGAACTCAAGGACAGCACCTGGGCCCTGAGTTCAAGGCCCAGAATAGGCTTTATGTTGACTCTTCTCTTGTTTCTGTAGGGTACCGTTTTTAGCCTTGAGCCAGAGGAGGAGGAAGACCCCGGCCTCATCGCAGAAGACAGCAATGACATTTATATCCTACCCAGTGACAACTCCGGCCAGGTCAGTCCCCCGGAGTCCCCAACCGTGACCACTTCTTGGCAGTGCGAGAGCCTCCCGGCCTCGCTGTCGGCCAGCCAGAGCTGGCACACAGAAAGCTTGCCCGTGTCCTTGGGCCCTGAGTCCTGGCAGCAGATTGCCATGGATCCCGAAGAGGTCAAGAGCTTGGATAGTAATGGCGCTGGTGAGAAGAGCGAGAACAACTCGTCTAACTCAGACATTGTCCATGTGGAGAAGGAAGAGGTCCCCGAAGGGGCGGAGGGGGCAGGGGTGGCCGTGCCCTCCCGGGACCCCCAGGCTGCCTTCCCCGCTGCCCCGCGTCCACACACCACTGCCCCTTCGCTGGAGGCCAGGGAACCCCACACACAAGCGGCTGCCAGGGAGATGGCCAGCCCCGTCCCGTCTCTGTTTGTGGAGCTCTGTGAAGAAGAGGCGGAGGCACCACCAGAGGAGGGAGAGAGGCCCCCCGCGCCACTGGGTGAGGCACAGAGTCCCGGTGGGGAGGCCCAGGCAGCCCCAGGCCCCGAGGGCAGGGCCACGCTGCTGTTTGGAGGGGCTGCCGCTGTAGCTGTCCTGGCAGTGGCCTTTGGAGTGGCCTTGGCTCTGAAAAAAAAGTAGCTGCTTCTGGAGCAGAGGACGATGATGACCGGATCCGAGGTTTCCCTCACCACGTGTGGAATTTGAACTGCCAGCCGCGGAGGGTGCACTGCGGAATGCCCTGGGGACTGGCTTTCCGCTCAGCAAGCAGAAGCTCAGTCGCACGTAGGGCTGCGGTAGGGGCTGCGTGGCCGGGCGCCAGGGCCTTGGCTTACGCTGGATTCCGAGTCTCGTGAGTGATGATAGCGTCCCACACCTGGCACTGGGCGCTTGTGCCCCCTCGAAGGCCATCTGGGCGGTGTAGGGGCTGGCATGGCCAGCCCCCACAGCCCCCACGCAGCAAGGTCAGCCGGAAGTGTCTCAGACATTGCCAGGTGTCTCCCGTTTGTCCCATCCTGTCCCCAGCCGTGAGTCGTCCCTGCCCCCACCCCCCGCCATGCTTTAGAAGGAGAGGTTCGAGGCAGGAGAGCCTGGGGTTGCATCCTCAGGCTCCAGGGCCATTCAGCTGGCTGGAGTCCTTGTCTTTCCCGTGACCAGGCTATGTTCCCACAGCCCTGCCCTTCTGGCTCTCAGGTACCAGTCCCATCTCCCCCCCTCCCCGATCTGCGGGGGCCTTGCCCATACTCTGCACACCCTAGGTCCCCGATGCTTCCAGCAGCTTCTGCTGCCGTTAGGAACCTTTCAAAGGACGCACGCAACGTGTTTAGGGGCTGTGGCCTTTTCTTCAGTGTCTACCCCGCCCTGGTGGCTTGCCCGTGGCTCTCCTGGGCGGGGATGCGTGGTGCCCGTGGTGGGGTTGGTGTGGTTTCCCAGGGTCTGGCCTCCAGTGTTGGATGCCTCATGCCATGTGGTGAGCAATGCCTTCCGAGGACTAGAACCAGCCAGGTCAGAACCTTACTAAATAGGATCTTTGAGATCCAGTGTAAGGGTCATTTTATTACTTTAATCCCAAGTGTCATTGAAATCAAAACAGGGAGAAAAGGCTTGAGTTGCAAGTCAGGCTGCTGACTGGCCTTTAGTGTCCAGGAAAGAGGCCTCAGCCCACATGCCAGGGTCATGAACCAGATCCGGCGCTGGGCCTGGTCCCTCGGGGAGGCCAGTGCCCGGTCAGTGCCTGAGGGCCGCAGGGCTCCTGCAGGGCACACTTCCTGAGACTCCTCAGACTCACCTCAGCTACACGAGACTTCCGGAATGCCGAGTGTATAATAAAAGCACTTTACCTGCTCTCACCACCAAGATCTGATCTTTTAAATGTGCTTTCATTTTTGACATTTTGTTTTTTTGCCATTCCTGGTGCTTGAACTCAGGGCCTGGGCTGTGTCCCTGAGCCACTTTGTGCTCGGAGCTAGCCTTCTACCATTTACTTGAGCCACAGCACCATTTCCAGTTTTTTCTGAGTGTTTTTTTTTTTTTTTTTTTAATTTGAAATAAGAGTCTCAGAGTCTCCTGCCCGTACTGATTTCGAACCACAATCCTCAGATCTCAGCCTCCCGAGTAGCTCGGTCTGTAGGCCTGAGCCACTGGCTCCTGGCTTAGACACCAATTTTTTTTTTTTTTTTGTCGGTCGTGGGACTTGAACTCTGGGCCTGGGCGCTGTCCCTCAGCTCTTCAGCTCAAGGCAAGCGCTCTACCACTTGAGCTACAGCGCCACTTCCGGTTTTCTAGTTAGACACCAATTTTTTTAAAACAAATCCCTGAAGAATTTTAGCAGTTGGTCAAGAGGAGATGAGTGTGTTTTGTCCCGCAGCTTTTCCCTGCCGTGCTCAGGGCTCGGGGGGCGGCTCACGGGGCTGGTGGTGAGCTGTAGGCCTCTTGTGTTCTAATTGCCATGTTTATGTTTGTATAGCCAAGGGCCTGGTGAGTTGTGACTGTTTTTGCTTTTAATATTCCTCTAGTGGTGACACATTTGAATTGTGAATTCAGGCTTGTGCGTGATCCTGTCTTCCGCAGGGTAGGTGTGAGAAGGAAGTGCGATTCTGAACTGACTGCTGCTTTATTTCACCTAGTGAGCATTCGTGTAAAGGAATTTGGCCAAGTGTGGCTTGAACTCAGGGCCTGGGCACTGTCCCTGAGCTGCTTTTGTACCACTGGAGCCACAGAGGAGCTTCCAGCTTTTTCTGTGGTTAATTGGAGAGAAGAGTCTCACAGACTTTACTGCCCAGGCTGGCTTCAAAGCACAGTCAGACCCTAGCCTCCTGAGTGTGAGAGCTGCTGTTCTGTTGGCTTCGCTGGCTGGAGGTGTTGGTCCCCACAGGCGAGGTCATCTCTGCTCCCCCTGTCCCTCTTCCCCGTCCCCACCCGAGGTCTGAATGTGCAGCCCATGCTGGCCTCAACCTCACAGTCTTGCCTTTACCTCCTGAGACCCGGATCACGGGCGTGCCCTACCGTACCCTGCCTTGCAGTCACATGGCTGAAACAGTTATTTTTCTGCTTTCTCCTGTTTTTGTGTGTGTGCGCGTGTGCATGTGTGCGCACGTGTGCGCCAATACTGGGGTTTGAACACTGGGCCTTGAATTCTCACTTAGCGGTTTTCAGTGTTGCCTGGCACTCTTCCTTGAGCCCTACCTCCACTTCCAGCCTTTTACTCATTAAGTGGAGAGGAGAGTTGCGTGAGTTTGTCTCCCAGGCTGGCTGTGAACCGTGGTCCTTCGATCTCGGCCTCCTCAGTGTAGGATTTCAGGGGTGAGCCATCACATCCAGCTCCTTCGGTTTGAGAGCTCCAGGCTTCCGTTCTTCTTGCCCCCTGACTGACTTAGCACGAAATATACTTGGAATACATGTAAGTTGGTTAGGGAAAGACAGATACCAGATTTGAGAGTGAAACACTGTCCTTGTGAGCTACAGAGGAAGCTTTGCTGGTTCTAGAATGTTCTCTCACCTCCCCCTCTTTGCTGGGGATACAACTGAGGGCCCATGTGTTTACCAGGCCCCTGCCCTGCCGCTGAGCTACATGTGCAGCCTGTTGCATAATTCTTTGTCTGGGGAACGGGGCTGGCTTTGTACCCTGGCTGGCCTTGAACTCCCAGCCCTCTCCTGCCTCAGCCCTTGGCGGTGAGGCTGTGCCGATCATTGACTGTCACAGATTCTACTCACCTGGCAAAGAACCAGGATTAAAGAATACCAGCTTCAGTTACCTACTGAAGTGACAATCCTGTCCGTACCAACCGTGCCTTAGGACGACACATGGTCACTGGCTGCTAGAGAACATTCTGGTTAAAGAACCACTGCCAGTGGTGTGTGCAGCTCCCACCCAAACCTTTTCTAGCTCTCTCCTGCCCGTGAGCTGTTCTCTTTCCAGTGAAGCCAGGCCTGCCTGTCTTTGGGGAGCGGACCCAGCCATGCCTGCTCTTGCTTTCTTCTCCAAAGCATGATACAATCATTTAAAGAACTGAGTTTTATAGGTGAGAATGTTTTCGTCCTACAATCTGTGTATTTCCGCCCAAACTCCTCTCTCATGGAACGTGGCGATGGCTCTTAGCATGAGGACCAGGGACAGTCTGGCACCCAACGGTGCTCGGCATCACTGCCCACATCAGATGTCGGGACGCAGACCTGCCCTGGCTGGTTACACCGTCTCTGGGCGGGGCTCGGGGTGGTTAGATCTGCGGATACTCACGCTGAAGTTTGCCACGGCTTCCCTCGTCGCACTGTGAGGAAGTCAAGAGCCCCTGACACCTCCGGGACTCCAAGCCTAGTGCTCCCTTGCAGTCACTGCTTTGTGTGGCTCGGGCAGGCTCAGCGAATGGCTTGCTCATTTCCCTCAGGAGGCAGATGATGACGCAGAAGCCACAGCCCTTTTCTGTGTTTCGTAAAGGTCAGCCCAGAGCTCCTGACCGCATTGGGCGTCTCCTCCCTTCACGCTGCAGTGGCCGCCCTCCTTCAGCCCAGCGGCTGGGGAGGCAGAGGAGGAGGACTGTGGCTTGAAACCCGTAGGGAGAAAAGGTAGCGAGATCTTCCTCCTTTCGGTGGCCGCTGTGCGCCTGTAGCCCCCGCTACACTGAGGCACAGAGAAGAGGATTAGGATCTCAGGCCAGTCGTGGGCAGAAACGTGAGGCTAAACCTAAACTGAGGAAGATAGATGGCGCTCGCTCCAGTGGCAGAGGAGCGCTTGCCCGGCCGGCGTGGGGGCTGGGACTCCAGACCACGGTTGTTGCTGGTGATGGTTTGGGAGATTTCTTAATGTATTAAATTCTTGTGCTCATTAGCAAGGTTAGTTCGCGTGACGAGGTCATCCCCAGGTACCGCAGGCAGCTGAAGGAGCAGCCGGGCCTGTCTTCCATTTCATTTTTTTTCCCTTGGTTGTGGGTCTTGAACACTGGGCCTGGACGCTGTCCCTGTGCTCTTCAGCCACAGCGCCCCTTCCGGTTTTCTGGTGGTTCATTGGAGATAAGTCCCACAGACTTTCCTGCCCCGGCTGGCTTTGAACCATGATCCTCAGATCTCAGCCTCCTGAGTAGCTAGGATGACAGGTGTGAGCCACCAGCGCCCGGCTTCCATTTCATGTTTGAGTTTCTCCCTCCCTTGCTGAACAGCAAGCCGGTTGGGAGGGTGCGGGGGGGGGGGGCTGAGCACTGCTGGCAGCTCAGCCGACAGCTCGTCTAGCCCACTGCCATCCACAGCAGCGCCACGCCACGCCACGCCGTGACCTTTGTTGTGCGTTGCCAACTCTGGGTAGTTGCCTTATTTACAGGGAGCTCTGTGGAGAGCTGGGAGCGTGGTTAGGAAGCCACCCCATCATCACGCATGGCCTTCGCCAGTGTTTGTGTTTACACAGCCGGAGCCCCAGTTGGCTGCCACCGCCCAGGTCTGAACCCGCTCGGGGTGTTTACCAGGCCGCGTCCTGGGACATTAGCAGTGGGCTCAGCTCTCCCTTCTCCTCTGGGGACCCTTCTTCATGACTTGGTGCTTGTTGCACCCCCTGAAGAGACTGGTGAGTGTGTGACTTACACTGACAACGTTTCAGGGCTGCTGGTTTGTTTGTGGCCTTCCTGCTGGGGTTTGAATGGTACCTGTTTGAGGATGCGTAGCAAGTGTGTCGTGTACGTGGCCACTGGCCGGCACCAGTGTGCACTCCTGCTGGTGTGGTCTTCCCTCCCTTCAGACGCAAAGTGCCTCTCTCCTCTTTGGTTAAACTCAGTTGTTACTGGCTCCAGTACCCTCCCCTCCTATGCTGGAACTGACTCCCCCTCCCCTGGAATGTTCCAGTAGCTCTTCTGGCCACAGCTCTGCTCTGCGCAGTTTCTCTTGTGGGGCTCTGGCTCCTCTTCCCTCCCTGGCCAGCTTCTCTGCACGCGCGGCCCTTCCCGTGAGGAGCAGTGTTGGTGCTCCTGGGAGACGGGTGGGGAATGGCTCACTCATCTCGAGTCAGGTGGCAGCTGAGTCTAGGTGGGGTCATCCCAAAGACCCTTTCCAAGTGCATATGTATTTGCTTCTGAAGCCGTTGGCCCAGCTGATGAAGTTGCTGGGTCTTGAGGTGGGGTCAGTAGTTTGACCTTTTGAACGCACAGAAGTGTAACCCTCACCAAATGTGCGTCTTTCCAAAGACGCACCAAGAAAGCACACCAGACCTGGTCTGGAACACCAGGCGGGACAGCCGTGACCCACTGAAAGCGTAGGAGGGCGGTTTGGCACCGTCTTACTTGTTTTTCAGATTTCTTCTGTTAGTTTAGATTTGGCGGTGATGTTTTAAGCTGTTGCTTTGGGAAGAACTTCTGTCCCCTGCTGAAAACTGATTGCAATGACCGCTGTGTGTACCAAAGAACATCTGTGCAGGAACATGAGCAATGGAGCTGTAGAAACCCCTGAAAGTCCACTGCAAAGCGTGAGGCGCAGCTGGTACTGGACTCATTCTCAGCAGTGGCTCTTGGACGCCGGCACCTGTCTGCTTTGAGCGTTTGTCCCTTTCTCCCAGGTCGGATGGAGACCAGCCCCAGTGGTGTGTATCTGGTGCTGACTGTTGGAGAGTGATTTTTTGGGCTTGGTAACAGTTGTGGTTTCTTAGTACCTCATTACTCCTCACCTGTTCTCCCCCCCCCCCCCATCACCGCTGTCAGAAGTGACGCGTGTGGCCTGAGTTCTGACTTCCAATGGGGACAGAGGCCCGTGGGTGTCTCTGGCCGGACGCCTTCCCTTGTTATCTTGGTCCTCCCTGAAGTGAGTTGGGTTTGCTGTGGCCGCCTCCACCTGTGTGCCCTCTTCAGCTGCTGGCGACAGGACTCTGGAGGTTGCAGCACCTGTATCTACCACCCGGCTGCAGCCAGCCCCAGCTGCTGAACTGCGCTTTCACCTTTGAACCTTCCCAATTTAGCTTCCAGGCGTGAGGTACAATCGAAAAGGCAAATATAGGACACCCGCAGTAGCTTCTGGCTCTCCACCGGCTTAGAATTTTTATGAAAGCCTTGAAGAGAAAACACGCGCTTGGCGGCCCTCGTGGAGCCGTGGCTGACACGGCCTGGCCTCCCCTGCACCTTTAACCCGCCCCAAAGGCAAGTGGAACAGCCAGACCCCTGTGCCCGTGGGCTTTACCTCCTGGGATGAGGCGGTTCCCTTCTGAGCGGAATTCTTCACCGGTAGGGTCCAGCGCTTCTCCAAGCCCTGCCCTCCCCAGACAGGTAGGACTGCTCTAAGACCGTGCCCCATTGTACTTTAATGATTAAACAGTAACTTTTTTAAACAAAAATTGTGGCTTTTTTCCCCTCTGCCTTACAGCCTGCTTTCTCATTTAATTTTCCAGCGAGAACCTGTGCAGCTGAGAAGGCACAAGGTTGTAGATCTGGGCGCTGTCTCGGCGCGGCCCCCCCCCCCCCCGGTCAGCTGTTACTGTGAGCATCACAGTGCAGAAATGGCTAAATGGGTCGCCAGCCCAAAACATCAGCCTGACAACCAGGGCAGTGACTCCTGTCCAGGGCTTGTCCTCTCGGGCTGTCCGGTGACGTGGCCACAGCTGTTCCTCCGACGGCAGCAGCTGTGCTCTGTTTCTGTGCAGTCTCAGCCAGTCCTGCTTCTGTGGGATGCCGTCAGTCTACCTCCTGTGCAAGGGTGGAAGAGTGGCAGAATTAACCACCAAATTCCCACCAGGATCTGGTGCCACGGCCAACGGTGCACACACTGCTGGATCCCTGCAGTGCACGCATCTCCTCGCTGCCATCTCCCAGGTTGCTGGGGTTCAGGAGGTGCCCTGCGACTCCCTGGGAAGAGCTTTCTGGGTAAGACCTTCCTTGGGCTCACTCTCTGCAACCGGGCAGCCCGACTTCACCTTTGCATCTAACCACCTATATAACCAACCACCGTAGCACAAGTAGGGGCAGCTACTGAGGGTCTGTTAGTTACCAAGAGGGTTAGACACCGCGGTTTCAAACACCGACATGTCCCCAGGCCCACTGCTCCCTAGTGTTTTTAAAACCCACAGAGGAGGAGGTCTGCCTGGCTTCTGCAGCAGATCCATTATCATCATTAAACGGACTTTACTTTTTTAAATGTCCATCATGGGATTTGAACTTGGCCTGGGTGCCATCCCCGAGCTCTTGGTTTTCGGGTGGTTCATTGGAAATAATAGTCTCACAGACTTTTCTGCCCCAGCTGGCTTTGAACCACAATCCTAAGATCTGTCTCCTGAGTAGTAGGATTAAAGGCACGAGCCACCAGGTTCTGGCTTAGTTTTTTAACACCTTGGTTATAGGACAGATGGGCTCCCTGGTTCGGGGGTTCTGTTCCTTGCTCTTGGTGTCTCCGACATCCTTAGCATGTTATTGTTGGTGTGGTTCTGGCAGGTGCTCTGCTTGACCTACGTCTTTTATAGCATGTTTTTTGTGTGTGTGTGTGTGTGTGGGTCCTGGGACCTGAACTTGGCCTGGGCTCTGTCCCTCAGCTCAAGGCAAGCGCTCTACCACTGAGCCACCTTCCCAGCCCCAGCATGGTTTTTTTTTTTTTTTTTTTTGGTGGGTTTTGTTCTGGTCCTGAGCCTTTTTGTTCTACCACTTTGACCCACACCTCCACTTCTAGCTTCTTGGGGATCAGAATCTCATGGACTTTCCTGCCCAGGCTGGCTTTGAGCCATGACTCTCAGCTCTCAGGCTCTTGAGGCACCAGAGCCTGGCCCAGTACCATGCTTTTTAAATTAGGTTGGTGAGGGAGCTGGGAAGGTGGCTCAGTGGTAGAGCGCTTGCCTTGCATGCCTGAGGCCCTGGGTTCTATTCCTTAGCACCACATAAGCAGAATAAAGCCAGAGGTGGCGCTGTGGCTCAAATGGTAGAGCGCTCACCTTGAGCTGAGGGCCAGCGCCCAGGCCCAGAACTTCAGGCCCCATGACCGGACCCCCCCCCCCCAAAAAAAAAAAAGTTGATACCCCGCACTTCTGCTAGGATTATCAGGGGTGAGGGGCACCGTCTCCTCCCCAGGCTCCTGCGAGACAGACATGTGGGCATGTGGGGCTGGCACTGCGGGCTCGAGCTCTAGCAAGACAGAAACTATTGAGACCGACATCAGGGCCAGCACCAGGGGCTCCGTGAGACAGACAGACACCAGAGCTGACACCACACAGGCCCCACCGCGGCCCCCACCATGGGCTCTTACATTTTGGACTAAGTTCCTCACGTAGATGAGAAGGTTCTGGTTAATAAAGTTCACTGTTGTGCGAAAGACATCACGGCACAAGGATGGTGTGAGGGTGACCACTTTTCTGGCCAGCAGCATTGCCATTATGAGGGTGGCCTTCTCTGTCTCCATGTCTTTAGGGTAGGCCTGGCCCACCTCCTTCAGGGCAGAAGCCAGGCAGCTCCTTCTGTCCTGCAGGGAGAAAGACACGGCTTACATACATTCTTCCCTCTTGAAAGATGGTCATGAATGGCCGGGCACTGGTGGCTCGTGTCTGTCATCCTAGCTACGCAGGAGGATGAGCTCTGAGGACCATGGTTTGAAGCCAGCCTGGGCAGAAAGATCCCCATGGAAACTCTTACCTTCAATTAACCACTCAAAAAATTGAGAGTGCTTGATTCCTCAGCACCACATAAACAAAAAGCCAGAAGTGGCGATGTGGCTCAAGTGGTAGAGTGCTAGCCTTGAGCTGAAGAGCTGAGGGACAGCGCCCAGGCCGAGTTCAGCCCTGCGACTGACAAAGAAGGTGGGAGTGTACTAAGCTTGAGCAAAAAAGAGCTTAGGGACAGAGTTCAAGCCCCACAACTGCCCCCCCCCCAAAAAAAAAGTCCTGAAAGGTGAGTAGGAAGAAGCGTTTCAGAGGCAGTGTGCCGCTGCTGTGTGGAGAGGCAGGCACATGCGCGTGTGTGCTGGCTCAGCAGACTGCTCGCGGGGACACGTGCAGGGAAGGAGCCCTGGACGAGCGCTGCTAGCTAGCCCCACTCCCGACTCACCTCCTCGCTCAGGCTCCGGTCCATGAACTTCGCGGCCAGACTGCTCACCAGCCCTGGGTGGATGCGGAGGTGGTGCTCCATCTCGTCCCCGGCTTGGGCCAGGTGCCTGGCGATGCTCCGGATGACTTCATCCTGACTTTCAGAATCTGCAGGGCGGCCAAGACAAGATCCAGATAACAGCCCCACTCCACGCCTGCCACCGCCGCCGCAGCATGCTCCAGTGTCCGCCCGCGGGGTCCCCTCAGCTGAGCCATGGTGCAAGGAGATTCCTCCATGCTACAAGGGAAGCAGACAGCCAGGGGACCCTGAGGTGTCGGCCCGCTTCCCGCGCTGCGGTGGGTGTGGCAGGGTTGGTTCTGTCTCACTTAAACCCTTAAGCTGTCTGGGACTGGCCGCCTCCCCTCAGAAAGCCTGTCAGCCACACCGGGCACGCCCCTTCCTCATCTTCCTTCCTTCCTTGACACTTTTACCAATTTCAGTTACTAGACTGACAGAAATTTCTACCACTTCTGTTCCCTCTGAGCCTGGCGCTACAGGTTGGAAGCAAGCCCAGGCAGACCAGTCCAAGAGACTACTCTCCATTTAGCCTGCTAAAAGCTAGGACTGAAGGCATGTTTCAAGCTCTGAGTGAAGAAGCCAAATGAGCAAATGAGGCCTCCAAGTTCGAGGCCAGGATCAACACCTGGAAAAAAAAAAAGGAAGGCAGGGGGGCAGTGGGAAGACCTTCGAGCCTGCGCTCCGGGTCTGGCTGGCTGGCTGCACTTCCGCACTGCTAGAGACCCAACACAAGCCTTCCCTGCGGCCAGTGAGTGTTCTACCACCACGCCACCCCGCCTTCTCTGCGGTCTGGACTCTGGTGCTGCCTCACAGACACAGCCCACACTTCCCTGCACAGGACCTTTCCAGTGCTCACGTCTGTCTGGCCTTCAAGTCCTTCTGACTTAATTCCCACGACTCCTTGTGCCTTCCAGAAGTCCTGGCTTTCCCACCCACAGGCTCTGGCTTACGCCATGCCTCTTCTCCTTCCCACCTGTCCCCCAGCCCAGCTGCACGCCAGCCGCAGAGCCTCCCCAGCCCTGTGCAGTTCGGGCTACCCACCTGCTCCTTCCTGCACCCCCAGTGCTGACTTGCCCCTGTGTGTCTCCAGAATCCTCTCCAGCTCTTGTGTGCACACCCCTTCTCTAGCCACCAGCTCAGCACCTCGGCAGCCACGCCCAGCCCATCTGGCCCTTGTGGACACATGCTATTCTCATCCTGCTCTCAAGTTCTGTGCAGGACTGTTTGTACAGGCCCACACTCTCCCAGAGCACAACTATGGTCAAGCGTGTGGCCCCACAGGCCAAGCCAGGCTCTGCCATCTGAAGGGGAAGGGTGGTGTCGAGAGCATGAGAAGAGTCAGCTTTTCATCTGGCGATGAAGCTAGTCCTGCCCGCTCTGCCAAACACCTCCCAAAGTGAGCAGGGCTTTTATTCCATTGAGGGCCGTCCAGAAGACACATCGTGGCTGGCTGCTGGCCTTCTGCACAACCACTAGAGGGCAGTAGCGTCTTGGATGACTGGTTCTCCGCCTAGTGATCTGAGTCTCAAAGGCGAGCTGACCCGAGGGCCTTGTGGGCTGGGCATGGGAGGGAAGGGGCCTGCACACACCCTCTGTTCTCTTAGGGTGCCCACCTAGACGCAGCACCAGGGACACAGGAGTGAATTCAGCTGCTCGGGAGGCTGAGATACAAGGCTGGACAAGGTAAAAATTAGCAAGACCCAACTTAAAAAAAAGAAAGCTGAGTGGTGGGTACGCGGCTCAGAAAAGCAGAAGGCCGAGGCGTGACGGACCGGCTCACCGGGGCTCTGGCTTGAGAACCCCTCCACCTTGTCCAACCAGCCTCATGAGGACCATTGTCAATGCTCTGGGCCTCAGTTCCTTATTCTCAAGTGAGGCTCAGAAATACGCAGTGCCTCCGATCATCTTACAGATCAGCACCAGGCAGACTACATGCGATGCAAAATTACTATAAAAACATACACTAGAGCCAGGTGCCAGTGGCTCACGCCTGTAATCCTAGCTACTCAGGAGGCTGAGACCTGAGGATCGCAGTTCAAAGCCAGCCTGGGCAGGAAAGTCCATGAGACTCTTATCTCCAATAAACCACTAGAAAACTGGAAGTGGCGCTGTAGCTCAAGCGGTAGAGCACTCGCCTTGGGCTGAAGAGCGCAGGGACAGCGCCCAAGCCCAGAGTTCAAGCCCCACGACGGATGGGGGGAAAAAAAACACCAGCTGGGCACCCATGGCTCACACCTGTAATCAAAGCTGCCCAGGAGGCTGAGGTCTGACAGTCGCGGTTCTAAGCCAGCCCAGGGAAGGAAAGTCTATCAGACTCCTCCAATCAACCACTCAGAAAGCCAGAAATGGCACTGTGGCTCCAACGTGCTCTAGTCTTGGCCTAAAAGCTCAGGGACAGCACCCCAGGCTATCAGTTCAAGCCCCACAAACTGACAAAAATCAGCCTTCTCCATTGGTCCAGACAGAATCAGGACAGCAAGCCATGGCGCAAGCCTTTCTAGGACACGGCCCTTGGGATGGCCGGCGGCTGAGCGGGACACACTGAGTGGAGAGGCCCCCTGGCCAGGGCCAGTCCAGGTGTGGGATGGAGACGCGCAAGGAGCCTACCTGCCTCTATTCTCCCGTAGGAGCGGCTGACCTGGAGGCCGTCGGTCTGCAGCTCGTCATCAGCACAGAACGGCTGCGGCAAAGCCCCGTCAAACAGCTCATGGCCCAAGGTGTCAAGCTCCTGCCGGAACTTATCCGAGGAGCTTTGGAGGAAGCCGAACACCAGAAGGCTTGTGATGCGCTCCCTCCCGAAGCCTGCAGCATTGCTGACCTACAATGACAAGGGGTCAGGGAAGTCTGTGGGGAGCCGGGCCAGGACTGGGGGCACCCTGCAGCTGGCCAGGCTCAAGGCCTGGGCAGAACCTCCACACACACCAGAGGGAGAGCTGCCCTTCTGACCCCCCAGGGTCCACCAGTGGGAAACGTCTGGATTATCTGGAAACTTGGTCTTTGCAGATGTAATCGAGTGAAGACCCCCGGTGTCTGAATAGGATGGTTCAGGCAGAGAGACAAGTGTAAAGACAGAGCTGGGAAACTCCAAGCACAGATGGCAGCCAGAGAGGGCAGAGGCCAGAACCACCTCCTCGCCCCTGAGGAACCTGCCCCATGAAACCCTGACTGCAGACTCTGCCTTTAACAATTGTGAGCAAGTGGGCCGTGGCTCAAGTGGTAGAGCGCTCGCCTTGAGCTGAAGAGCTCAGGGACAGCACCCATGCCTAGAGTTCAAGACCCACGACTGACCAAAAAAAGAAAGAAAAAAACCTGTGAGGAAATAAGCCTGTGAAAGCTCCCTGATTAGTGCCACGTGGTTTCCACAGCCCGGGCCTCTGCCCGTGCTAGCCCGCAGGCACCCGGGGTTGTAGGGAGAGAGTGGGGGGGAGGGGCCAGCGTCTGGGTGGGGTGAGAGGTTGGAGTTCAGTGGGGAGGGCTTCTGCACAGATGCAGCTGATATGCCCTGTAACAGTCAGCAGTAACATGTCGGACATGTCACAAAGGAAACAGACTGTTTATACAATATATACGTACTAGTGTAGGAAAAGTTAAAGGGCTAAATTTTGTTGTATATATTTATCATGGAGCCTGTGAGTCAGGTATCTTCACCGGGTTCCGTGATGGCAGTGACGGAAGAGGAAAGGAGGGGAGGCTGCTCTGCTGACCCCGCTGTGTGCCTCTTCTCACCTTGGGTGTTTCTGCCCACCCCCCTGCACTGAAAGACAGACAGGGCGGGGTGTGGACAGGGAGCCGTGCCCTGGTGCGGACGCCGCCTCTCAGACCTCTCCAGGACCGGAGAGCGGCCACGATGGCCCCCAGAGAGCCCTCGTAGACAGGCAGGTCTGCAAGGTGGCAAGCACACACACAGGACAGGCCCCGTCTCCTCTGCCCAGCTGCATCTGTGCCACCACCATGGTCCCAGGCTGGAAGCCCCGAGGGACACCCACAGACCCCCCTGAGCCCCTCCAGCCGCTGCGGGGCTCAGGTCCTTCAGACCCCTGTTCTGTTGCAGGTCTGAGGCACCCCTGCAGGCAGGGCTACTTTGCGAGGGTTGACCTAGACCCGCACCAACGTGCACATCCCAAGAGCAGAGGCCCTCGGCCCCCCCCCCCCCACTCACGCGAAAGCCTAGGAGGCTGACCTCAGGGTCCATGGCACAGCCGTGCTGGAGAGTGCTGGCTCACTGCTGGCTCACAGGGTCCTGGAGGGGCCTGGAAGAGGCACAGGGGGCGCCCCCCTCACGGGAGGACGGAGGGCGCCCCGGTCCCCATTACCACTCAGCCTTGGTGCACACCTGGAGTCGCCATTGCTATGACTTGCCAGGTCCGAAGCAAGCACTGGACTGGACGCCCTCACCCACACTGACCCACAGCCCATCCCCAACAAGACTGGACGCCCTCACCCACACTGACCCACAGCCCGTCCCCAACAAGACTGGACACCCTCACCCACACTGACCCACAGATCAGGCAGATGGGCGACATAGCATAAGGATTATTTTACAAACTAAATATGTATTACTTGGCAACTTTTCCATGAAAATTCAGGGGCTGGGAAGGTGGCTCAATGGTAGAGTGCTTGCCTTGAATGCATGAGCCCTGGGTTTGATTCTTCAACACCACATTAAGCAGAAAAAACCAGAACTGGGACTGTGGCTCAACTGGTAGAGCACTAGCCTTGAGCTGAAGAGCTGAGGGAGAGTGCCCAGGCCCAGAGTTCAGGCCGCACAACTGACATTAAAAAACTGACATTAAAAAAAAAAAAAGTTGGTCGGTGGCTCACACCTATAATCCTAGCTACTTAGGAGGCTGAGATCTGAGGTTCAAAGCCAGCCCGGGCAGGCAAAGTCCATGAGACTCTGATCTCCAATGAACCACCAGAAAACCAGAAGTGGCGCTGTGGCTCAAGTGGTAGAGCGCTAGCCTTGAGCTGAAGAGCTGAGGGACAGCGCCCAGGCCCAGAGTTCAAGCCCCACGATGGACCAAAAAAAAAGAGCTGGTGGGCCATGCACTGGTGGCTCACAAATGAGCCCAAATCCCACCTTCCTGGGAGGCTGAGAGCAGGAGGATCACAGTTGAAAGCCACCCTGGACAGGAAGTTTGCAACTCCTCTCCTCGTGCTACAGGAGGTACAGCGGTGAACCCGTCACCCTAGCCCCACGGGAGCCTGACAGAAGAGTCCGTGCGTGCCATCTCCCGGAGGGAGGCCGGGACAG
This sequence comes from Dipodomys ordii, assembly GCF_000151885.1. Lineage (NCBI taxonomy): Eukaryota > Metazoa > Chordata > Mammalia > Rodentia > Heteromyidae > Dipodomys > Dipodomys ordii. The sequence continues at coordinate 3,784,427 of NW_012267285.1, forward strand.
CGGTGCGTGTCTGCAGGGAGCCTGTGGTGGTCCCAGCCCTGGCAGGAAGCCCCACCTGAGATGAACCCCATTACTGCCAAAACAACAACAAAGAAAGTAGGGCATCCGTCCACCTAGACCAGGGATCTGAAGAGGAGAGAGAGAAAGAGGAGGGAGGAAAAGGGGGAGGAGAGAGGAGGAAGGAGAGGGGAGAAAGAGGGGGAGAGAAGAATAGAGGAAGGAGGAGGGGGAGAAAGGAAGAAGGAGAGAGGAGAAAGGAGACAGGAAGAGGGAAAGAGCCATTTAGATTTATGTCTAGTTAATGCTAATTAACCAGGGGAAAAACCACAAGCTTGGGAAAGGCACATTAAAAAAAAAAAGTACCCTAGAGAACCAAAATGGCTTATCTCCAAGAACAACACGTGTGGTGGGAGGCACCCTTTACCTCAAGGGTAAACAGAACTCATCACATTTGGACGCCCGTCATGCATTTAAAGTACAGGCCAATCTGGGAGAACCCAAGCCCACCTGGTAAACGTACATCAATAGCGACTAGGAAGCCAGGCTCTGGCGACTCACGCCTGTCATCCCAGCTACTCAGGAGGCTGAGATCTGAGGATCACAGTTCTAAGCCAGCCCAGGCAGGAAAATCTGTGAGACTCTGATCTCCAATGAACCCCCAGAAAACCAGAAGTGGTGCTGTGGCTCAAGTGGTAGAGCACTCACCTACAGTGGAAAAAACCCAGGGATAGCACCCAGTTCAAGCCCCAGGAATGACCAAGAAAAAAGGTAATTAAAAGCAAAGATAGCCAGCGCCAGTGGCTCATGCCTGAAATCTTAGCTACTCAGGAGGCTGAGATCTGAGGATCATGATTCAAAAGATTCTTATCTCCAATTAACCTCTAGAAAACGAAGTGGCACTGTGGCTCAAGCAGTAGAGTGCTCGCCTTGAGCTGAAGAACTGAGGATAGCACCAGGCCCAGAGTTCAAGCCCCATGACCAACAACAATAACAAAGCAAAGATAAACACTTGTATTTGCATAACTTTAAGTCAGACCCTGCCTTTATCATATAAATACCATGACGTCTCCCCCTCTGGAAGCACCCACAGAGTGCCTCTCTTGCCTGCCTGCCCATTTGCTTACCCAATAAAGCTCTGGCAAGTTTTCAGAAACTCTTACTCTGCGTTGAGAGGGAAGTGGGGCAAACCTCCCCTGGGCCGGGGACAGAACCAGGAGCACCCGGCAGGGGCTCACAGCAGCAGGGCCGGGCCTGGGAATCTCCCCCAAGGCAGCCCGGCTGAGGGGAGGAAACCAGACCTGAGAGCCACCACCTGGCCTCACCCTCGGAACCTGTGAAGGTGTGCTTTGCTCCTGGGACAAATGAAGGCCAGGAATGAGTGGTACAAAGGGCGTGGCTCCTCTGGCTGTGACGGGAGGCGCCTGTGGGGGAGAAGGGGCCTGAAGGCCGGTCCCCAACCCATCCATCCACCTGGGGCCTTTCTGTCCTCCTCTGGTTGATCCCAACTTGGAAACAACAAAAGCACTAATAAAAATATTGACCAAATCCTGGCCATTTGGGACTGTTGGCTTTTCTGGATGGCCACTAAAAATAGCGAGTGGATGTCTCATGAGAAAGCCTTGGGCTGGCTGGTGTCCCTGCGGCTTACCGTGTTTCAGGATGGCTGCATTGTCCATGTGTGACTCAGTTCCCCAAATACCTTACATTTCCTCTGTACCACCCTGTAGGCCAATTTTGCTGGGAGACCTTGGTCTTGACACTGGAAAACCTTGTCAAAGTGGCTGTCAGGCTCTGGTGCTGACTCTCAGCTACTCAGGAGACTGGGGATCATGGTTCAGTCAGGCCAGGCAGGAAAGTCCATGGCACTCTTTTTTTTTTTTTGGTTGTGGGGCCTGAACTCTGGGCCCAGGAGCTGTCCCTCAGCTCTTCAGCTCAAGGCGAGCACTCTACTGCTTGAGCCACAGCGCCACTTCCGGTTTTCTAGTTATTTACTGGAGATAGGAGTCTCTCAGACTTTTCTGCCCTGGCTGGCTTTGAACTGTGATCCTCAGATCTCAGCCTCCTTGAGTAGTGAGGATTACAGGCGTGAGCCACCATCACCTAGCTTGACACACTTAACTTCAATTAAATACACACCAAGAATAGTGCCCAGGCCAAGTTCAAGCCCTAGAACCAGCATTTTAAAAAACAAAAAGGGGGCTGGGAAGGTGGCTCAGTGGTACAGCACTTGCCTTGCATGCATGAGGCCCTGGGTTCAATTCCTCAGCACCACATAAGCAAAAAGAAAAAAAGCCGGAAGTGGCGCTGTGGCTCAAGTGGTAGAGCGCTAGCCTTGAGCTGAAGAGCTGAGGGACAGAGTTCAGGCCCCACGACCGGACCCAAAAACAAAACAAAACAAACAAAAAAAACATGGAGTCAGGCACTGGTAGCTCACACCTGTAACCCTACTCAACTCAGGAGGCTGAGATCTGAGGATCATGGTTTGAAGCCAGCCCAGGCAGGAAAGTTGGTGAAACTCTTATCTTCAATGAACCACCAGAAAACCAGAAGCCCCATGACTAAAAATAAAAAAGTGGCTGTCATCAACCATTTCATGGAATGATCTAGAAGTCTGCTAGAGTGTGTGCACAAAAGAACTGGAGGTTCTAGTACCATTATCTGAAGTAACCAGATGCAGGAAGCAAGTATCCACCAGCAGATCAACAGAAAATCTGGTGCGCCCATGCAGGAAGGAGATTCCAACACACGCTGCGTGAGCCCTGAAGCCGCCGCCCTCCAGACGGGGCTCCCGCCTCGTCCACTTACATGGACAGAAGACAGTGAGGTGTGTGGGGAGGGCCTGTTGTTTAGTTCAAGGCTTATTGTCTCCGTTTAGAAAGACAAGAAAGTTCTGGAGACAGACAGTAACTATGATTGCACAATATAAATGTGCTGAAAACCACAAATGTGGAAATCATTCAGACTGTTTTATCATTGATTAAAAATGTAAGTTAAAAAAAGGAAGTTTCTCATTACACTGGAGCAAATAGCTGTAGAAAGGCGGTGGGAAGCCAGAGAGGAGCAGACATCGTTTTAGTTTCATTTCTGTTTACCCTAGCAGAGCCCACAAAGGGTTATGTGCTATACACAGTTGGGGAACGTGTTCCCGCGGGTGCCCAGAACACAGAACAAAGGTGTGGCACCATCTGCCATCAGAGCTGGCAATAAAGCTGCCTGCACCCAACCCAAGGAAAGCCCTGGAAGCCCTGGGCTCGCTGGCCAGCGCACTGTGTGGCAGAGCTGCCCAGGAGATGGTGGCCGCTCAAAGCCCTGCACCCCAAGACTCCAGTCTGTTTTGATTTTCCTCTCGCCTCTTGGAGGGGTCCAGGGCACCTCAGGGCCCGGGATGCTGGGCTAGCACCTTCACATTGGCTTCACCCAGCCCACCAAGACATGCTGCTGCCTCACAGCACCGGGAAGCTCCCTTCCCACACACTGCCATCCATGCACAGAGGCGCACTGACAGGGCCCAGTCACGGATTCACTTCTCTGAGCGAGAGCAGCAGAGAGACGGCGTCCATGTCTCCTGTGGGTGTAGTAGGTACTTAGCAAGTACCTCATGAAAAACTCAACCCGTGTTTTCTCTGAGAATAAGATATATTATGGGATGGGGAGAGCGACAGAAGGGGGAACGTGGATCAAGATGCTTTGCACTTACAAACTGAGTCGTGGAACTGAAAGCCCTTTGTATAACTACTTAAAAGTAATAAAATATACACACGTACTATTCGGGGCTGAGGTGGGGCTTAGTGGTAGTGTGCTTGCCTAGCACGTACAAGACCCTGGGTTTGACTTCCAAGGTGCGTATATGTGTGTGTTATATGTGAATGTTGTGTATATGTATGTGTTACATACATACACGTGTGTTTTTTCATACACGTGTGTTTTATGTATACATGTATGTTTTGTGAATACATGTGTGTTACATACACCTGTGTATATGTTATATATACGTGTATATGTGTGATGCACACGCATATATGTTTATGTATACATGTGTATGTGTGTGTTATCTACACGTGTGTGTGTGTGTGTGTGTGTGTGTGTGTAACAAGGGAAGCACACGCAGCCTCTCTTCTGGCTGGCTGGTGGCTGCTCTCTTCCGCTCTCCCAGGCAGCTCTTTCGAGAGGCTGACCAGGTCTCTTAGGCCCAGGAGCTTGCGCCCTCCCCGGCTGCCAGCCTCACTGCCTCTTCTTCACCCTCCTTGGACTCTGACCTCAGACCTTTGCCCTGACTCCCCTCCGCCCCCTCCCCCAGGTCTGAACCCAGGTCAGTCCTGGACAGTTCAGACAACCCTGATCTGCTTGCTATTTCTTTTCCTGTGGGATAGAAGGATGGATGGGAGTCTCTGACATCAGCAAAACTCTAACTTTCTAGTAGTCCCAGGTGGGGTTTCTCGGCAGGAGGGCCCGGAGCCCAGTCTTACACATGCCAGGCAAGCGCTACTGGGCTATACCCACTGGCAAAGGACCAAATCATTGCTATCTCCCAGAGTTAACTAATGATAGGATCAGGTAAAGAACACCCCGGAAGGGCCAGGGCTGCAGCTCAGAAGCAGAGCACTAGACTAGCCTGCAGACATACTGGTTTTCATCCTCAACACTGTCCAATTTTTTTGAATTGTGATTTTTAATCTTTAAAAGACTGGAAGGGATAGCAGGACTCACAATTAAGATCACCTGCCTGAGAAACAGCCTGAATTATTCATCAATTAAAAGTCACAACCAGATTCATTCTTAACTGGTGAGCTTTTGTTCTGTTCCTCCCCTGAAAGTCCAGTGCACAGAGGGGAAAACTGGGAGAGAGCAGAGAAGGGGGACTGTCCAAAAAGAAACATACTCCTCACCTGACTCACAGAGCTGCAACCCCTCTACACACCACCTTTATAACAACAACTAAAAAATTAATAATAAAAATATGGCATTTGCAGGAAAAAATCTGGTACATAAAAAGTCAACATCTGGCACCAAAAACTATTCTACAAAATATGCAATCTATGAAATCTCTGCTATGTAGGCGACTGGACAGGAAGTAAGATAATCTCCATTCTGAAAGCAAAGGCATCTATGAGCACACTCAGACAACCATTAAACCAAGCAGACTTTGCCAACGTTCACTTACAAAGCTGAGACCTACGGATCCCAGTTCAAAGCCAATCAGGCAGGAAAGTCCATGAGACTCTCATCTCCAATGAACCACCAGAAAACCAAAGTGGCACAGTGGCTCAAGTGGTACAGCACTCACCTTGAGCTGAAGAGCTGAGGGACAGCACCCAGCCCAGAGTTCAAGCCCCATGACCAAACAAACAAAAAACAGAACAAAGACAGGGCCGGGGGCCCTGGGTTTGATTCTCAACACAAACTCATAGTGATATTTTGCTTAGTATTATTTGATTTGATAACGATATGTGTATAGTTTTAACATATAAATGTACACTTAAGAGGGATAAACACAAGTACAATAAAATGTATACCTGTAAGGGGTGACACGGTCTGATGTGTAACTAACTTCTCTGTACATCACCACTTGTTTTAATGTATGCCTGTATTACACTCCTTACTGACAGACAATGAGACACAGCCTTCTCCGCCCCTGTGTGACACTGCCACCTGAGCAGTGCCTCCAGCCCCGACCAGACATGGCCTTTTTTGAGCTCAAGTTATTTAACATGCTAAAGATTTACCTTGAGATGTTAACTTCGATTCTTTTTTTTTTTAATTGAAGAGGAAGGCTCAATTCCAATTCTTTTTTTTTTTTTTTTTTGTCGGTCGTGGGGCTTGAACTCTGGGCCTGGGCGCTGTACCTCAGCTCTTCAGCTCAAGGCGAGCGCTCTACCGCTTGAGCCACAGCGCCACTTCCTAACTTCGATTCTTGAAAGACTTCTAAACGTGTCTCTGTAAGGGAATGAGGGTGCAGCTCCAGTGGTAGCACAAACAAGGCATCAGCCCCCCCCAAAAAAAACAAAACACACCAGGCGGGTGGTAGGGAAGGGGGGAGGCGGGGGGGGGGACCTGCTTAAAAAATACCAATGCATCTGAACTTGATTGGCACGCTCAGTCACAAGGCAACCTCTCTTCCATTTTAAAACATCTTAATCCTTCAATGAGAGGGAGGGAGGGAGGGAGGGAAGGAGGGAGGGAGGATCACACCCATACAAAGAGAGGCAGGACCTGGAAAATTGGAAGGAAGGAAGGAAGGAAGCAAGGAAGGAAGGAAAGAAGGAAGGAAGGATCACACCCATACAATGAGGGGCAGGCCCTGGAAAATTAGAACACAGAGAGAGCTTCCAGCACCTGTTCCACATCTTCAGCTCTGCTCAGGCAGGAACATGGAAAGAGAACATGGTGAAATGAACATGGTGTGGATGTTGGAGCCTGCTAGAATGAGACTTCACTTCAAAACGTTAGGGGAGGCTCACGTCCCTGCCTCTGATCACATAAAACAGTAGTTACAGAAATGAACTCCAGGAAATGGAAACAAGAGGTGGTTTTTCTTTTCTTTTCCTTTCTGTCTTGCTTTGTTCCTTTGTCTTTGGGAGGGGAAGGGGAAGGACGGAGAGTGAACCTGCAGGGGTGGTGCTGGCTAGACCTGCTGAAAACCCGCTATGGGAGGGAAGGGGCGGCACTGACTTAGGAACCGCCGCCCTCAGCACAGCACACTTACAGACGGCAATTGCAAAAAGCAATGTGGCTCTCGGTACAGGTCACAGGTGTGCTCGGTGGGCTTCCCGGAGGACAGGCCTGGCCACCTGCCCTGCCCCTCCCCTGCTTCCCAGAGCACAGGCCTGGTCACCCATCCGCCCCTCCCCTGCTTCCCGGAGGTCAGGCCTGGTCACCCATCCACCCCTCCCCTGCTTCCCAGAGCACAGGCCTGGTCACCCGTCCGCCCCTCCCCTGCTTCCCGGAGGTCAGGCCTGGTCACCCGTCCGCCCCTCCCCTGCTTCCCGGAGGTCAGGCCTGGTCACCCGTCTGCCCCTCCCCTGCTTCCCGGAGAACAGGCCCTGTCATCCACCCATCCCCTGCTTCCCGGAAGGCAGGCCTGATCACCGGCCCGCCCCTCCCCTGCTTCCTGGAAGGCTGACCTGGTCACTCGTCCTGCCCCTCCCCTGCTTCCTGGAGGACAGGCCAGGTCACCCCCCCTCCCCTCAGGCCCCACGGCCTCCACTGGCTCCTGCAGTCCCCCCCACCCTGCGGGCCTCACTGGGCCTCGCCACCCTTCCCCCCTCCTCAGTCGCCCGCCCTTCGGCCTCCGGGGATGCAGGAACTTTGCTGCCTGCCCCACCCAACCTTCTCAGCCCAGCACCCACGCCCGAGTCCACGGCCACGGCCACAGCCACAGCACCCATGCCCGAGTCCACAGACACAGCCCCACGCCCGAGTCCACGGACACAGCACCCACACCTGAGTCCACAGACACAGACACAGCCCCCACGCCCGAGTCCACAGCCACAGCACCCATGCCCGAGTCCACAGACACAGACACAGCCCCCACCCCCGAGTCCACAGACACAGACATAGCACCCACGCCCGAGTCCACAGACACAGCCACAGCACCCACGCCCGAGTCCACAGACACAGACACAGCCCCCACGCCCGAGTCCACAGACACAG
>NW_012267285.1:3794590-3888023 GCF_000151885.1 Dipodomys ordii
CCCCGCCGATGCCTGGCTCCCGCGGTCCCGCGGCCCAGCGCATCCTCCCCAGCGCCCCATCTCCTCCCCGGCGCCCCATCTCCTCCCCAGCGCCCCATCTCCTCCCCAGCGCCCCATCTCCTCTGCTGCGTTGGCTCTGTCGTGTCTCAGTGCCTGGTGCTTTTCTTCCTCCGCCCCTCTCCCTCCCTCCCTCGCTGCTTCTCAGGCTGGCCTTGAACTCATGGTGCTCCCGCCGCAGCCTCCAGGTGCTGAGGCTCCCGCAGCCCCGGCTTCGCATGGCTTCCGGGCCCAGTGCGGAAGCCGCAGGGCCGCAGGCCCAGCGGGGCGCCGAGGGCCGGACCCTGCGCCCCGCAGAGCCCCGCAGGCCCACCGCGAGGCCTGGGTGTGGCTCAGGGGACCCCGTTTACTATCAGGGGTGGTCGCAGGGGCTCGCACCTGTAACCCCAGCTACTCAGGAAGGTGAGATCTGAGGCTCGCAGGTCAAAGCCAGCCCGCGCAGAGAAGTCCCCACCACACTGATCTCCAGTTAACCTCCTAGACACAGACATGGAGCTGTGGCTCCAAGAGGAAGAGCGACAGTGCCCAGACCCTGAGTTCAAGCCCCACAACCACCAGTAAAAAAGGGGGGCCCACAAGTGCCAGAAAAAGAGGGGACAGGGAAGGCAGAGATAGTGGGGTAACCACCCGCACTTGGAAGTCACCTACAAAGCAACAAAAGCCGAGAGAAAAACAAAAAAAAAACCATGGCATGGAGCGCACATTAACTCATTACTGAGGGTCTACAGTGTGAGGGCCACCATCCTCCCTGATCCCCCGAGATATGGAACCAGATGCTGTCTGGGGCATCTTCCCCAACCAGTTTCGAGTCCTGAAATGTGCTCACTCATGATGCCTCAGGATTGAGCACCAGATGCCTAGCAAGCCACATGGCCTGGAACACAAAGGCATGAACAGGAGGAGCTCTGAGCCGACCGGAGCAGACCTCCACAGGTGGCCTCTGAGGCCGGCGGGAGCCAGGGCTAGGTCTTCTTCTTGGGCGCCTGAGTCTGCTGTGAGCATGGCCTGGGGCGGCTACCACAGCTCCTGTGGAGTTGGCTGTGGCCTGGGCCTGTCAGAAGCAGCCTGTGAGGAGAGAAGGACGTCCTGGAAAGGAGGAAGTGTTGCAAACCACAGTGACCAGATGGTGAAACTGGTTTGGGGACACCAGGGCGCCTGTGCTGGCAACAAACACTGCGTTAACAGGGTCTTTAGTGATTAGCAGATGGGGGGTAGGTAGCAAGCCCTTTGAAGTTACAGACACCAGCACGGGGAACAATCCTAGGACAAGTGACTTCCTTATCTTAGGAAGCAGAAGTAAGCAGCAAACAACCACAGTTTGAAGGTCCAAGGAAGTTGGATTTTGATGAATTCATATTTCTGGTAGAATCTTGGGTCTCTTTCTCAGGCCACTCCCAGCTTTCTGAGAGTCAGAGACTGGCATTCCAGTTCTGTTATCAGACCTCACAGCTCAGCACTCACAGGCTGACATCTGCCTCTCCCTGTGGGGTGGAAGAGATGAATGTGAGATCCCCAGGTCCAGGAGACAAAGGTCACCTGGGGAAGGAAGATGGGCCACGAAGGCCTGGGAGCAGAAGGTGGCTGTGCCCATGTCTTGAAGCCACCTTGACCCAGCTCCCTGCACCTCCGGACCACCGGTCTCACGTTCACAGCCCCGAGGCCCCCCCCCACCAGTGTGTGCTCCTGGACCACTGGGAAGCAGAAAGCAGAGGAATATGCAGAGGAAGAAGTGGTTGGCCCAGAGCGTGGACTCTCACCCCAGAAGCTGGTGCAGCAATGGGAGGAAAGCGTGGACTCTCACCCCAGAAGCTGGTGCAGCAATGGAAGGAAAGAGCCTGGTCCTTGGAATTTGGGGTAGGCCTTCCTATCACTTCATCTATGGCTCTTGCTTAAGAAAGCAGGACTATCCGGAGAGAGAAGGCAAACCAATTTTGCTGAACAGGGGAAAGATCCAGGACCAAGGCTTGTGGGGCACAAAACAATGTCCCAGCTCTGCATCTGAGCGGCCCCGGTGGAGGGCAGCGGCCCAGGCTGTGGGCTGTGGTGGGGCAAGGCAGCAGGGCCTGCAGCGGGGCCTCAGGACCCAGCTGGGGAACTTCCCAGACCCCCTGGCTCTAGCCCCTCCCTTGGACCACTCCACCAGCCCCAATGGCCTGGAGTTGTGAGCCTCCACCACAGACAGCAGAGCAGGGCTGGAAAGGGCTGACCCCTCAGTCATCTCAGAAACGTCCCTTCCCAGCATCTGCCAGGACTCGGCTGGGCTCCAGAGGAAAGAACAGATGATGGCAGTTTCCTACAAAGAGCCGGGCCAAGGGAGCGGAGCCCTAGCCCCTGAGGGTGTGGTGATGGGCTCGTGGTTCAGCACTCAAAGCCAAGGTCCGTGTTCCGGAGTCTGAAGATCCCGTTACGTGGGCCGGACCCAGGGGCCCAGTCCCCAGCTCAGATGGAAGAAGGCGGCCTAGTGACCTGGTGTACAGTCATTGGGGCAGCTTTTCTCAACTGCACAAACAGGGGTGGGGAACCTTGGAGAGCTCCTTTTGGAGAGAACTAGGGCTGGGATGACAAGGGCCCAGGGGCAAATTCCATTCTGTTGTCTCCCTGTGGGTCTTGACCTAATAAGAGCTGGAGACACAGCCCTCTGGGTGGCTGGGTGGCTAGGATGCTCTAGGACAGGCCACAGACTCTTCCGGCAGCTGGGCCAGAGGTGGTGAATGTCCCGAGGCCCGGATTTCACAGGACTATCTCCGCCCCAGAGGCATGAGTTTGCTTGTTGAGGGCAGAGATGACTCTTCCAAACAGAACAGGTGAAGCAAATGATAGCTAGCTCTATTTTGGCCACATGAAGCATGCAGAAATTGGAGAGTGCACTTTACCATGGTGGGCAGGGAGTCCTTCCAACTTGTCCTTCACTCCTCTCCGCAGGTTGGCTCTCAAGGTCAGGAGCAAGGTCACCAGTGTTCCACTGCAGATGTTTGGAATGAGGCTCAGGACTTTTTTTTTTTTTTTGAGGGTCAGTCATGGGGCTTGAACTCAGGGCCTGGGCACTGTTTTGCTCAAGGCTAGTGCTCCACCACTTTGAGCCACAGCGCCACTTCTGGCTTTTTCTACTAGTTCTACTGGAGATCAGAGTCTCAGGATTTTTCTGCCCCGGTCTGGCTTCCAGTGAGGATCCTCAGATCTCAGCCTCTTGATCAGCTAGGATTACAGAACAGCTGCGAGCCACCAGTGCCTGGTGAACACAAGGACTTTTCTATTTACACTACCGTACAACTTACCTTTCTGCAATGCTTTTTTTTTTTTTTTTTGTCGGTCATGGGGCTTGAACTCTGGGCCTGGGCGCTGTCCCTCAGCTCTTCAGCTCAAGGCGAGCGCTCTACCACTTGAGCTACAGCGCCACTTCCGGTTTTCTGGTGGTTTATTGGAGATAGGAGTCTCACGGTCTCTCCTGCCCGGGCTGGCTTTGAACCGCGATCCTCGGATCTCAGCCTCCTGAGTAGCTAGGATTACAGGCGTGAGTCACCAGCGCCCGGCCTGCAATGCTTCTTAAAAGATTCTGTCCACAGGATTCTAGGGCTGGGGGCTGCCTCCTGGATTCTCCAGGCATGGGGCTGGGACCCTTTTGGGAGAAACTGGGAAAAGACTTGCATGCAACAGAGGCTCTGCGACTCATGCTCAGTGAGGTTCTTGAGTGACAGCACCAGGATCCAAGGAACAGAACTGAGAGAGACTGGGGGTGCGGGCTCACCCAGAGAGGCCCAAGACCTGCAGTGCCTAGCACCGTGTTCAAGGTCAGTCCATTAAGTGGGGCTTCAGGTCCATACCCCACAGCTGAGCAGCCTGCCTACCCAACCCACAGCTGTGCTGTTCTCTGGAGTTCCCCAAGACCTCTGGCCTCAGGCGTGGGCCTGGGTGACAACAGTTCACTTACTGCCAGTGCCCTTGTCCCTGGCATAGGAGTAGCTAGCATTCCCCAAGATTGAAGTTCCTTTGCTTTTAATGACCCAAAGATCTCTACTTGGAGTTGGGTCAGAAGCCCTGGGAATGAAGGCATGAACAGGGTCCAAACCTACCCAGTTTTATAGCTTTGTGTTTAGACAGTGATAACAGAGGCTTTGGGTCAGCGGGCAAGAATCCTACCTCCAGGACCAACTGGTAAGTGACTCGAAACACACTGGAGGGGCTGGGAAGGTGGCTCAGTGGTCGAGCTCTTGTCCAGCACACAAGAAGCCCTGGGTTCCATTCCTCAGTACCACATACACTGAAAGTGGCACTGTGGCTCAAGTGATTAGAGTCCTAGCCTTGAGCAAAAGAAGCTCAGGGACAGTGCCCAGACCCTGAGTTCAAGTCCCAAGACTGGCAAAAAAAAAAAAAAAAAAGGCAGGGAGGCTCCAGTTCTATAGAGTTGCTTCTTTCCAAACAAGGCTGCTATTTCTCAAGTGCTGCTATTTGTTGATGGCTGAGTCAGGATCATAAACTAAAACAGAAAGTTGTATCCTTCAAACAGCTAGGTAGATACATACCATCTTCCTTGAAGGGAGGTGGGGATGCAGAAATTCTGGCTTACTGCCAAGTACAGTATAATGACAAGAAATACAGTTGCCATTTTCTTTGAAAAACTTTTATTGCGCATGAAACAGACCATTCTGCTTTGTGGTCAGATGTGATAACCCTTTTACGGTTGGTTTGTTTTTACAGTGCTGGAGATTAAACCCAGTGCCTCATGCATTCTAAGCATACGTTCTACCACTGAGCTACATCTTCAGCCACTCATTCTATTTTTCTGACTCTTTTCTCTTCCTGCTGCAGTGAAAAAATGTCGAGAAAGGGTTAAGAATGATCTATCATTGCTGGTCGGAATCAGCTCGGGATGGCTCCTGGGTGGAGGCCCTCAGATGTCAACTGAGCAGGTTAAGATCCCACAGGGCGCTCTGGCCAGCCTGAAACTCGGCCCTCCAGGGGTGTGGAACATGACCTCCAGCTGTACTTGGACTTGCTCAGATGAATACCCATCATCTTACCTGCGTGTGCACATACCCTCTTCCCTGCCTCCAAGGGAAGGCTTCCTTCTTGGGAACAGCACGTATCTGGAACTTTATGTATTCCAAATGCAGATATCATCTCCCATAGCAAGTCCCCAGGCTATTAAAATCAACTGCAGGGTAGTGGTTACAAACTGGGAGCTTAAAAGAGACCCTGAAATGCTAGTGCAGTCAGGGCAGAGAGCTGGGGCTGGTCTCGGGCTGGTGGTTTTCTGAGGCCCTTCTGCAGTGGCTTCCCTCCCCCTTCAATGGCTGCAGGCAGCAACATCGTGGCTGGCAGGCATTGGCGTGTGCTCTGGAGGACATGGTGATGCCCTGGCTGACCAGGACTGGGCAGCTACAAGAGGTGGAAGGAAGGTTTCCTGCTACACAAGGCCACTTGAGGCAGTATACTACAACCGCACCCCTTAGTCACTTTGGAACTGGCTGCCTTGTTCGGGGTTAGCAACAGAGATGGACGCGAGCAATGCTGTGGGGCTGGCCGGTGGCATCTGAGAGAAAGGCAGGGTCAGGGAAAAGGCCACTCAAGCAGAGGGTCCTGTCCAAAGTCCAAGTTGACCGGCAGGCTGGGGTGAAGGGTGAAAACCCAGAACATGCTCCCCTCCCACTTGGGGAAAGAACAGAAATGGAGATGCTGCCTGCTCGGAAAACATCCATGCTATGATGGTTGCTAGCGGCACATCTTGATTTCCACCGAAGAGATGGCAGTTTTTAGACAAAGTAGACGGGTTGCTTGCTCTTTTGCGGTTAGATGGATGTTCAAGTTGAGGCACAGTGTGGTTCCTATGGGATGTCCAAGGTCAGCCTGGGCCGCTGGCCTGGCCTGTTCTCAGGAACAGCCAGAGGCCCTTTCTCTACACTGGACCTTCCCTGCCAGGGGCAGCAGGGCTGCCCGGGGCCTCCTGGATCAGTCTCATCCTGCATGTCAATGTGCTGATTCTCCTGGTAGACTTAGCACCTTGGCGCCCGGTGTTCTCAGCCAGTGGCTCCATGAACTGTACATGAAGTAAACGGTTTGGATCGTTGGGCTTATGGAGTGGGATATGACATGCATAGTAGTCTGTGCCAACCCACCCAGTCCCTAGCACAGGCAGGAAACCGAGGCTGTAGCTGTCCGACTGTCTGTTGGCAACCATCCTAAATCGTAGTCCCAGTGGAGGGCAGGACATGCGTCCCTGTCCTGCTGGACCCCAGGCTGGCTGGGCAAAGGTGCTCTCATCAGCCAGACTGATGGCAGAGGCCTCCCGACTTGGTCTCAGCCAGTTGGACAAGGGCTTACTCCCAAACTTTCTGTAACCTACATGTGGAGGGAGATGAAATCCTGGCACCGAAACTGAGGAAAAAATGGGTTCAAAGCCAAGATCCCAACAGGAAGAGACCAGGGCAGCAGCACCTTTACCTCCTGGTCAGGCCTCCCATGGCAGGGAAGTACATGAACAGGGAGTGTTCTGATGGAGAAGCCCAGCGCATGGCAAGAACAGGGATCTGGGCGGAGCAGGGAGGCAGACGGTTAAAGGAGAGGCCAGAAAAGCTGCAGTTAGGACGGGGAGGGTTCTGAGCTGCTCCCTGATGCCGACCAGGTCAGTAACACGCTGAAGAAGGCTAATAATAAATAGACGCACGTCACAAGCATTCAGTCAGTTTGGGGTCAGACTGCATGGGACGGGGCAGAGATCTCTCTCAATCCTATGCGCAGGTGCCAGGTGGTCAGTGTCTCTAGTAAAGGTACAAAAATGAAGTGGCTTCTTTTCAAGTATTAAAAAAATAAGTTAATTGACCAAAAGGGTCCGAAGTGGCCGAGTGTCTCGCCAGATCGTCAGCTTCGTTTCAAGGTGCAAACGCAGGAAGATGCCAAGGGCAGCCCCCTCCTGCCCCCGTGGGTGCTGTGCCAGGGGGGGACGCCTCAATGTGTAAGGCCTCCCATGGCCCCCACAAAGTCAGTACTTTCCAGTGTCAAAATGGCTGTGAACTAAAGCAAAACGCAGCAATACACAGGCCTCAGGCCACAGCCAGTGAGAGGCCTGGGCATTTGGCCACTTGTGGGGGGAGGGTCGAATGTATGATGCAGGACTAGGGACAGACCCAGCCCACGTCCTCTTGACTTGCATAATGATCCAGAATGATCCAGACCCTGCCCGGCGCTCAGCTTCCCCGTGAGGCTGAGGTGAGCAATACCGCTGTCCTTGCTGTCCACATCTCTCTTGTGCAGGGTGACTTGCCCTTCTTTGGTGGTGCTTCAGGGAGCATGAAGATGACTGCCCGCTCTGTGGTGCTCTGCGTGGTGGTGGTGGCGGCGGCGGCTCTGAGAGGGCGCTGCTTCAGGCTCTTACCACGTGTGCCAGTGGAAGGCAAAGGCTCCAGCAGTGGCAGTCAGGGACTGTGCAGGTGTGCCTCAAACCACCCTGCTCCTCCCCGCGGCGTGGGGGTCCGGTGGCCCCTTCCCAGGGGGTGGAACTGTCCCGGACAAGTCGCCATCCCCCGGGGGTTCTCCTCACCGCGCCCGCGCGCGAGGGTGTCCGGCTTCAAACGCCCGAGGGCGCCGGGCGGTTTACCAGCACACAGCAGGGTCAGGCAATGCCAAATCCACCAACTGCAAGGGCAGGCTGGGCTCAGGACCAGTCCAAGCTGAAGCCCTTGCAAAGCATGGCGGCCTCCAGATCCTTGTCCTCCTCCTTCTCCTGGAGCCGCTGCTCCTCCAACAGGGCCACGAGGGAGTCTCTCTGCTCCACCACCTCCAGCATCTCATTCAGGATCTTCTTCTCCTCCGACAGCTCTTCCTCAGTCTTCAGATGATCTGCCACGTGGCCAAAGGCATGAGTGGTGCTGCTGTGGAGCACTGCTCGCCCCCCCTCCTCCCCCAGGCCCTGCCCGCTCACCTTCCACCGCCATGCGCTCCCTCAGCTCCTGCTGCAGTCGGCTCTGCCGGTCTTCCAGCTCCAGCTCCCGGGCGCTGCGGGGAGGGGGACGGGAGGGGAACAGCGGCCGTCACGTGGGGACCAACCTTCTCCCTCTGGGAAGCCACAGGGAACCAGGCTTCCACCCGGCCCTCCCCGCAGCCAGGCCCCCAGACTCACAAGACCATCAGCTCCGACTCATAGCGCACCATGGCGTTCTTCTCCTGCACCAGCTTGAACCACTCCTGCATCAGCTTGGGGTCATCCTTCTTACCCATGCCTGCGAGAGAGGGGGTGTGTCGGGCCACGGGACGGCTCGTTTGTCCAGCCAGCCGGGAGGGTCCATCACACCGGGGCAAATGTGCAAAGAGAGCCGAGCAAGATGCTGCCGGAACACTTCCAAGCCAGGCCCGAAGTTTGCCTACAGCCTTGGGAAGGGGCAGAGAATGCCAGGCCCCCAAACCATCCCGACCTCAGGCCTCACCAACCCTGCGCTGCCCGTCTGTCCCGTGAGGCCCCGCCCTCACCTCCACTAGGAGACCATGTTGGAGACTGTCCTCTCTTCCCAGGCCTCTTCTGTGCAGCAGCTGTCTTTGGAATCTTATACTGCTGTGCCTCCATTTTTGTTTTCTTTGAACACAGAACCTTGTGCTGGCTAGACAGGCCCTCAACTATCTGAGCTACATCTCCAGCCCTTTCTGCTTTGATCATTACGAATTTGGGCATTACTGGGGTTTGAACTCAGGGCCTTGTACTTGCTAGGTGAGTGCTCTATCACTGAGTCACACCTCCAGCCCTTCGGGGCTCTGGTTATTTTTGAGATAAGGTCGTTTTCTGCCGTGGCAGATTGCAATTCACCTGCTTTAGGCTTCTTAACTTAGAGGAACAGGTGCACGCCACCGTGCTCAGCTCTTGGCTGAGATGGGTCTTGTGAACTTTTCTGCCCAGGCTGGCCTCAAACTATTCTGTCAGTCTCAGTTCTGCAGTAGCTAGGACTCTAGACCTTGGCCACTGGTATGAACTTCGGACATCTTTTAGGTAGGGTTCTCTTTTCTCTTGCTTGGATGGTTCAGGCTGGACACCCAGCTTTTTATTGGCTCACTTTTATTGCTTATGTATAGCTTTTTATTGTTATTGATTAGAATCTCCTGAACTTTGCTCCCTGGGCTGAGCTTCAGCCATACTTTTACTGATCTCAGTCTCCTGAGTAGCTAAGATTATAGCAGCCATGAGCTACCAGGCCCTTCTTTGCCTCTTTTTCTTTTTTATTTGGGGGTGCTGATCCTGGGGTGGGCATTGCTCCTGAGCTCCTTTGCTCAAGGCTATATTGCTCTACCACTTGAGCCACAGCTCCACTTTTGGCTTCTTTTGGTGATCAGTTGGAGATAAGAGTCGCACAGACTTCCCTGGCCGAGCTGGCTTTGAACCGTGACCCTCGGATCTCAGCCTCCTGAGTAGCTAGGATGACAGGTGTGAGCCGCTGGGACCCGGCTTGCCTCCCTACCTTGGAGGAAACTAGTATAACAAACAGGACAAGTGCAGATCTATAAGACACATCTAAAGGGCTCTCATCTACTCCAGTCCCGGCAGCTGGCTCTGGGGCAGGCAGTAACTGCTGGTGTGGGCTGCCCTGAATTAATCACAACTAGTCTCCAACAGGAGACTGGGCCCTTGGCTTTGACTGCAGTGGGAGGATACTGGGAGGACTTCCCAAGGATCAAACCAGCCAAGGAGAGTACATTCCTGCCTCAGAGATCACAGAAGAGGCTCATTCATATGTTTTTTTTTTTTCTGTGCTAGTGGCAAAGGAGCTGGAACTCAGGGCTAGGATGCCCTCCCTTCAGCTTTTGCTCAAGGTTAGAGCTCTACCATTTGAGCCAAAGCTCCACTTCTGGTTTTCTGGTTAATTGGAGATCAGAGTGTTATGGACTTTCCTGCCCAGGCTGGCTTTGAACCGTGAGCCTCAGATCTCAGCCTCCTGAGTAGGTCGGATTAGAGGTGTGAGTCACCAGCACCTGGCTCATGAATATTTTTTGATTACAAACTCTTTCAAGAAATGTCATGTGTGCACACATCAAATGTATGTTGCCGTGCTAGGTCTGGAAACCAGGGCCTCTGGAAAGCCAGGCAAGTGCTTCCCACTGAGCTCCACCTCCAGCCCAACATCAACTTTATGCAGAATTTCAGGGTGTCTTAGCACGGGAGTACACAATAATGTTCTCAGGCAGGTGCCTCTCCTGGGCTTTCCCCTCCCTCCTTCTTGGCTGCACGCTGCCTCTCTACCCCGCACCAAACAAAGCAGAAGAGCCGCTGCGGTGTTTTCTGGGCACATGCATATCTAAGCCAGGTAGTCCTTAGCTAGCAGCTGCTCGGGAGGCCAAAGGGACTCAGGTCCACACCAGCAGGGTGTGTCTCCTCCGGGCCCAGCTACAGCCTTTGCTCCTGCATGTAAGGCCTGTCCTGCCCCCCAGCCCTGCTTTCTAGATGGAAACGCCTCTCTCCCCAGGCCGTGGAGCCTGCAGAGGCTGCGGTGTGGCCGTCCTGTCTGGGGCCCAAGGTCTCTCCTCACCCAATCCAATAGACTTGGGTCTTTGGCTTTAAAGCAGCCTGCAGCCCGGTTCCACGCATTCCTTCTGGGGCATCTCTGCACAGTGAGCCCGCGTGGCATGCAAACCGCGAGCACGCCGCCGAGTCTCCCGCTCCTCCCCTCCCGGCCTCCCCGCACATCAAGACAGGAAAATTCAACCGGTGGGGGACGTCTGGATACCCCTCATGAGCCTCGGTGGAGCCTGTTCATAGCCGATGAGCAAGGGGAGGTGGAGGGGTGGGGACAGCCATGGAGAGCAGGGGTTAGTCATGGCCACGCTGCCCTCCCGCGCTCACATGCCTTCTCAACGACAATCTCATCACAAGACTTCAAACCAGACAGACTCAAAAAAAACAAAACAAAACAAGACACACTCAGCAAGACACAAGGTAGAGAAGTTTGCTTCTAGTGGTTCCCTTGGAAAAGACCTTAGGGGTGTCTGTGTCGACCAGGCTGCCTAAGGACAGTATTCCTTGACTCCAGCAATACAAATGGCTGCCACGAGGGTGGCTCTCGCTCCACGCTCCTGCTCCCCGGTGGTGGGCGGGAGCTCACGGGCCCCAAGGCCCAATGTGGGCCTCTGGACGCCAGGCTCCACGGCTCCCAGCTTCCCTCCGTTCCCAACCGTTCCTTAGGCAGTCTAAGGGATACTGTGCCTTGTAGGGGCTTGCCACATGTTGGTGACGTTCTCAGAAAGGGCTGTCGTGGGTCAGAGAAGGAAAGAACAACTGGGCTTCGGCTCCCCGTGGGACCTTGGTAGCTACAACCCCGTGAAGCAGTGGGGATGAGGTGGGAAGAGGTTACGTTACCTTCCTGGACACAGCAAGGGCAGAAGGAGAGAGGTCTACGCCGTGGAGTCCCGCCACTGGGCTCAACTTCAAAAAGGACCAAACAAGGAAGAGGAGGAGGAGGAGGAAGAGGAAGAGGAGGAGGAGGAAATGGAGAAAGACAAAAAAAAGAAGAGGAAAAAGAGGAGGAGGAGGACGTTGGAGGTGGAGAGGGAAAGGGAGAAAGTGAAATTAAATTAAAAAAAAAGCAGAGGACAAAAAGCATAAAACGTGAGAAAAGAACAACAGAGGGAAAGGAAAAATACAAGAAATGGAGAGGCAGAAACAGGGGAAACAAAGTCTACAAATGAATCAAGTCCTTTTTTTTCAGCACAGAAACTGAACAAGAGCAAACGTAGGTGCCCGGCCGTGGGGGCTGACGGAGGTGCGTGGCCTCACAGAGGAGTGGGGTTTCCTCCTGGAGGCCCGGCCCTGCCCTTCGCGGTCGCCTTACGGGGAGAGCAGTAATGCTGGGCTGTCACCACACAGCGTCCACTGGGGGCTTGGGCTCAAAGCTCCTGTGGGTCTGCCCATCTTTATGGGATCCACACCACACACACGGCCACGGCTGTGGCTAGATGTGGAGGTGGAAACATGGGGTCACCAGCCAAATCAAACTCAAGTGCTACCCATGGCCACTGTACCCACGGAAAGGCCTGATACCCCCGATGCTTTGCGTCCTGAGCCAGGCCAACTTTGGGGGGGGTGGCCGGGGGGAAGGAGCACACAGGCACTCCCGCAGGCCCCATCACTAGCTCCCGTGTGCTCTGGGCAGCCAACCGCCTGCTCTTCTTGCCCTTTCCTGTCTCGGAGGGGTCCAGAGCTATCCAGAGCTGTCACACTGTGGACTGCTGCCAGACCAAGAGGGGGAGCTGGAAGGAGGTGGGATGCAGAGACCTCTCCAGACCCCGGGGAGCCCTGCTGGCCACTCAAAGGAAGAGGGAGAGGAGCAGAGCAAGGGACCATCACAGAACCAGAGGAGCACACACGGGGGACAGTGAAGCCCAAGGAAGGACAGGTCTAGGGAACCATGGAGAAGGGCTTGAGGGAGCGGCTCGAGTCAACAAGAGGGCCAAGCAGACAAACCACTGTTGGAGGGGCCACCCTGCATCACGGGGGAGCGAGGGTAAGGACCACTCTCCTTCCTTCAAGCTGTTCTGCACCGCGTGTTTGTTCATGCTGGCACCACCTCACAACCAGAGCCAGAGGCGGTATGTGAAGTGGTGACACCACCAGGGCTCTCAGCAGACACAACGGTGACCAGCTGATGTCTGGAGACAGGGGAGAAGGTTCTCTTTCCTTAAAGACAACACAAAATAGAACAAAACTCCCTCTGGCTTAGATCTACTCATCCTGGTTTTTGTTGGTCGTGGGACTTGAACTCTGGGCCTGGGCGCTGTCCCTCAGCTCTTCAGCAGCTCAAGGTGAGCATTCTACCACGTGAGCCGAAGCACCACTCCCGGTTTTCTAGTGGTTCATGGGCTTTCCTGCCCACACTGGCTTTGAACCATGATCCTCAGATCTCAGCCTCCTGAGTAGCTAGGGTTATGGGCATGAACCACTGGCACAGGGCTGTCAGCCTGTTTTGAAGCATAGAGTCTATGTTAAGGCTCAGAATGCCTAGATAAATCCCTTAACAATGTCAATTAACTGTCTTACACATGAGTAGGCTAGGTTGTGAAAAGAACTGCATACATATTCATCAGCAGGGGAGAATGACACTACACATGCACCACAAACATCAAGTAGGTGACATATATTTAAAACATCCTTTGCGGGCTGGGAAGGTGGCTCAGTGGTAGAGCGCTTGCCTTGCATGCTCGAGGCCTTGGGTTCGATTCCTCAGCACCACATAAGCAAAAAGAAAAAAGCCGGAAGTGGCGCTGTGGCTCAAGTGGTAGAGCGCTAGCCTTGAGCTGAAGAGCTGAGGGACAGCGCCCAGGCCTAGAGTTCAGGCCCCACGACGGGACCCAAAAAATAAATAAATAAATAAAAAATAAAACATCCTTTGCTTTCTGATACCTCAGACTATAGCTTTAGCCACATTCCTTGTTCACTCTTTCTGAAACAACACATAACTGGAGATAAAAGACTATTGATGGCTGGGCGCGGGTGGCTTATGCCTGTAATCCTAGCTACTCAGGAGGCTGAGATCTGAACAAGCCCAGGCAAGAAATCCACCAGTCTTACGCTCCATTTATTCACCAAAAGCTGGAAGTAGAGGTGTGGCTTAAGTGTAGAGCACTAGCCTTGAGCACAAAAGCTCAAGGACAGCACCTAAGCCTTGAGTTCAAGCCCCAGGCCTGGCACACACCCCACTCCCCCCTCCCCCCCCACCAAAAGAACACTGACAATAAAAGTTAGGAAATGAGTGGCTCATGCCTGTAATCCTAGCTACTCTGGAGGCTGAGATCTGAGGACCCCAGTTCAAAGGCAGCCTGGGCAGGTAAAGCTGTGAAAGTCTTATCTCCAATAAACCCCCAGAAAACCAGAAGTGGTGCTATGGCTAGTCTTGAGCAAAAGAGCTCAAGGGACAGCGCCCAGACCCAGAGTTCCAATGTCATGACCAACTTCCCCAAAATAAAGTTAGCAAATGAAAATAGGAAAAGGGGCAGTCTCCGGTGAAATAGTATTTTTTCAAAAAGGAAAAAGGCAGTAACCTAACAGGTGAAAGCAAGAGGCCCAGCCCTGTGGCTACACATGACTTCCACGATGAATGTGCAACCCTCTTAAAAATAGGAAAAACAAACCAGCCAACAGACCCACAACCCTCTTTAATGCTATTTAAAAAGGAAATGGTGTGTGTGAGTGTGTGTGAAATCTACCAACTAGAAGCAGCAATCATCATTGCGTAAGCCAGGTACAGAAACGGGGTGGGTGTGTCAGGGGGAAACCAACTGAACAGGGGAAGTTCCATGCTAGACTAGAAGCAGAAATCACTGCATGAGCAAGGCACAGGGCAGAGGCTGCTGGCTACTGGGGTCATAATGTTTTTGCCTTTTATGGAGATGTGAGAAACATGGTCTGCCTCACTGTTAATTTTCTTTTCCACTGTGGTGCTGGGGGTGAACCCAGAGCCTCAGGCCTACCAGGCAAGTGTGCTACCACTGAACTACACACTCTGAGCTTGGGTGCTCACCTGAGACTTCAGACAGAACGTACATTAGCCCTTTTAATATTTAAAAATCTCCAAACCCTAATCGAGAGGCTGAGTGGCAGAGAAGGTTCAAGTGCCGTCCTTACAAGAAAGGCTTTGGAAGTGAAGTGGAGAGACTAAGCCAAAGCCTAGCTCTGCCCTGAGCCCAAAGCCTGGCTCTACCCTTCTAGGACAGCCATTCAGTTCTGCCTGATTACATTTAACCTTCTGACCCTGCGTGGTTGCTAATGTCAGAAGCAACTAGATAGACCTTAGAAGGGTCATGGGTTTATTCTAAGCACAAGGTGAGAAACTAATAATTAACGTAAGAAATGTTTACCAAGTACCTGGTACACGTACCATCAGCTCTGTGCGTGCATGCGCTCTTCTCTCTCTCTCATCTTGAACTCAGGGACTCATGCTTGCTAAGGTGATGCTCTACCACTTGAACCATGATTACAGCCCAACTTTTTGTTCATTTAAAAATGAAGTCTTGTATACTTTTCTGCTCAGTTTGGCTTTGAACCACAATTCACAACCCTTCAGATCTCAGCCTCCTGAGTAGCTAAAATAACAGGTGTGAGCCACCACTCCATGTTATTGTTTTCTGTTGAGATTCAGTCTTGTGAATGTTTTTGATCAGGCCTTACATGGCACCCTTCCTGATTTCCTCCTCTCAAAGGGCTAGGATCACAGGTGTGAGCCTTTGTGCCCTCCTCCCTCCCTTCCTTCCTTTCTTTTCATCATAGGTTCTTGCTATGCATGTAGCCCAGGCGGGCCTAGGATTTGCTATCTTACACAGGTTGGCCTTGAATTCATGATCCTCCTGCCTCAGCCTACCAAGGGCTGGGATTACAGGCCTGCAGCACCCTATCAGGGTCCACTGCCTGGTTGGAAGCAGAAGGTGGAGGCAGCTGCAGCAGGAAAGTAGTCTGGCAGGCCACTCCGATTCCTGGCCATGAGGGAAGGCGCTGAGAACCAGCCCTGGGGCCCCTAACCCGTCTTGGCATTCGTTCACTTCCTTAATTACCTAGGCGTCCAGTCCCCCTCTGCCATGGGCTCCTGGCAGACCGTGAGGAGGACCCGTGAAGGAGATGTGCGGACCCAGCGGTCACGGCGTGAAAGGCTGCATTTCCTCATGAGGCACTGGCTAGGTCCCACATTATCCACAGCACCATGAGGCGAGCCTCCATTAGTCCCACATAGTAACAGAAAAATTCCCAAACCAGCTTGCCTGTATTACAGAATAGCCTTTCGTAAGCTGCAAACTGGCTCCACCTATCTTCCCTGCTGACAGTTTCATGCACAAAGTCCACAGTTCCAGGGTGAATTCTCCCTTCTCAGCTATACTTCTGGAAAATCCTCCGAAATACTCTTTCACTCTGACTTCCTTCTGGCCTGAGAAACATCCTGTCAGGGACAGGAAGGAGGTACATTTATTCGTCCACTGCATTTTAGAATTTCACTTTGGTTGGCACGTGGTCTGCAGCTCTTACCTCATTTATTTCATGCAATGTATTTACTAAGCGACCCAACACAGGGTCACTTTCTATCCAGTTCCTGTTAAAGACACTACAGCATTTTTGCCTACTTTTTCCTAAGAAATACCAGGGGCATTACCACTCATCACCTTGTTCAATTTATTAAATTTGCAGAGTAACACGTGTGGTGTAGAAGAGCTTCCTTCCATCTCCTTCTCTCCCTCCCCTCCCCCTCCTTTTTTTGCAGTGCTAGGATTAGAACTTAGGGCCTCATGCATACTAGCCAAATCCATGCTTTCCTCCTCCCCCCCAGCCCAGAGAACTCTTGGTGAGTACAGTGTTAGAAACGGGCCTGTTACTGATTTTCAAGTCTGTCTTGTTTTAGTATTATGCAGTCTGACACAAAGCGAAATCTTAGTTGACTAAGCTCATATTCAACAAATCTCACTTTCTAACCCAAGAAGCCTATTTGGTTAATGTCAATGCCTGGCCTTTGCATGAGGGCCTAGGGCAACCACAATGCTGAGGGGACCCCGCTGGTGGGTTTACAGCGCTGCAGTGTGAGTAACATCATGACAGGGGAGCGCTGCCGGTCCAGCAGGCCTGTTCTCCTGAAAACTCAGGGCAGAAGGAATGTCCAGGCTGGGGCCATTGCCTGTCGGCAAAGGAAGGCAACAACGGTGACAACGAGGGTAGAACCGAGGCCCAGTGTATGTGCAGACAGGTACGCACGCACCTCCTCTCCCAGGGGTGTTCTGGGAAATGTGAGGGTAGAACCGAGGCCCAGTGTATGTGCAGACGGGTACGCACACACCTCCTCTCCCAGGGGTGTTCTGGGAAATGTAAAGGCTTTCCAAGTTTCAAGCAAAAACAGAGCTAAGCTAATTCTCAACCTAACAAGACAAGCAAAAACTACTAAAACCAAGTTAAAAGATAAAAATGGCACAGGAAGAGTCCCTCAGGAAGTGGGAAGAGGGCAGGCCTGGCGGAGGCCACTTTCTAGTCCCTCCTGTTACATTTCTAGACCTTTCCTTTTGAGAAATACAAATCAAGGGGGGGAGGGGAGTTCCCCTAGAATTAGAAATCAGGATCTAAGTTTTTCAGAAAAGATGTTTTTTGGGTTTTTTTTGTTTGTTTTTGGGTGCCGGTAATAGGGCTTGAATTCGGTGCCTTGGTGTTGTCCCTTACCTTGTTCGCTCAAGGCTGACGCTCTACCACTTGAGCCACAGATCCACCTCCAGTCTTTTGGTGGTTAATTGGAGATAATGGTCTCACAGACTTTCATGCATGGGCTGGTTTTGAACCGTGATCTTCCAATCTCAGCCTCCTGAGTAGCTAGGATTATATGCGTGAGCCACCAGCATCTGGTGATCTCTTCTTTTTCTTGAATGCTGGGCATTGAACTCAGGGCTTTGTGTATGCTTAGCACACACTCTACCAACTGAGCTATACTCCCATCCTCAAAGGGACTTTTAATTTAGGCCTGGAGTCTTTCAATAGTTATCTACGTCACTTCAAGACCCTGCTGAGCCTTCTAGTGGACTGGAAGAGCACTGGGTAGGGACCAGGGTCTGGTCCTCTTGGGGAAACCCGATTCCTAGAACTCTAGGAATCTAGAGCTGAATTGTAGACTAATTGTGGTGAGTGCTGTCAGTGAGAAATAAGATTTCTGCTGCTGACTTAGGGAGGCAGGAAGAGAAGAAACAACAAGTTTTAAGTTTCAGATTTTCAAAAACTTAATTGCCTTCCTCCAACGAGTATTACCATGTGCCCCAAGAAGGAAACACCAGGTTCTAACTGTGGCGTTTCTCTCTTCCTCTTGGGGCCTGGCGATGCTTGGTGCCTCAAGTGCACCAGAGGCTTCCTTCAGAAAGGGATGTTTCTTCCACTCTTGGCTAGGAGCACAGCAGGTCTCTGTGGGCAGAGCCCTCGGGGGCCTGGCCACGGAGCACACAGGGCAGCGGGAAGGAGGCAGTGGTGTGAGTCAAGCAGCAGTTACCAGGTATCCACTCCACAGAGATGCGTTCTACAAACTGGAAGAAACAGCCTCTTTCTTCTATGTATTCCCCCCCTGGAATCTTTTGACAACGTAAATCCAAAAGACTAGAATTTGGAGTCACAGAAACGAAAACAGCTCGCTGCCATTTTCTCACTTGGGCGGTGGAGTACAGAGAGCAGACAACACATACACAAGACTATCCATTGGGCAAAAGCCAGCATCTCAAGCTGGGAAGGCTGAGTGACAGAACACATGGGGAGGAGGCCGGGGGCAGCTCCTTCCCTGAGTTTCTGGATGTAAAAAAGTCTTTTTACACCTTGAGATAAACGTCCCTAGGCAGTGTTAGAGGGGGCGGGAGGAGAGCGTCAGGAGATGAGGCAGGTGGGGTGTGTTAACCGGGTGGAAGCACCAGCCCCTTTCCGTGTCAGTGGCCACAACGGGCGCCCCAACATTCCTGAAGCTCGGGATGCCGAAGGAGTCTGCAGCCAGGTGGGACTCCTGGGAGCAGAGACCACGCCACGCCCTCGCTGACCAGTGGAGGCAACCGAGCGTACAGCACCGTGCTAGCAGGAGTCAGAATTAGGGCCTTTTAGTTTTGTGCTGTTAGGGATGAGACCCAGGGTCTCATATGCACTCAGCAATCCCTCTACTACTACTGCCTTGCCCTGGCTTCTATCTATCTATTTATCTATCATCTATCTTCTAAAAAGGATGGGCTAGGGTTAAAACAACAAATGGGGCAGGATATTGTCTTTATTAGCTCTGTTTTCAGGAGACTTGGAGTCCCCAGTGTGCCCAGTCACAAGCAGGAGCCAGAACCCCTGCCTACCCTGGGCACCAGGGCTGGGCACTCCTTTTGCTGTCAGGCAGCCTCCCCTGGGGAGGCGTGAGACCTGGGCTGGCCAGTTCCCTAAGGCAGGGGTATGGGCCCTCTTCCTGCGGAAGGCTGTTTATAACCTCAATTGTCAGTAGGGGCAGAGGGGCCCCAGGGAGCCGGGGAGAGCTAATGAAGGCACAGGTGTACCTTGTGGGGCCCCACGTGGTTTTGGGGGACTCCCACCTGCACTAGCACAACAGCAGGCCCTTGTTTCCTTTTCTTTTTGGTTGGTTGTGGGGCTCGAACTCAGGACCTGGGTGCTGTCCTTGAGCTTTTCTGCTCATGAGTCACAGCGCCATTTCCGGTTTCCTGGTGGTTAACTGGAGGTGGGAGTCTCACGGACTTTCCTGCTGGCTTTGAACTGTGGTCCTCAGATCTCAGCCTCCTGAGTAGCTAGGATGACAGGTGTGAACCACCAGTGCCCGGCTGCTAAACTTCTTTTTAGCTGGAGTTCCCGGCCTTCGAGGCACCATCAGCTGGGTCTCCTAACACGGGGGACCCAGACCTCACCTATGGAGTTCTGGGAGGGGCTGGAGACTCTGCCTGTCTAACAGTGAGGCAGCAGCTGCTGCTGCTGCTGCTGGCTTAGAGCCCATAGGTGGAAAACCACTGCCGTGGCTTCTCCTACCTTCCCTGACAAGTGCAAGCTGAGTTTTGGACATGCGTGGAGGAGGAAGGGACTTCTCCCAACTTCGCCTCATGCTCGTGAATTGGGCAGAATCACACTAGTGAGGCCACCCCCATGCACCGGGACTTGAAGGTATCCGAGTGCTGCTTCACATGTGAAATAGCCCAGGCCAAGCTCTCCCCTGCCCCCACCCTTATCCGTGTGGTGGTTACCAGGGCCCTGTGTATGCCAAGCACATGCTCTACCACTCGCCTCGCCACCACCACATGCCTGCTTACTAAGTGGCTGACAGTGAGCTTCCTAGTCGCTATGAGAGCTACACGGTGAGAGGGCTGAGACTCGAGACACAAGTCAGGCAGACTGGAGCGGGCAGACGCTGCCGCCCGAATGCCAGCAGTAAGGGGACCAGGATGCCAGGCTGACGAGGAAAATCTCGAAGCAGCAGCAGCTTTACAGAAACTTTTTCTTTTTTTTTTTTTTTTGGTGGTCCTGAGGTTTGATCTCAGGGCTGCATGCTCACTAGCCAGGTGCTCTACCACTTGAGTCACACCTCCGGCCTCTAAAAGCTATCTAGAGCATACATGAGATCTGACATGCTGCCCCTTTCTTGTCTGTGTGCTTTTGCCTGCAGTGCTAGAGGGGAACCCAGGGCCTGATGCATGCTAGGCAGGTGCTTCACCACTGAGGATGGAAAAGGGTTTGTGCTGTTGCAGTTTGGTTATCAGGCTGGCTTCTTGCTCCTTTTTGTGAGCAAGGCCCGGGGAGGGCAGAGGGGAAGAGGGTTGCAGGATTAGTGCAACAGACGCTGCTATACATACCACCCAGGTGCAAGTCGATGAGGCCACTGTAATAAGACTCTCCCCAATAGTCTACAACAAGGAATCGGTGAAGAAAGTTACTCGGTTAGATGACCCTGCGTCCCCCATGCCCGAAGCCACCAGGGAAGCGCGAGAGAGGCGTACAGGTCAATGCGAGGGCGAGCAGGGCCGGCTGGGGAGCATGCGAGTCTAAGTGCGATCGCATGCATGCGTGCAGGCAACCTCTGTCCCGCGTGGTGTGGGAGGGGTGACTGGACACCAGTGGGCGAGCTGATGGCCAGTGCCTCCTGGGCAGGAACTCCAGTCTCAATACTAGAAATATCTGCAAGCCTAAGTCGCTTTGAACACAGCCAGGGAGCTCCAGACAACTGTGTACGTGACCCCCACGGGGGCGGGAACTGCACACGCCTTCAGAAAGCTTCTTTGGCAGATAAGCTTCTTCTGAGGTGTGAGCTCCTGGCTTCAGCCAGCAGTTCTTAGAAACAGGCAACATCCTCACCTGCCTGCCCCACCCTCTGCCCTGAGGCCTGTGGCCATAAGCACTCTGAGCTGTTGTAGCTCCTCTGGCTGCTCCGGAGGGAACGATCACACACCTGAAGTCTGGGCCTGCAAGGGCTGGCCTTGAGCAGGTCGTCCTCTTCCAGAGCACATGCAGACTCAGCTGTGGCTCTGTCACCCCTCCTCAGAGTCTCCCCTTCAACCATGGACACTTCAGAAAGCTGAATGCCATACCGCATGGCTTCCAGTCCATGTTGAAGGCCAGTTCATCCAGTGAGCCTAAGTCTGAATCAGGATTCCAGAAGCAAAGAAGCTCCCGTATGTTCTAGGACCAGAAATCTGCTAAGTCTTGATCTCATCCTAGGCTCAAAGGCTCTGAAGTTAATCCTTGTGAGGGATACAGAGCAGCTTCTGAAAAGAGAGGCCAACTGGTGGTAGGCCTGTATCAGACTGTTCCCCGGAAGGGCAACTTGTCTAACAAAGTCTGATTTCCCCAGAGGGCAGATTGTCAAGTGAGATGGCAGGTTCCAACTGGCTTTTTCGTGGCTCTCAGCTGAAAGCTCAGCTGCAAGTTCCATCCTAATGGTCCAGTTAGGCACAGGGAGGCTACCCAGAGCAAGGGGATGCAGAAGTAGAGAGAAAGGAGTGATCAGCGCACCCACCGAACTTCAAAGAAGGTCTCCACCAGGGAGGAGCAGGGTCACTGGGGACTGATACTCCATTACCATTTTTTTTCCCCCTGTCGGTCATAGGGCTTGAACTCAGGGCCTGGGCACTGTCCCTGAGCATTTTTGCTCAAGGCTTGCACTTTATCACTTGAGCTACAGCTCCACTTCCAGCTTTCTGGTGCTTAATTGGAGATAAGAGTCTCAGGGACTTTTCTGCCCAGGCTGGCTTTGAACCTGGATCCTCAGATCTCAGCATCCTGAGTAGCTAGGATTATAGGCGTGAGCCACTGGCGCCTGGCACTCGATATGTCTTGGAAATTGCGTATTAAGGTACGAAAACAAAAATAATGGATCTTGAAATAAATTCTTGTAGTAGAAGGCACTACATAGGAAGGATTTTCTGAATGCATCGTGGGAAAAATTCCCAACAGAACTCCCAAAGCTCACTTTACAAACAACAGATTTGCCTTTCGTTGAAAAGTCTTTATGAAGCCTCACTTATAGATAGCGTTGGAGCAGAGCTGGATTTTAAGCTTTTATGGAGCCTAGAATTTGTCAAAGAGCATTCCAAGTGCCTCCCAAGTACCTGACTTGTTAAATACTTAAGTAAGACACACTATGCTCAAGTGCTTTATACAGCAGCTTTTAGCCCACTAAGAATCATCAGTGCATGGATTTGTGCTGCTGACTCAACCTGCTTTTCTGGGATCCCCAGAAGCACACTTCTTCTGCACTCTGTATACAAGTATCTGAACTCCTTGTAAAACTGTCCCAGTGAAGAGGAAGGAGGAGAATTAGTTATGTCCTGGCCAGCAAGAGCAGTGCTCATGGCCCCACTGTGTGGGCCTATGGAGGAGGGCTGGATTCACAGCAAGCTGCAGGTCCCCTTCCGGTGGGCAGCACAGCGCCTTTCCACT
Organism: Dipodomys ordii; assembly: GCF_000151885.1. NCBI lineage: Eukaryota > Metazoa > Chordata > Mammalia > Rodentia > Heteromyidae > Dipodomys > Dipodomys ordii. The sequence continues at coordinate 3,817,017 of NW_012267285.1, forward strand.
CCACCGCACAGCTGGGTTTTCTGCTTATGTGTATTTGATAGCTTCTTATCTGGGATTGGTTTTCTATAGAGAATATGAACTGCTACTAGGCTTGTCAGTGATAGAAAAAAATGCTACTGTTCTGTTTTTGAGCTTTTGGTCTCGATACTTGCAGGTGTTCTGAGATTTCCAGGTGAGCTGCTGAACAAGGCATTTGCAGCAAGTACCTCCGCTCACCAGACAGTCTCTCACGGTGTTGGGAATGCTTGCAGCTCCTGGATGGAATCTGTGCTTTCAAGTTGGTGCTGTGTATGTGTGCACACGTGTGTGCATGTTTTAAAATATTTTAGAGTAATTCTTTTGTTTTTGTTTTTGGGTCCGGTCGTGGGGCCTGAACTCTGGGCCTGGGCACTGTCCCTCAGCTCTTCAGCTCAAGGCTAGTTCTCTACCACTTGAGCCACAGCGCCACCTCCGGCTTTTTTTTCTTTTTGCTTATGTGGTGCTGGGAATCGAACCCAGGGCCTCAGGCATGCAAGGCAAGCACTCTTACCACTGAGCCACCTTCCCAGCCCTAGAGTAATTCTTTTGCATTTAAAACTTGAACTTACAATCTGGCACAAAGGGCTGTCTGCTGCTAAAAGCATGTTTGAAATCACTGACTTACATAAAATTCAGGTTGTACACGTTTATGAAAATCCAATTGTCTTAACCTCTTTTTCTTTTGTCGGTCATGGGGCTTGAACCCTGGGCCTGGGCTCTGTCCCTGAGCTCTTCAGCTCAAGGTGAGCCACAGCACCACTTCCCCTCCCCACTCATTTTGAGGTTCTGGGTATGGCAGTCAGGTCCTTGCCCATGGCTAGGCAAGTACTAAACCAGTGAACTGCATATGCAGGCCTTCCTCTGCCTATCTTTAGTGGTGTTGTTATTCTCTGGCCTGTGGGCCACAGCTGGAGTAATGTACCTATCAGAGAAACGTCTTAGCACAAATGGAGACTGCAGCTGCAGGAAGCTAAGTGCTTCCCACAAACCACAACACAGATGGCCAAGAACCTGGGTGAGGGGCAGAGCTCCCCCCGGAGCCTGAGTGAAGGGAAAACTCTCCTCTGTGACTACAAATGCAGAGGGACACAGCTGTGGAGTACTTCTGATGGGTGTTGTGGGATAAACCCATCATTTTCCATGACAGTTCAAGTAACTGCAGAAAGGGTGCGATGGGTCCAGACTCTTCTGGGGTCTTCTGCAGAAGAGAAAAACCAAGGAGGGCAGAGCCCTGTGGTCCACTCTCACTGGGAGCTGAGTCTCTCGTGCCAGGGCTCAAGCTGAACTGAAGCGGCTGCTTGGAGCATGCAAGGCAGGGAAAGGAGGCCTGCTCGCTGAGGATGTCACAGGTGCGTCGGACGCCTGGGACCCTTCGAGGCGGGCCGGCTCTCCACCACTCAGGGTAGGAGCCAGTGCCTGACTCACAGCCGCACTTTCTGGCCTTCTTGGCATGGGGGGCTCTATTTAGCTGGCTGAAATGTTTGCATTTCCTTTGACGGCCCAGCATCAGGTGAGGCACAAAACCAAGAACTTCTACACCCTTACCTTCCTTCCCCGGCCCATCTCTTCACCTGAAGGTCATCCTGCGCTGGTCAGCTGTGATTTCTGGGCTGCTTTTATACCTGGCCATTGCTCCTTACCACACAAACTAGCACTGCAGCACTAGAGAATCCGTCTCAACACCAAGCCCACACCATGAAGTCAGCAAGGCCACATAACAGTGGCTACTCCGGCCTGGGCAGCCTCTTACCAGGTTTTCTCCAGTCCTACATACAGCCTGCCTGCTAGGAGGTATGCCATGCTGGAAGGAAGTGGTGAGAGGTCTTCCTTCTCCCTAGCCTCAAGACAGCAACAGGCTGCGTTTTCTGCAGAGAGACAGGGGTTCCCCATGCAGAGACTCCATAACACAGAATTCTCAAGAAAGCAGAGGTCAGTCACTTCATGCCTGATCTGGGTTGGCCCAGTGGCTGAAGGTCCTGAACCAACAGGGCTTCTTGGGCCGGGCCCAGTGGTGGCTCAGGGCACCCTTGCTTTCTCTGCCAAGCCTGGGAGTCCCGTGACCCTCACAGCCACTTCTCAGTGTCTATGCCACACTGGCTGACCAACGTCTTCTCCCAGCCTCTCCCACCCTCCCTCTTAGACCAGCTTAATGGCCACAGAGCCTGGGTTCGCTTGGAATGCGATGTGAGTGCTGAGGGCCACAGCCCCATCTGAAGGAGATGGTATGGGCTTTGTAGGTGTGTAACTGGGGCAGAGAGAACCAGAGAACTATGGGCAGGAGGGGCACTTGGGGGAGCGAGCTGGAAGCCCACCCAGTGCAGTTCTGTGATGGTTCCTTGTGGTACAATCTCCCTCATTCCCAGCTATTTTCTCCTAAAGAAAAGGATGGAGAGAAGGAGGAGGAAGAGGAGGAAAAAGCCCAGAGCTTGCCACCAACAGATGATGGGGCCTGAGATTTCATTCTACAAGGAAATGGCAAGCTAAGAAATGGACTGGGGTGCACGCCTGGGCCTCAGGGCTGCCCCAACACAACTGCTTTTCTTTTAGCTAACAGGAAGCACCAGATGTCAGTGACACAGGGACCCAGAAAACTCTGCCGGTACAGGAGCTGATTTGCAAAAGAGGTGATGCAAAACTGGGCTACTCCAGTGGGGAGGATGGGCTCTGCTCCTTCTAGAACATGCCGCCTTACCAAGGCAGCCTGACCATACCTGCTTCGCCTCGCAGCGCCTTCTCCACCGCTACCCCCCTCTCCTCCAGCTGCCTCTGCTTCTCCTCCACCTGCTCCAGCTGCCGTTGGATGATCTAACAAAAAACATCAGTGTAAGCTTCCAGCTCTCTCTTACCTACAGTCTTCAGAAGGAAAGTTATGGAGTATGATGCCAGGAAGGGACTCTGGTCCACGGGCATGTTCAGAGTGAGGCGCCTACACTGGTAAGTCCCCACTCCTCTGCAACACGCCGGCAGAAGCAGGGCCAGCCCCCTCCCCGCAGCAGTTCCCTGGTGGGAGTTGTATGTCAACCACCACAGGAAGCATTCAAATACAGAACCCACAAACCTTTCCTGAGATGAGACTGGTAACATACTGGAGGGGTCCTTAGGAATTCTGTCTGCAAGTTTTAGGTGGGGGGAACCTATAATGGTCTAGGATGCAAGGTCTGAAAACAGGCTGATGACTGGGGCAGTCCTAAGCTCTCCTCTCCATTAGAAACTAGAAGACACAAATAATCTCTGCACACTGTTTACAAGTGAAACAGCTGGTGACCTGACTATTCTAGACTAAGAAGCTCCAAGTGTGACTGTTCCTTTTCACAACAGCCCCACATGTACGGGGTCTGGCTGTTGTATGCTTGGGTCTTTGCTGCTGCGTGCAGCTGTCACAGCTCAGGAGACAGGGACGTGCTATCTGCCTCCACTTGGCCCTCTCTGCCCTCCTGTACTCTGGACAAGGACATGCTGGAGCAGCCTGTGTCCCATGGCACGGCTTTACTGGGCCGGGCCTGTGGCTTGTATAGGTTGGCCGGCTACTCAGTGGGTCAGGCCCATGGCTTGTATCATACCTGGGCCCGATGGAGCCGCTTCAGCTCCTCCTGCTTGGCCTGCCTCCGAGCTGCTTTCTGCACACGCCGGGTCAGCTTGGCATTCAGTTCCTCCTCTGTGTAGGTTCTTGGCTGGACAGAAAAGAGAGATCGCTTCAGCCAGGTGCATGTAGGCTGGAGATGGTGGCTGGGACCTGGCAGACAGCAGGGCACAGGGTGTGCAGAATTTAACCAGAGACTTCATGGGCACTTGTGCCTGCTGGAACCCCAATGCCACAGGGCACAGCTGAAGACCCACAAAGAGAGACACTTTCCCTCTGTGACAATGACGGGAGGTCTGGGGACTTAGAACCTTTATCCTTGGCATCATCTGCTTCTCACAGGATGACTGTTTTTAAGGCCTCGTGGGGGTAAATGCCATGGTAAAAGGTTTTCCATAGCCTCCCGCATCTGAGAATTGAAGGAAAGGAAAAAAGGTTTGAAAAGTCAAAACCCTTTCATTTTCTTTGGTATCGAAATCCAGATGAGCGGTATTCTGGTTAGGTTCTTTTAAGAACTAACACCGAAGTCGGAGAAAACAGGTTACTTCTATTTTGAATCTAGGTGAACCCTAAACTAGCTAGCACAGGTGGGAGAAGGGGCTGCAGAGGTGATCCTCAGGGACCTCTGGGGTCTAAGGAGACAAGTGTCGTCACAGAGAGGAAGTGGCCTGGCCGGGGCGGTGCCATCAAGATCGGAGGAGGCGACTGGGCATGTCCCGTGGAGGAGCTGCGTGTTGGTTGGGGAGCCGTGGTTGCCTTCATTCAGGGCACCAAATGAGGGTACTTTCACACTTTTAAAAGAGGCTTCCAAGTTCAACTTGGGAGTCTGGATTCATCAGCTTTCTTCGAGGAACGTGAATGGTGGTTGGAGGGTCAAGAGAACAGGCAACAGGCAGTCCTAAGTGGCTGTGGGGTTCTGGGGGCCCAGCGGCTCACCCTGCAGACCACACAGCTGTGGGCTGGTGAGCACCTCTCGCTGGGCTTCCCGGGCCACAGCGGAGCTCTGCCCCACCCGCACCGGTGTCTCATCCTCCTTCTCCCTCGTGACACGGCTAAAGAGTCTCACAGCCACGGCTGCATGCAGGGATGAAGTTAGTGAGGGCGTGCCTGCAGGCCAGCGGGGCTGCTGAGGGTTAATCACAGACAGGCATGCAATGAGACCAGCCGGGGGATGGGATGCTACCTTTGATGAGTAGGATCTCCTGAATGCCAAGGCGTGTGGTATATAAATCAACTTTTAGGGGGATGGCAACAGAAAACAAAACAGAATAGGAATGATAATGATGATTAAAAAAATTAAAATAGAACACAGAAATGGAGTAAAATCAAGTTAGATGTTTAAAATGCACACGAGACTTAAACACACTGTTGTTGCCACAATGTTACACGGGGCTGCGTGGAGAGGGCACGGCAGGGTACGAGCTCCACCTGCCAGCTGCGTCTGAGTGACCCCCAGTTCTCAAGAAGACTGAGGTTTACTTCCCTACTTGCTGAGTATAAAAAAGTTCTTCCTCAGCATCCCCCAAATCTTGTCAGTCTTCCTGACAAAATATTAAAATCTATGACTGGTACCCACGAGTTATTCATAGGGCTGGGCGGGGGTGTGGTGGGGGTGTGTTCCTCTGTAACGCATGCCTGCAAGGAGCCGCCGTTCAGTGGGAGGCACTGGTGGTCTTAGTAGTGGGCTTCACTCATTCATGGGATAGCTATGAGCCTTAATTCTCAGATCTCAGCTCCTTGAGTAGCTAGGCTCACAGGCTCATTGAGCCCCCAGCCTCCAGCCAGATTGACCTTTTTGACCAAGGTGGTACTACCTGAACCTCTTCAGGCTCACCATGAAGATAAAGGGAACTTTGGACCACATTCTCTTTTCTTCACAGACTTCCACCCTTCACCAAACTCCCAAGACAGCACCCACCTGCAACGCTGGGATATGTTTATAGACCTACATGCAAATCCAGAAGGAATCTTTGGCTCAGGACCAGCTACTGCCAGGGAAACCTCAGTAGGAGGTTTGCTCAACAGGAGGTATGTTAAAATGAGTCCCAGAGGTAGAACACACAGCCTCGGAGACCTCCACTACACTCAGTGCATACTCGGGAGGCCTGGCTCTGTAGCTAAGTAGAACAAGAGGTAAGGCTTGTCATTCTAGGTGTCCAGGGGAAAAGGCTGGCATGTCAGGGAGGTAAATGTATAGAGGACGAGATAAATAAGTAAACCACCCTTTTCTACTTTGCAGAGTTAATGAAAGGGGAACTGAACTGCGCTGATGGCTGCTGTCTATAATCGAATCCCAGCTACTTGGGAGACAAAGATCAGAAGATCATAGCCCAGGTTGGCCTGAGTAAAAACCTGAGATCCTATTAGAAAAATAACTAGAATAAATAGGGTTGAAGGAGCAGCTCAAATGGTGAAATGCTTGCCTAGCAGTAGACGCTGAATTCAAACCCCAGTGTTGTACCCCTGTCCACCACCAAATGAAAAAGATAAAAATAAAAAAGAAGAGTAGAAAAAAGAAAAAAAAAAAAGGGTCAGGCTGGGAGGCAGGACCTAAAAGCAGGCTATGGAAGTCGTATCTGCAGACAGCCCAGCCCTGACCAACAATTCAAAGCTGCCTCTTGATGGAAAATACTCAAGTCCATGCTCCAACAGCTCTTCTGGGAAATATACAGAATGCTGGGGGAAGCCTTTTAGTAAAGAAAGTAGGAGGGGCTGGGAAGGTGGCTCAGTGGTAGAGTGCTTGCCTTGCATGCATGAGGCCCTGGGTTCGATTCCTCAGCACGACATAAGCAGAAAAAAAAAAGCCGGAAGTGGCGCTGTGGCTCAAGTGGTAGAGTGTTAAACTTGAGCTGAAATGCTGAGGGACAGCGCCTGGGCTCAGAGTTCAGGCCCCACAACCGGACCCCCCCCCCAAAAAAAAAGAAAGTAGGAAAACTTTTTGTCAAATGTTGTGTGCTTCTGCTCACATAAGGAAGGTTAAGTCTAAAACAGGACTGCCAATAATAATTGGACAGGAGTCCAAAAGGAGGCTGGGGGAGGGGAAAGGAGATGCTTGAAGCATACTACCTGCATCGTTTTTTCTTTTCTTTTCTTTTTTTTTTTGGTCGGTCCTGGGGCTTGAACCCTCAGTCTGGGCGCTGTCTCTCAGCTCTTCAGCTCAAAGATAGGACTCTACCACTTGAGCCACAGTGCCACTTTCGGTTTTCTGGTGGTTTATTGTCTCATGGACTTTCCTGCCTGGGCTGGCTTTGAACCATCATCCTCAGATCTCAGCCTCCTGAGAAGCTAGGATTACAGACATGAGCCACTGGCACCCGGCTTTACCTATATAATGGTTTTTTTTGTTGGTCGTGGGGCTTGAACTCTGGGCTTGGGTGCTATCCTTGTGCTCTTCAGCTCAAGGCAAGTGCTCTACCAGTTGAGCCACAGCTCCACTTCCAGTTTTCTAGTGGTTTATTGGAAATAAGAGTCTCACGGACTTTTCTGCCTGGGCTGGCTTTGAACCGTGATCCTCAGATCTCAGCCTCCCAAGTAGCTAGGATTATAGGTGTGAGCCACCAGCACACGGCACCTATACAGTTTTGAACAAAATGAAAGTCACTAAGTACTGTCTAAAACAGTACGGAGAAGAAAGAGGCTAAGTTTAAGGAAATGAGTAAATTTGTTCAAAGTACAGCTCATGATCAAACTCCTTTATACTATTAATAATTCCTACAAACAAAACGAAGCAACGAAACTGGAGCATACATAGCTCAAGTGGTAGAGTTTAAACTAAGTAGTAGGTTTGATCTTGGGTTCAAATGCCAGAACCAAAAACAAAACAAAACAAAAAACAAAACCAACCAAACAACAACAACAAAAAAAACCCCAAAAGGTAGGTGGTCAGCCAGGCTGTCGCCGCACGGGAACAGGGTGATGGCCCGGCCTAGCGGGGACTGGGGATGGCCCTGACTCTGCTCAGACCTTTCTGGACCTTAGTTCCTGTCCAATTGCCATCATTGGGACAGATGCCACACTACAACTAGACCTCTCTCTAATCCTTTCCCTCCTCCAGCTTCACTGTATCTGGTCCAAGCCTTGAAAACCAAAAGATTGAACAAGCCCTCCAGGACAGCCACCAATGAAGGGTCTTTTAAGGGCCTCAGCAGGACGGAGGGGCAGCTCTTCCAAGCCCCAGAGGAGGGAGAGGCCTCTGGGAGCAGGGAAGTCCTTTCTGCTTGACAGACATACCAAGCAGGCAGGATGGCCAGGGCCATCCACAGCCCTTTCCCACGGGCCTCCACTCTCTTCTCCTGCTGCCGGGCCAGGCAGTGCTGCTCCACGTGGGAGGAAATAAAACCTTCCACCTGGATCTGACCTCTCCACAGGAACGTGTTCAGAGGGCCTGAGGAAAGACCCCTCCTGGGCTCTTCCTCCACCCAGGACTGGCTCAGCATTCCACTGTTTGAGGGGGAAGAAGGGGAGAACCTACCCCATACCACTTTCCACCTTAACTTCAGATCTCTGCCCCCTCTCCCCCAAGCCCCATGGGACTGGATCCCCACCTCTCGCTTGGATTTCTGGGAGGCCCTCTCGAGGATATCATCACTGGACAGGTCCGAGTCTTCAGAGAAACTCAGCTGGCGCCGGAGCTGCAGCTCTGCAGGGGTAAGAAGAGGCCAAGTGAGCAGCGTCCACAGCCATGGGGACAGCCGGGGAGGTCAGGAGAGCTTTACTCTCAGTTTAAGTGATTCTCATCCACAGGAGGTGCAGTCAGCACTAGATAGACACCTCCTTGCAAGACCTCCCAGCAAGATGCCCTCTGCCCTCCCCCTCAGCCAGGTTCAAGCAGGCTTTAGATCTAACTTGTCGGAGAGGAGTGATGTGCTCCAGACACCACAGTGTGGCTCTCTTCTCTCCCAAGAGCCCTTGTGGGGGCAGCAGGTGGAAGCAGATCTCTTGAGGGAAGACCTCACACCTACCCTGCCAGGGTCTGTGGGAGGCTGGCATACCTGCTCTCACAACAGGAGACAGCCCATGTCTGCCCGAGTCTGCGGTGGCACCGCTGGACGGGGTGCTGGAGCAGGACTTCTCATCGCCCCTCTTCTTCTTGTCCTTCTTGTACCCAGAGAAGACCGACTTCCACAGGGACTTGGGCTTTGTGGCTGCTTCTTCCAGGAAACTGGGGCTGGGTTTCTCTGGGGGCCGTCCCTCCCCTTTGGACTTCTTCTCTTTCTTATTTCTGCGTGGGGAGAAGAGGGATGACCTCTTCTTGCTCTTCCCGCTGGAACCCTCAGATGAGGTGACAGAGCCATCTGGACCCCCTGAGTCTGATGGAGGGGAGAGAACCTCCTCACTGGTGGCTTCGTGCTTCAGGGTCAATTGCTCAGACGCTCTGAGGCCCAGGTGAGTGGGGGACTCAGACCTGGGTTCCTTGCCCTTGGAGGATGCCAAGGGTGCCATCCGGGATCTGGAGGCCATACCCGCCATCTCCATCCCCTGCATCCTGCTCAGCTGCTTGACCATGGCATCTCTCAGTGCCTGGCTCTTCACAGACTTCTCTCGGGCTCGCATGCGCTCCTCGGCCAGCTCCTTGGCTTCGGCAGAGACCTGGGGCAGCCCCCTCTTCTGGGCCTGGCCCCGGCTCTCCACAGGAGGCAGCTGCCCGTTCTCTTTGGCCAGGGGCCAGCAAGAGGGGGGCGTGAAGAACTTCTCCTGCCCACTTGAGTCCTCCGTCTTGTCGTCGTAAGTGTCTTCCACGTCGTCAGCAAAGGGGATCTCATCCACACTCTCCACAAATGACTTGCGCACCTCCTCCCTGGGAGGCTGGGCCGGCTCCCGTGGGGGCCGCATAAAGGGGGCGGGTGGGGGGGGTGGGATGACCGAGGCCTTGGGCTGGACCTCTCTACGCTCCAGGGTCTGGTAGGACTTCCTTTGCAAGGTTGCAGGCTCCTCATCGAGAGGTGGGGGCGGAGGTGGGCTGGAAGGCGGGGTGAGCATGGTGGAATCTGAGGTGTTGAAGCTCTGGCTGCCCAAGGTTTTCATGTTGGAAGAGCTGCCATGGAGGCCCAGGCCGGAGCTGCTGGACAGGTCCTTACGCTCCTCCTGGGAGCTCCTCAGCTCCCGGTCAGGGGACTTGGGAGTCAGCAGGGATGGCTGATCACTTGCTAACTTTGGAAGGCCCAGCCTTTTAGGTACAGGTGGGGGTTTCAGAAGATGGAGCCCCTCATCCTGAGGAGACTTTTCCACAGAGTAGGACTTTAGGGACACTGGCTTCAGGGCTGGTGAGGGGAGGCTGGGCTCGGGCCCTTTGTTCCGATCCACGGGTGTGAGCCCAAGGCTGCGGCGGATCTCCGCACTCTTCATCCAGAACTCCTCCACCAGATCACTCCTTCGTACGGGCTCATCTGCCGCAAGAGGGCTGCCCAGTCTGTCCTTGGGGTCACCTTGGCTCTTTACAGGGAGAGGGGCTCGGGGGGTGGATGTTTTGGTAGGAACAGGCTGGAAGCGTATGGGGGACTGGGTGGGGGAGGGCACGGTGGTCTCTGAGGAAAGCTGGGGCTGAGAGCAGATGGGGAAAGGGGGTGCACAGGGAGCCAGTGGTGCCGCCAGAGCCGCTGAAGGCTGGGAGTCGGCTGGTGACCTGGCTTCTGGCAGAGCCATGGGCTGTGATCGGATGGGAGAGTGTGCTGCCTTTGGATCTGCAGAGGCTCCGGCTTTGGGCTTCTCTCTGGAGAGTAGAGATGGAGGGAAAAGGTGCTCCTCGGGGGGTCTCACCTTGGTGGCAGCAGAGACTGGTGAGATCTGGGTTCCCTACAGAGAAGAAAGACAGAAGCTGCTAAGAAGCCAGAGCTTCCCTGGCCAGCAGCAGCCCCCAGGGAGTATGGCCTCTCACAGGGAGGGTGTGGTGTGGAGATAGATTCCTCTCTCTGTCCTTTGAGCTATTATTTGAAGGGCTTCTCATTTTCTGGTCTACTTGTTCCCTCTTTAGAATCCTTCCCCTTGGTTTGAATAGACAGGGTTTGGGTCATCTCAAACACATCTAATGAGCTTGTCCACTGACTCGAGTCCTGGCCAACGCAGCTAATACACTCAGCTTCCAGCCTGGTTCAACCAGATATTGGTGGTCCCTACTGGCCCACCGTGGGGCCAGCAGTGAGGACATTTAAAATGATCACTCAGCACAGTATGCAGACCACAGTGTCCTTCCCAAGAAGCTCAGAGGCGCAAGGCTCTGGCGTCACGGTGACCTCTCGGGTCAGTCACTGCACCGTCTGTGCTGGCTGGTATTCAGAGGCCCAGGCCTGTTGTCTGTCTATGCCACACTCCCCCTTGGCCTTCTAGACCCTATTTCCCAAACCACATTTCAGAAACTGTTGGGACACTGATGAGCTGTATTTATGGAATGCCACAGGCAATCTGGGAGCCTGCATGTATGTGTGGAGGGTGCAGTACCTTTTTCTTTTCTCTTCTCTTCTGCTACTAGGGTTGGAACTCAGAGCCCACACACTTGCTCAGCTCAAGCCACTTGATCCACACCCTCAGCCTGGCTTTTTGCTGGTTATTTTGGGGACAGTCTGACTTTTTTTTTTTTTTTAACCTGGGCTGGCTTTGAACTGTAAATCTCTAGTGTGAAACACTGGAGCCTGGCCTTGGCAACATATGCTTATGTTAAATAGTCATGCATGTATTTTAACACAAGATGTGTCTATCAGAATAAATCCATGATTCTACAATTTTTTATTATTATTATTATTACTACTATTTTGTTGGTCATGGGGCTTGAACTCTGGGCCTGGGCACTGCTGTCTCTGAGCTTGTCAGCTCAAGGCGAGCATTCTACCACTTGAGCCACAGCGCCACTTCCAGGTTTCTGGTGGTTACTGACTTTGAACCGTGATCCTCAGATCCAGCCTCCTGAGTAGCTAGGATGACAGGTGTGAGCCACCAGCATGCCCAGCTGCTTTTCTATTCATACCAAGGACCTGAATTAGAACCCAAGGCCACTCCTATTGTCAACAGCTCTACTTGGCACAAAGTGAATTTTTTTTCTTCAGATGAGGAAGCTGGTAGGCTGCTTCCCCTAAGACAGGCCTTCCCCCTTGCTTCCCCTTGGGGCCATCAGTTCCTGGTCACGCACAGTGACCCTGCAGCCTCACCTCGACCACGGGGCTGTGGGCTGGGGTGAGCAGAGCAGCCTGTTCCTGAAGAGAGTGGATGGGGCTGGAGGCCTGGGAAGGACCTGAAAGGAGAGGTCACAGTCATGTCAGGGGGAAATCGGGCCTCAGAGATGCACTCATGTTCAAGTGGGGACCCCTTCCCCCTCCTTCCCAGGCGCTGCAGGCGGACAGAGGCTCAGAGAGCCAACCGCTCCGTGCCCTGGCTGTTCTGATGGCACCGCCAAGCACCCCGTCCCCCCCGTGCCAGCATGGCCGTTGGAATTCCACGCGGGTCCGCTCAGCTTGGAGCTCTCACGACCCTCTCATGACCCCAAACAGTACAAGGCAAGGTGCTGCAGGCCAGGCACTTGCAGAGTCCTGTGGCGTGGGGCAGGAGGGGAGCAGGGAGTGGAGGAAGGGAGGGGCTGCGGCCCTGGCCTGCCCCACGTGCCTGGCTCTGTGGTCCCCACAGCACTGGGGACACCGTGTCTCCGGCCAGTGGCAGCAGACCCACCTCTCTCTTGTTGCTTTGGTAAGGCAGGAAGCTCCTCATCCTCCTCATCCTCCTCGTTCTCTGATACTCTCAGCTCCAGCTCCCCTTCTGCCTCTGTCGGGTGTGGCACCCGAAGCCCTGCTTCAGCGTCAGATGGGATGTCATCAGACCAGTGCTGATCTGGAGACAACAGGCACAGATTAGCACTCTGTCTCTGAGCAGATTTATGACAAGAGGCAAACTACCAGCCAGGTACCAGTGGCTCACACCTCTCATCACAGCTACTCAGGAGGCTAAGATCTGAAAGGAATGCCTGTCAGACCCTAATCTCCAATTAACCACCAGAAAACTGATGGTGGAGCTGTGACTCAAGTGGTAAAGTGCTAGCCTTGAGCAAAAACGCTCAGGGACAGCACCCAGGCCCTGAGTTCAAGCTCCAATGGCAAACTACCCCTAATGCCTTCTCCTATGAGCTTGATGAAAACAGCCAAAAGCAACAGGAAGCTGGCCGGCCCTCCAGAGGCCAGTACGGAGGGAACAGCCAACCAGGACACACCTGTGACTTGAGGCTCATTGAACGTGCAAACCCTTCTCACCCTGTGCACCTGATTCTCCCTATTTAACCTGAGGCCAACGTCAGCACCCGTGAAGATGGCTGAAGATGCATGAAGTGCTGTCTTCCATCTTTCTCTGCCCTTCACATGTCTCTTGATTTGGCACATGGGGCTGAGCAGCTGGACCTAACATGGGGATTGGTCCTGGGGTCTAAAAACCCAGTTTCACCATGACAGGAAGAAAAGCTTTGGGTGTGCACAGGGATGGTAGGCCTTGCTTCCTGAACTCTGCTTCCCTCCCCTTTTGCCAAACTGTCTACAGCCTAACACCACGGCCAGGTCTGTAACTCCCTCAGTCTAGTCCCTGCCCTCAACCAATGAGACTGCAGTTCTTTTTTGGTTGGTTGTGGAGCCTGAGCCTGGGCCTGGGCGCTGTCCCTCAGCTCTAGAGCTCAAGGTGAGCGCTCTACCACTTGAGCCACAGTGCCACTTCCAGCCTTTTCTGCTTATGTGGTGAGGAATTGAACCCAGGGCCTCATGCATGTGAGGCAAGCGCTCTACCACTGAGCCACCTTCCGAGCCTGAGACAGCAGTTCTTAAAATTCTTCAAATGCCTTCTAGCCCTCAGCTGCCAAGTTCCAGCTCAGAACCACAATGATGTACAACCTCTGTGAATGTAGGCTACGCTTTTGACAGGGAAGACGAGACTTCCAAGTCGAGAAGCCCTATGGGCTGCCTACTTGAGCTTTCGCTGTAGATTGTTTGGGTATTTCTGGTCTTGGCCTGCAGGGAGGAATAGGAGTGGAGGCTGAGGCTCCGTACCGTCATCTAGCTCAGCACCAGTGTCTCCGGGGTCCCCATCCTCCACAGCCTCCCCTTCTGTCTCTGCTGGCTCGGAGTCTGCGTCCTCCTCCAGGTCATTCTCGTCCAGTGGGGCTGTAAAGCAGAGATGTTCAAGAACAGGAAGAAACGAACAGACAGATGGGTAGAGGGCCTGCACAGGGGGAGAGAATTGCTTTTTGCAGGGCAGCCATGAGATGGCCGTAGGAAAGAGGGAGGAGCCCCTCCCACAGAGGGTGGGGGCACTCCAAGCAGCACAAGAAGGGTCCAGGCCACTGCTCCATTTGAGTAGGGCAGAGTGAAGAGAGGAGAGCCCTTCCTCCTCCTCCTTCCAGGCCCCGTCCTCTCCTCCCCTGCAGGCTGCCTCAAGTCTGTGCCCATCAGAGGGGAAGCTGCTGTGGGACTGTTGGAAGTTTAGAATGACAGCTTCTATCGCCAGTGCCTGTGAGCCAGACACTATGCTCAGCATTTCATAAGCCTGGAGCACTTATTTCTCATCATACGCAGTTGGATGGACCACTCTTACTGTGTACTTTGGAGTAAGGAAGTCGATGCCTGACAGTTCAGGTGACTTGCACAGGACCCTGCTGCTCAATCTAGTCACTGTGGCATGTGCAGGGGCACGGGAAAGCTTGGGGGAGCTCCTGAGGGCCCCACCCTTCCCTGGAAGAGGCTGCTGCTATTCTCGGAATTGAGAAAGCAGGTGGACAGGTGAGGGGATCTGTAAAGTTCCCTTTCCAGACTGGAGTAGCCCTTCAAGGCTGCAAAACTGCCCTGAACCACGGGCAGCCTCTGCCTCATGTGTGAACAGGCTGGACAGGGCCATGCCAGATCGCAAGAACTTCCCTTTGGTGACCAGGAAGTGACACCTTAAAGGTGCTGGCATGTTTTATTGACTGAGATGATGTTTGTGTTCACTCTTCTACATTTCCTTGAAGTATATTTATATTTAATGCACAATGTGTAAGATGATGGTTCAAATCTATGAAGAACTCGTGAAATTAAACTGAACAGTGGGAAACAGATTTAGAATAGAATACAGTCCTGGGTTGAGGTGTTCCAAGGTAAGTTCTATGTTGGCAGTTAATGCCACCTGCCACTGAAATACCAGGGCAGCCAAGGGAGCTGTCAATGACAAACTGCTCTCCTATAACGATGGCATTTCTACACATTAACCCCCCCACACCTGCTTTTTTTTCTTTTGATCATAGGGCTTGAACTCTGGGCCTGGGCGCTGTCCCTGTGCTCTTCAGCTCAAGGCTAGCACTCTACCACCTGAGCCACAGGGCCACTTCGGCTTTTCTGTGTTTTGTCGTGCTGAGGAATTGAACCCAAGATCTCATGCATGCGAGGTGAGCACTCTACCACTGAGCCACCTTCCCAGCCCCACGATTAAAACCTTTTGAGCAATCGTACTGAGGTTGGCCACTCACGGAGGACAGTTAATTGAAGAGCAAAGAACAGGACCTTGGAGGCACAAACACCCCACCAAAAAACAGCAATTGGTCTGGGTCCAGACTTGAGCTGTAGGCCAAGGCCACGAGCTCATTGTCAGAACAAAACGTCCAGTGGGAACAGAACCCTGGCTCATCAGGCATTCTCTGGTGCTGATGTGCCTGAATGATCAACCAGCAAGTGCCTGGCACCCAGGTGGCGATTTTATGCTCTGCCTGGTAAGTAAGCTGGAAGAGAGCACACAGAAGGTCAGTCCCTGGACTCCTGGCTGCCCCTGCCTGCTGGGTTGGCCAGTTCCTCTGTTCTTCACGCAGGTCTCCCACTTGGAGCTCCTACTAAGAAACACTGGCCGTGGAGTCAAAAGGGAGGGGGTTCTAACTCCTTGGGGCACCTTGGAAGGAACGGTCACATACGAAACAACAAACATGAGCACTATCACTGAAGCAGCGGCAGCAGCCGGTACTGAAAGAGACGCAGCCTGAGCGATGGAACTGGGGGGTGGAGTCCAAGTGGAGAAGGAGCGCAAGGTGCTGGAAGCGGCCACACAGGTGAGGAGCACGCTGCAAAGCCAGTATTTGTGTTTATTTCAGCTGCCAGCTGAGGGACCTTCCTTCTTAGCCTTGTCCCCAGCTCTGTGCTCTGTCCCCCACGCTGATGGCTCAGGGGGCTGCACTGGATGCCAGTGAGCTCCCATGACGCGTGTGTCTCCTGCCTGCGGCTAGCAGCTTGGTAAGAGCCTGTGGCAGAGATCGGCTGATGCCAGTCCATCCCAGAGGGACTGTCCAGGTGGTGCTTGGAGCACATGTGCAGGATCCTCGGTGGTGTGATGCTGGGGTGGAGATGGAGACTGCACAGCGCTCAGAGCACCAACTGCCCTTCCTGAAGAAATGCATTTCCCAAAGAACTCGGGGAGGACCAGCAAGGGCTCTAAGCTTAAAGACACAGTGGCTATGTGGGGCCAGCAATGGAGCCACGCGGTGGTTCTCAGTCTGCCTTCTGCCCTCCCCTGTGCTCTAGCAAATTTCTCTACACCTTTCCTGAACTTGAACTCAAGGCCTCGTGCTCTTGCATGCCTGTTCTACTCATGGCTGGCTTTCTACTGCTTGAGCCATCCCTCCAGTCAAGTTTTTTTTTTTTGCTTTTTGCAGATTAATTGGAGATACAATCTCTTTCTGCCCACGTTGGCTTCAAACTATAATCCTCGGATCTCAGCCCCTCCCCAAGTCGCTAGGATTACGATAGAGCTGAGCCCCTAGCACCTCAGCTCCTTCCTGAGTTTCGACTTGCTCCCGGCACTTCACTTGGACAAGCTTCTAGAACACTATCTATTCCTCTGTCTTCAGTCAGTTGTTACACACACTTTGAACCTCAGTGCAAAAGGTTCTTTCAGCTCCGGCCTTCCCCCCCACGCCCTATCCATCAGCCAAAGTGCCTCTCTGTCCTAGCTCATGGTGGGCCTGTAGTCGACCTGAGTGGGAAGTGCCTGGGTCCATGCAAGGGGGCCGGCCTGACCAGCCATGCAAGTGCCCCACCCCGCTGGCTCCGCCCTCACATGCAGCGGCCACAGGACCACCGTCCTGGTGTTAGGGCACCAGCAGAGCTGCCTAGAGAGAGGTTACGGTGAGTGGGGCGGGGCAAACATCACCAGACTACCTCCGGAGACCGTCTCCAGCCAGGCCTGCACTGCTGCGCGGCGTACGGAAGGAAGGCCAGGCACTGAATTTAAAACAAACGATAAATGCGGAGTTAACACGGCAGTCTGTTCCCAGTGAGGAGGAGCTGAAGTCAATGGACAGAGCCTGTCTGGTACTGAAGACTGCCGGTGTGCTGCTGGCCTGTGCAGTGGACACTCTGGACAAGGAGAAAAGAGAGAAAGCCAAGGAGGGGTTGGGGGGCAAGAGGGGCCCAAGGGTGCAGACATTCCGATCCGTCCCGATCTTGCAGGCAGCCTGATGCCTGGTAAGCAGGGTCTCCTTCCACAGCTTGGGTACATCTGCTCTCTACAGTGGTGGGAAAGCCATTAACAGAGGTTGGTGTTGTCTACCTGCAAAGATTTGGAGCTGGAGAGGGTGAAAGTCCAACGAGAGAATGAGTCCAGCGTGGGGCTGTGAGCAGGCTCTGAATCAATACACTTGCACG
This sequence comes from Dipodomys ordii, assembly GCF_000151885.1. Classification (NCBI taxonomy): domain Eukaryota; kingdom Metazoa; phylum Chordata; class Mammalia; order Rodentia; family Heteromyidae; genus Dipodomys; species Dipodomys ordii. The sequence goes on from NW_012267285.1 coordinate 3,834,234, forward strand.
TGACAAGGCCAAGGTCCCCTGTTTAGAAGAGGTGGCTGAGGATCACATGCAGCCACCACTCCTCATTGGGCTCCTTGATTTACTTTTACCGCTATTCACCATGGTGCACACCTTTAGTCCCATCTGTTCTGGGGGATTGATTAAGCAAGAGAGTTGCCAGCTCAAGAACAGTCTGAGCAGCTTAGTGAGACTTTGTCAAGAAGAAGAAAAGAAGAAGGTCTGGGTGCTGGTGGCTCTCGCCTGTAATCCTAGCTACTCTAGCTGAGTAGACTAGCTGAGATCTGAGGATCATGGTTCCAAGTCAGTGAGGCAAGAAAGTCCATGAGACTCTTATCTCCAGTGAACCACCAGAAAAACCGGAAGTGGTGCTGTGGCTCAAAGTGGTAGAGCGCTAGCCTTGAGCTGAAGAGTTCAGGGACAGCGCCCAGAATTCAAGCCCCATGACTAACAAAAAAAAGGAAAAAAAAAAAAAAGAGGAAGATGAATTATTTGTATTTTACTGGGAAACAGAAATAGAGTATCCAATCTAATCTTTGACTCAGAGACCTTAGGGGCCTCCCTGATAAACATCTCATCTTAATTTCATTTCTAAATATGTGTTCTTCCCAACACAATTACAGGCAGACGTCCCACAGAGAAATACCTTTTCTCTTCAGAGAAGTGTTTATCTTTTCTCTTTAGAGGATTGCTACTTAACAGGGTGGATTACTGAGTTTTACAGGTCAGGATCACTTTACTGTTCTGTATCCCTGGATTAAAAGCCTGTCTTGGAAGCCACAGAACACTACGTATCCTTGACTGAGCAGCAGGGAAATGGTCCTGATTTAACATCAGAAAAATGCAAAATTCTGGTGCTTCTTATTCTTTGGTCAAACCGCAGGGTTTTCTGCAGCAGAAGGAGCAGTGAAGTGCTTCCAGAGCACACTGGGACCTGGCCTCGTGGCAGTTACCTCTGGAAGTGGAGGACTCTGAGGTGGGGACCATTCTCTCCTCCTCCTCCTTCCCACGAATGTGTGTCCAATGCACATCGGCCTGGATTGCCAAGGGGTCCGCTGGATTTATGATTTGCTGTAGCCTGTGGTTCCCGGCTGGTATTGCAGGTGTGAGGGATGGAGGCGGTGAGAAGTGGACAGGGGGAGAAACAATGGTGGACAGAGACACAGGCAGAAACAGGACAGTGGATGGAAGGAAGGAGGGAAACACCACAAGAACGGAAACGGAGAGAAAGGTTACAATATTTGCCAAGACCACTTTGAATCAGAAAGAAGTAAAAGTTAAGAAAACACACACACACATACATACCCCTTCCCACTCATTCAAGTTGATACAGCCTTTTTCCTTCCTTCCTTCCTTGCTTGCTTGCTTGCTTCCTTCCTTCCTTCCTGTGTGTCCACGTGTGTGTGTGTGTGTGTGTGTGTGTGTGTGTGTGTTTGTGTGCGCCACACATGGGGCTTTAACTCAGGGCCGAGGTGCTGGCTAGCTAGCACTCTACCACTTGAGCCACAGCCACACCTCTGGCTCCTTGAGATTAACTGGAGATAGGAGTCTCACAAACTCTGCCACTCAGGCTGGCTTCAGGTGGAAGCCTCCTGAGTAGCTAGGATTACAGGTGTGAGCCACCAACATCCAGCCCTTCATTTGTACTTCTAGTTTCAGTGAAGAGGACTACATACTCCAACTCCAACGCTAAAGTCTTCTTTTTCTTTCTTATATTCTTTTCATCCTAAGCCAAATGCCAAGGCAGGAAGAACAGATGACACCTGGTCCCCTCCAGAGGTCACAAGGACTCAGATGAAAAAGCAGAAAAAAAATAAGCTTTCTCAAAGACACTTTCTGTTGGTTACCCAACAAGGTGCTTACCACCACCTGCCGGACTGACCACTTCTCTGAGCGACGAGAGGTGGGCCATTCTCTACTGAGCCAGCTAACTCCAACGAGCAGAAAGGCGCTTTCTTAGTACTTGAGTTTTTATCTTTCGCAGCCAGAACTGCTGCTGGAGAGGAACAGCCTCCCTTCCCTGAACCGCATGCTGCATGCTGGGTTTGTGGAAGGGACACACTCTGCGGGGGAAGAGGCCGGCACATTCTACAGAGGGGTAGAGAATACCCCCGCTGAGAAATACAGGGCAGAAAGCAAATTCCGGGAGCAGGGTTAGAAGAGGCAGTAGCTGGGAGAGGAAGGAGAGCTCTACACTGTGAAGTACCAAACTCTAGGAGTCCAAGGGTTGAAACGCAACCAAAACTTCTCTGCTTTGTTTCTATGGTTGAGGTCCTGTTTCTTAAGACCCAGCTAGTGACCCACTGATCCTTCTGGACATGAGATGAGGTTTTTCACAGACACGAAATTTCCTCGCGACCCTTGGAATCCGCCACGTGGTCCCTGCCCTAGGGGACCCTGCCATTAGTAGTTGGGTCATGCTGGAGTAGGGTTAGGACAAAGGGACAGCCTTGTCTTGGAGGGAGGACAGTTGTTCAGGCAGCAAGAGCAGGTACCACAGATCTGCAGGATTCTGGAGTTCCTGCCAGGAGCTAGCTTCCATCTGGGAGCGGTGCCACCCTTTCCCTCAACAATTTTCCTGAGTGACTTGTCTCTGTTTGGTCATTAGAATGATGCTCTCTGGGCTGGGAGCAGTGAGGATGACATACAGGAGCAGAAAATACTGATCAGGGCCCGGGAGAAAACCTCTTCTCTATCAAAGTGTGTTGCTTAAAAGTTCCTGGTAGCTTGGCTCTGGTGGACAAGAGAAACTGCTTTGGGGAAAGGAAGGGTTTTTGAAGTGTAAAGTTTTATCTTCCTTGATTTTCCAAGATGGAATTAAGACACACCTCTGATTGTTCAGGGAATAGCAGAGGTGTGGCTATGTTTTGAGATGGTTAATATTTTATCCGATTCAAACTAGCCAGTCTGAGCAGATTGTGAACCTGAGTTCAGCCTATCAGAGCAGAGGGGCGGGGCCTGCTCCATCCCGGATAATCAGGGCAGCTGCCTGCCTGTTCAGGGCTTTGGCACACTCTTCTGCAGAAGTAAAATTTGCTTTGTTAGGACAACTCTCTATTTTCATGTCTACCGTTGTGACTCCAGTGGTTCTTGGAGAGCACATGTATTACAGGTCCTCAGTGTAGACCCTGCCCTGTGCTCTAACACGGGGGCTTCGGCCCCTCATGGCACCTTTCCTAGAGTGGCTGTCTCTCTCTCTCTTTTTTTTGGGGGGGGGGTCCGGGTCATGGGGCCTGAACTCTGGGCCTGGGCGCTGTCCCTCAGCTCTTCAGCTCAAGGCTAACGCTCTACCACTTGAGCCACAGCACCACTTCTGGCTTTTTTCATTTTGCTTAATGTGGTGCGTGAGGGGTCGAACTCAGGGCCTCAGGCATGCAAGGCAAGCGCTCTACCACTGAGCCAGCGAGTGGCTGTCTCAAGATTCACAGATTCTCTCCAAGGCTTCTTTGCCTTTCTGGTACAAGATGGGGCTAAATCACATCAGTCACCAAACAGCCTGCCTGGCAGGTCTGGGGAAGCTGAGTCAGATAGAAAAAAAGGCAGCTCTTTCTCTACCTTTTAAAATGTGAGCTTCGGGCTGGGAAGTTGGCTCAGTGGTAGAAGTGCTTGCCTTGCATGCCTGAGGCCCTGGGTTCGATTCCTCAGCACCACATAAGCAAAAACGAAAAAAGCCGGAAAGTGGCGCTGTGGCTCACAGTGGTAAAGCGCTAGCCTTGAGCTGAAGAGCTGAGGGACAGCGCCCAGACCCAGAGTTCAGCCCCACGACCGGACCCCCCCAAAAAAAAAATAAAATAAAATGTGAGCTTCTCCCTGAGTTATATTCTGTCTCCCGCTAACACATACATCTGGGGGGGATTTATCAGCAGCATGAAGTCAGCCTTCCTTCCTCTGAGAAATACTAAAGGCAGCTAAGGTGGGATGGAAGCTTTGGTCATGCAATTTTCTGTATTGGAGAAGCTGCCAAGTCTTCCCTGGGTAAGGGGAACCCGGGGCAAAACCTTGAGGGTAGAGAGAGGACCACAGGCATCACTCTCTACTGACATAGACACTGCTCTCTGTGCTGGGAAGGCCGGGTATGGGGGTAGATAGCCAGCTAGATGTGTGGAAAAAAGCCCAAGTGCAGCTATCTGGAAAGCACAGATCTTTTCATGTGGAACCTGCTCTTGGAGATGGGTTTTGGATGGGGAGGGATCTGGGACAGAGGTGGGAAGGCGGGCAAGGTGGGTACCTTTACATGTACCCGCTGCTTCTTCCTTTGAGAGATGCTGGAGCCACTGGCCTTGCAGAAGTTCTCTGTCCCAGGGGCAATACTCCCCTTCTACAGCAGGGGGAGCCAGACACCCACCGACAGCACCAAGAATCCCACAGAGGGGCAAGTGGAGAGGGACAGGAAGGAGGAAGAGAACAGAAAGCAGAGTTATCTCCAGTGGCCAGCAGTGGGGTCCTGTCACTGCCCACAGGTGTCCAGATCCTCACATCCGCCCAGAAGACACACATCACAGGCTTGGGACAAGGGCTAGCCCGTGAACACACCGAGCGCGGCTGGGCTGTGCGACACGTACTTCTCTGGTTGAAGCTCATTTTCTGCAGGCCTGATCTTGATACTGGCTCTAAGAGTAGGCAGTTAACTCCACTTAAGGGGGCCTGGGGAAGGTCCTGGAAGACTGAGCTATGTGGGTCCAAAGATAGCAAGCTTCAGCCCTCACTGGAGGCAACGATATCCACAATGAAGTGGGTGTGAGCTGGGAGCAGGCGGGGGGGCAGGGGGCAGCTGTGTGTCTGCAGCATGTACTGCAGACGTGGCTGGGACCAGAGGACCCCAGGCCCCAGCCGTGGTCTCTGGCTTCTTGTGCGGACCCTCATCAAGTCTCAGGAAACTGCATGAGCGTAGGGCCCGAGCCTCCGTGTGCTACCCTCGTGGCACTCTGCCGTGGCCTTTGGAGTGCACGAGGCCTGGCAGAGCAGTTCCCGAGGGTGTTCTAAATGCCCCCAGGGAGTGTAACCCCTGGGCAGGCCTTGGGGTCAGGGTGGCCCCTCTCCAGAGACCACTGTGTGAACACGAGTCCTGCCTGAGAAAGGCTCAGGCGCTGAGGTGCCAGAGGGAACAGGTGTCGGGTGGGCCTGGGCAAGGAGCACACTGGATTCCAGGAGAAACAGACAGGCAACCTCACTTCAACCCTCCGCCACACCCGTGCCTACAGACTCAACCTGCTCTGCACAGAAGGAAGGAGTAAGGCTTGGAACCTTCTCGTTGGTTCTGTGCTCCTGCAGAGAAAGAACAACCCTCCTGGGGCGTCACATCTCCACCTGTCACCCACGGGACCTCCGTGCCTCCAGGACAGGGAAGGAATGTCCCTCTGTCCTCAGGTTTTCCCCTCACAGCCAGAGAGAAGGAGGGAATGGAAAAGTCCACCGCAAGAAGCTATCTCAGAAGCAATCAGAACAAGTGCACACTGGAGATGCTCCTTCTCCACATTGTGACCACAGATCCTCTCTGTCCCTGGCACTGAGGCCCAGTAGCCTCAGCTTTCAAGACAGAACCAGACTGCTTTAAAGAGCTAATTTCCCTCCCCTTAGTAAAATACATTTCACTAATTGACACTATGGGGCGGGGGGAGACAAAGGAGGAAGCAGGAACGAGTATCCTAATGTAGACGAAGACTTTGCACCGGCCCCTGGCTTCCACTTCCAGTTTAAGTACAAAGGTGCACAAGGGACATTATTGCATTGCAATGTTCCGCCAGACACCCGTATCTTTCCTCCACACCAGACTTGAGATCAGGGAGTGTGGGGGAGGAGGGGGGGTCTTCCTGGCTCTGAGATCAGGAAGTATGGAAGGGGAGGAGGATCTTTCTGGCTCTGACTTAAGATAAGAGGCGTGGGGGCAGGGGAGAACACCATCTCTGGCTCTGAGGCAGTCAGTGTACAGCGAATTGCGGCCGCAGCCGCTGTGCCTCTTAAACTCACACCTGGCTCCAGGGGAGGGGGTCAGGGCTAGGAGAAGGGAGTATTTTCTGACCTTCACTGGATTCTTCCTCCTCTTCATCATATTCTTCTTCCTCTTCTTCATAGTCCTCTTCCTCCTCCTCCTCCTCCTCTTCTTCCCCCTCCTCCTCTTCCTCCTCAGGCCCAAAGCTCTTGGAGGCCTCCAGGTCCTCCTCACTCCTTCCTTTCAGAAGAGCATGGATCCTCACTGCCTCTTTCCAAGGAACACCACCCAGGTCAGAGGTGGGCAGCTGGTCTTCCTCATCATCCTCTTCCTCCTCCTCCATCTCCGACTCGGAACTGCTGCGAGGAAGGACCACATAATCCAAGTGAGGGGTTACATCACGTGGAGAAGGGAAGGCTGGGAGCAGAGGCCCAGCAGAGTGGGAGGGGACGCCGGGTAGGAGGACAGGGGGTAGGGTGCACAGCCCAGCCTGTGGGCACAGTGGCCAGCAGGCTCCACCACTGAGGGGTCACAGAAGGCCACAGGAGCAGAGCAGGGGCATGGACTCCTTCTGCTACGACCTCATGACCCTCAGTACTGAGGAAAGAGAGAACGTTCTTTTTTTGCTCTGGCCACTATTTGGTGGAGGGAATCAATTCTATTCTACTTAGGTTGGCTAGAAGCCTCTCATGTGAACCATGGGGGTATAGGCATGCACCGGCAGTCAGGACGTATGTGGGTAGTGAGGAGCGCAGAGGAGGCAGCAGCCCGATTAACGTGATGGTGATCCTTGAGAGCCCAGTCCCCCCCCACACACTGCCGGCCATACAGACGTGAGGCCAGGATCCCCTCAGGCAAGCAGGCCCTGCACAAACTCCCACCTGCAGGCCACACAGACGTGCGGCCAGGGTCCTGCCCACCAAGCAGGCCCAGCACCAAAACACCAGAAAGATCAACCCCTGGGCCACCCTGCCTGGTTCTGTTCACAGAAGAGGCCAGCTCAGGCTGGAACGGAGCAGCACTTTACAACAACACCTTTCCCTGGCCCAGCCCTGGCTTTCAGGATAAAGCACTCGACCTAAAAATGCCAACATGGAGACGTGCCCCAGGGGCATCAGGCTCCCCGGTGTTCTGTGAAGGCAGGGTCCTCTGCACCAGACGTGCGGCTCCTCACAGCCCAGCTGTGAGCACACAGGGTCAAGGACAATGATGTGCACTACCAGGGCCACTGGTTCTGTGTAGGGAGAGTCTGACTGTCCCAAACAGGTCTGCCCTTGTCCTCAACTTAGGGGAGGAAAACGCCTGGCCCCCTGGGATTCTGTCTAAGAGGACTGCCTGGGACCTTGGGTGGTAGTAAGTCTAGTAAGCCGATGCAAGTGAAGGCTAGCCATATCCCACAGTCTTACTTTGGAGGACCGATGAGGTGATTTGGTATGGCTCTGAGCCAAACGGTACCGGCCAGCAAAACTCCACACTCCCAAGCCTGGGTGGGTGTACTCAGCCCACACTGTCGCACACTGACACCAAGAAAGCAACACACGGTCCTGGTCCCACTTCACTAGAACATTGGGAAGCTCTGGAGTCTGGAAGTTTGCTCACACACTTCTTTCCTTGGCTGATTTTTTTTTTTTAAGCCGGCTTCCTTCCCTTGTAACAAGCCACGGCCACGTTGTAACAGCTCTTGGTGAGTTCTGTGGGCCCTTTTCTAGACAAGGGTCGGGACTGAAAGTGGCTGGGGAAACTCCTGCATCTGTGGTTGGTGTCACAAGTGACAGCAAACTGGCCCGCTGGACCACATGACCCCAGGGGTGACTATTATGCTCTCTGACCCACGGCTTTTTTTATTTTTTGCCAGTCCTAGGGCTTGAATGCAGGGCCTAGGCACTGTCCCTGAGTTTTGCTCAAGGCTAGCACACTACCTCTTGAGCCACAGTGCCATTTCTGGCACTGAACTGAATTGAACCAGGGGCTTCATGCATGGTAGGCAAGCACTCTACCACTAAGCCACATTCCAAGCCCCAATGACCCCATGACTTTCTTACCACCTGGTTCTTGGTTATGCTATGGAGGTCAGGGATCACTGACGTTCATCAAGGTCTCACGATGTACCCCAGGATGGCCTGGAACTCTCAGTGCTCCCTAAGCGCTGGAGTTATAGGTGCACAGAAAGAGCACGCTGAACGCCCACTGCAGCTAAGCCAGTGGATGCAGGAATAAGAACTGACTCCCTCCTGCAAGCTGTGGCCTGCCTTACTCAGTTAGCCACCCAATTACAATGTGCCCAGTGTCCTCGGCTCACAATACACTTACTAAACACCCAGGAGTAAAGGCAAAGATGACAGGGGCAAGATGCATGCTCTCACATCCTGCTAAGTCAGGTAAAGGGGAGGAGTTGGCTCACAGGTCATGAATGTAGGGATCTGAACCATGGAAGACTCGGCATCTGTGTTCCATCATGTTTGAGCATTTATTTATTTTTGGGTCAGTTGTGGGGCTTGAGCTCTGGGCCTGGGCGCTGTCCCTCAGCTCTTCAGCTCAAGGCTAGCACTCTACAACTTGAGCCACTGAGCCACTTCCAGGTTTCTGAGTGGTTTATTGGAGATAAGCACCTCACAGACTTTCTTTCTTTTTTTTTTTTGGGTCTGGTAGTGGGGCTTGAACTCTGGGCCTGGGCGCTGTCCCTCAGCTCAAGGCTAGCGCTCTACCACTTGAGCCACAGCGCCACCTCCAGCTTTTTTCTTTTTGCTTATGTGGTGCTGAGGAATCGAACCCAGGGCCTCATGCATGCAAGGAAAGCACTCTACCACTGAGCCATCTTCCCAGCCCCTCACAGACTTTCTTGCCCGGGCTGGCTTTGAACCTCAATCCTCAGATCTTAGTCTCCTGAGTAGGATAACAGGTGTGAGCCACCGGCTCACGCCTGGCTTAGTATTTTTTTTTTTTAAACTGGAATTATGTTTGCTCTTCTTGAGGGCAGTTTGCTTTCTTTGAATGGATTTTGAATGGATCTGGTATGTGCCATGTAATATGGTTCAAAGATAAAACCAGGTCAGAGCTGCAATCATCTTAAACTTTGGCTCTCCTCCACAGCTGTGTGTCCGCAGGCTTGTTTGGGTCACGGTAGTAAGCCAGCAGGCTGAGCTGCACTGCCGCCAGCTTCCCGAGAGAAGGGAGCTCCTAGCCTGACCTCAGTCATATCATGACGTGGGGATGGCCACACTGCGTAATGTGGGCACTGAGAAAAGTCTCCGGTAATGAAGACAGTGAGGTCTCACTGATCAATTTTAGTGCCACTCTGGATGCTTTATGGCAGCTCAAGGACTGGAGTGTGAAGATGAGAGAGGAAAGGTCAGCCCTCATCTTTCTCTGTAAGCGACAAGCTCAGAGGCTCTGCCATTTCCTGGCGCTCAAGACAAGCAAAGCAGCCTTCCTCTGCGGGCAGGGAGGTCTGGAATTTGACAGGTGGTGCCAAAGGCACTGACTTAGAACCACCCTGATCCTCCAGGGCCTCCGTCCTGAGCAGCGAGGGCTATAGGCATGATCCGCTGGTGCCTGACTCAGCTTACAAACTATTTTTTTTCCTGTTGTTGCTGGTCCTAGGGCTTGACCTTGGGGTCCTGGCCATTGTTCATTGTTCCTGAGCTTTTGGACTCAGGAAGTTGAGCCACTCTACCACCTGAACCACAGCTCTACTTCTGGCTTTCTGTGGTTCACTGGAGATAAAACTCTCATGGACTTTCCTGCCCAGGCTAGGCTTTGTACCATGACCCTCAGATCTCAGCCTCCTGAGTAGCTATGATTACAGGCATGAACCACCAAGCGCCAGCCATCAGCCTAGAAACTCTGTGAGGAGAATCCCTATAGGAGAAAAACAATGCCTCACAGGCAGCCTGAAGCACTCTTAGGTTCTGGGGGCATCACTGCGGAGGGAAGCTGGCAGAGGATGGTGAGGAAGGCTGTCCTGAGGGGGCTCTGCCTGGGGTTCCCCCTGAAGTTCTCTGAGGCTTCTCAAAGGGAAACAGAACTCTAGTCAAGGACTCTGCGAACTGCTGTCCTGTTCAGCCAAACACCAAAGTCCCACCCACACTGAGACCTCATGAACACTGCCAAGCAGGTAACATCAACCAGTGACCTTCACACGGGTGAAAGTCAAGCATGTGCTCAACCCGGCATCTGCTCAGCCACTGTACAGATACTGCCTCTGCTGGACAAGGCAAGACAGGGGAAGGACAGGCAGGAAATCCTATTTATTCATGCTCTGCCACACATGATGATGCCATCCGGTTCCGGGAAGCCCACGGAAACGTTGGCTGCCACACCTGCCAAGCCCACCTGTATGTGGTTCTTTGGAGCCAGAAATCTGTGAACACTAAAGAACTTACAGCACCCGGCACAGCACAGGCCTTCTTCTTTGCTTTGAGCAATGAGGGAAACCAATATTAAAACCACAGAGGTTGGCTGGGAATGTGGTTTAGTGGTAGATGCTTGCCTAGCCTGTTCGATTCCTCAGTACCACATACAGAGAAAAAGCCAGAAGTGGTGCTGTGATTCAAGTGCTAGAGCACTAGTCTTGAGCAAAAGAAGCTCAGGGACAGTGCCCCGGCAGAGTTCAAGCCCCAGCACCGATGAAAACAGAAACAAGACAAAACAACACCAAACCACAGAGTCAGTTTTCCCTGGCCTTGGGCCAGGAAATTTAAAAATGCATCCTCTAGAGTCCTCTAGAAGACAGGCTCCACCCAGCTTGGAAGGAGGGTCAAGAGGCTGCTGAGTCCCGGCTCAACGTGCCTGTGTAAAGTCAACCATGGAGCCGATCATAAACATGATCAAGAATGTCTGTAAAAGACAGCCATTCCCACTTCACACCTTAGGGGAGGGCCCAGGAACTGCTTTTGCACCAAATGTCCCAGTGGTGTTTACCTTCAGGAAATCTGGAAATCTTACAGTGGCAATTCATAAATCACCCAAGAAATAAGGAAAAATGAAACTCTTTTGTGTCTTTCCAGGCTGGTTCCATCAGTGTCTTGGCCTGGCTGCCCAATGCAAGCCCTCAAGGGCTGCAGGCACCATGAGCAGGCCACAAGGAAACGCAGGCCGGAGGGCTGCAGGGAGATGCAGGCTGCAGGGAGATGCAGGCCGGAGGGCTGCGGGGAGATGCAGGCTGCAGGGAGATGCAGGCCGGAGGGCTGCGGGGAGATGCAGGCTGCAGGGAGATGCAGGCCGGAGGGCTGCGGGGAGATGCAGGCTGCAGGGAGATGCAGGCCGGAGGGCTGCAGGGAGATGCAGGCTGCAGGGAGATGCAGGCCACGGAGGGCTGCGGGGAGATGCAGGCTGCAGGGAGATGCAGGCCGGAGGGCTGCGGGGAGATGCAGGCTGCAGGGAGATGCAGGCCGGAGGGCTGCAGGGAGATGCAGGCTGCAGGGAGATGCAGGCCAGAGGGCTGCAGGGAGATGCAGGCTGCAGGGAAACACAGGCCGGAGGGCTGCAGGGAGATGCAGGCTGCAGGGAGATGCAGGTTGGAGGGCTGCAGGGAGATGCAGGCTGCAGGGAGATGCAGGCTGCAGGGAGATGCAGGCTGCAGGGAAACGCAGGCCAAAGGGAAACACAGGTCAGTGCAGTGACTGTAGACTGTGTATAGGTTACAGGTAAGGCTACTGACAGAGCAAGGAAGAGCAGATGAGACAGCAAGAAAAACAGGAAGAACCCTAGGCTTGGACCAAGAAAAACTGAGATAGGAAATCAGTTCTATTCCTAGCTCTGCCCACTTCCTCACCTATGGAGAGGGACAAAACCTCACAAGCAGAGGATGATCAAAGCACTCAGTCAGCACCAGGCAGAGAAGCCCGATACCATGTACTGTTTTAGAACCACATTCCTATTTCCCCCTCTAGTCGTCACACCAATTAAATGAGGAAGGAGCTAGCATAGGTTTCATTTTACAGACAAAGAAACTGAGGCATAAAAAACGACAAAGTTTGCCTACAGCTCCATTGCTGGAAAGTGTCTGCGCCAGGATTCCCACACAGTCTGGCTCGGATTCCATCTTTAAGAAGCTCCCCAGCTGCCCTCCAGCGAGGTGGTTTTCATCTGGGGACAGGCACTGACCTGCTGGCCACGTCCTCTTCGGTTCCTTTGTCCAGCACGCTGCTCAGGTTGTGCTCTGCCTGGGTCTCCTCGGGCACCTCCTCCAGCTCCTCGGCCAGTCTCACAGACCGGCGGTAGTTCTCTAGCTCGATCCTCTCGGGGGTGCCCCTCAGCCTCTTGGCGATGCTAGGCTCCTCCAGGCCATTCACACCGGGACCTGAGGGACAAACACGAAGGCCCAGTTCTGAGGATGCAGCATGGACCAGGACTCCAAAGGATGTATAGAGAGGAAGGAGAGACCATCTAGGCACCGAGACACTGCCCTTCACCAAAATGAAGACAGGACCTCCATGAAATCTGAACATTCGGCCACTAAAGGTAAAGGCAAAAGCAAACAAACTAAAAAACTCCATGGATTTGGTAGAAGCTGGGAAAGGAGGCTGGTAGGAGAGGAATAAAGATCACATGTCCACGTCTACTTTCTTTTCTTTTTTCTTTTTTTGTTGGTCATATGGCTTGAACACTGGGCCTGGGAGCTGTTCCTCTGCTCTACCACTTGAGCCACAGCACCACTTCCAGTTTTCTGGTGGTTTATTGGAGATAAAGTTTGACAGCTTTTCCTGCCCAGGCTGGCTTTGAACCATGATCCTCAGATCTCAGCCTCCTGAGTAGCTAGGATGACAGGTGTGAGCCACTGGCGCCTGGCCACGTTTACTTTCTGTATCACCTGAGCCCCAGCCTGATTGAACGAAGCCAACAACAGACAGGGATGACAGGGGTATGGGAGACCTTCAGGTAGCTCTTCTCACTACTCAGAAGCAAACTACGTAGCCCTAAAGTCACTGCCTGGGGCCAAGTTCTTCAAGCAACCCAGCCTGAGTGGTCTGGGAGTGGGGCAAGGTCTCTGCCTCAAGTCTGGCTGCCTCCATGGAGGTATCTGGGCAGCTGTTTGACTGTATTCTCATACTAGACCCGCCTACGCCACTGGACCAGATTCATGAAAACAGTTTTTGTGAACAAATACACCACCCAGTTATTTGCTCAGTAAAGGACCACGCCAGGCTTGACTGAGTGGCATGATGGACACCTAGCACTGACATTTTTTTCCTCTGTAAATAAACTGTCACCTTTGGGCAATACTCAGAAATCATAGCAGCTGGGCACTGGTGGCTCACGCCTATAATCCTAGTTACTCAGGAGGCTGAAATCTGAGGATCAAGGTTCGAAGCCAGCCCGGGAAAGGAAACTCCGTGACACCCTATTTCCAGTTAACTACTAGAAAATCGAAAGTAGAGCTATGGCTCAAAATGGTAGAGTGCTAGCCTTGAGCAGAAAAGCTCAGGGACAACACCCAGGCCCTGAGTTCAAGCCCTACAACCAATAACAACAAGAACAACAACATAAAGAAACCACAGGAGTGCCCTGCCCCCAGTATTCCTTTGTCCGGTGGTCTGAGCGTCTGTTGATGATCTGTGCCTGTCTATTTGTATACCAAAAGATAATTTTTTAGAATTGTTATTCCTATTCTATTGTTCCTTTGCACATTTTTCAGTTCTACCATAGACTTATAGTCTTTTTTTTTTTTTTTTGAGTCCAGTTGTGGGGCCTGAACTCTGGGTCTGGGCGCTGTCCCTCAGCTCTTCAGCTCAAGGCTAGCACTCTATCACTTGAGCCACAGCTCCACTTCCAGCTTTTTCTGTTTATGTGGTGCCGAGGAACTGAACCCAGGGCCTCATGCATGCAAGGCAAGCGCTCTACCACTGAGCCATCTTCCCAGCCCCTCATAGTCTTTTTTAAAACTTAAAAATATTGTGTTTGAGACTCCTATGTTTCCCTTAATCTAGATCAGCGCCCTGTCTCCTTTCTAGACCATTTCCCTCTGATCTCCGTGTCAATCACCCCAGTTTGGGCTAGAAGCCCCCATTTTCCTCGGATGTCCCGATCACTCACCCCAGTTGGGGTTGGAGGCCCTCCACATTCCTTTCTGATGTCCCTATCTCCCAAGCTTTGCTTGAAAACCCCAATTGATCCTGCAGTGGACCACTGTAGCCTGACATGATAGAGAGGTACCAACTCCTCCAGGAACTGGAAGAGAGAAAGAAATCAGAAAAAAACAACTATATAACTGGGAGGGAAAAACTGGGAGAGTGAGGAGAGTCATTATCTGACTTATGTAACTGTAATCCTTCTGTACATCACCTTTATAACAAGAATAAAAATTATGCAACTACTCAGGGTTTATACGGTCTTATAGATTATGATGCTGACCTCCCAGGGTTATTAGTATGAATGCTGAATGAAATTATAAACCTATGGACACATTGTGAAGTACAGACTTGCTCCAGTGTGCCTCTGTTACCACACCGGTGGTACACTGTAAAGCAACACATATGACATCCAGTAGCAATTCGTATAGACCTCTGCAGAAGTGTATGTGTGGTCTTGGCTTATTATAGACCACAAACATTATCACATGACAGAGACGGGAGGAAGCAGAAATGTGAAGGAATATAACATGTACTTGTGTTTAGGTCTTACTGGGCTTACTAGCAGGGGTGGAGAAGCAGGAATGCAGGTGGCAGCGGGTCACGCATGGTCTTGTGATCTATCCAGGGAAGGTTTATGGTTTCTGTGACATTCTAAAGCAAAAGCAGTCATATGGGGTTTTGGCATGAAATGCCACACCAGGTCCCAGGTGGACCTCTATTAAAGGATAGGAGTAGGAGTATTGTTCAGCAATGTCTGGCAGGTTGCACAGATAATGCTCTGGAGGCCTGGCATTTCTGTTGTATACAGGATTTTGAACCTCTCAACAGCATGAGAAAGAGCCCCAGGTAAGTACTAGGGTAAAAAGGTGACGCTAGAGTTACAGGAAGATGATTTCAAGTTTGTAGAGAAATTTTCCCTGGACAGAAGGGTCTACAAATACAGGTATGTGCCTGGTAATGAGTTTACCTGAGCCCTGGCCTACCAGTGCCTAGACCGCCCATCTGTCATTTTAAACGTCCATACTACATTCTTTCATACCAACATATTTTCAATATGAAGGATGTAAAACCTCACAGAACTGTCTTAGAGCAGAGAATCTGGCATGTGGAACAACAGACAATCTACCTTCCTCCCAGTGTTTTTTTTTTTTTTAGATTGTCCAAGGCCTGCAGACAAGTAAATCATCAAGCATCAGAACTTGGCAGTCCAAGCCTGAAGCTCTGGGAAGGAGAAATGTTGATTTAATTCTGGGCTTGGCTACAATGAACAAAAAAGAAACCAGAAGCACTGAGAACTATCCAGACCATTCATACATGAAGCCCCTAGAGAAGGATGTTCTGGCCACGAAAACTACAAGAAGGCTCTTGCTGGAGATTTTGCAAAAACTAAGATAGAAGGTTAGGTGGGGTAGCACAAACCTGCAATCTCAGCACTCAGGAAGCTGAGCAGAAGGATTGTAAGTTTAGAGTCAGCCAGAGCTAAGACAGTGCCATTTTCAAAACAACAACAAAACACGGTGGGGAGTGGAGCTGCCTCTGTCCAATACGCGTCCACCCAGGCAGTTCCCACACCTCCAGCTCCCCCTGGCTGTTAGCCACAGGGAACACAGGAAGGCAGGGTGTCTGAGGGCTCTTTCCCCACGGAGGTGGAGCAGGAAGGCGGTCCTCAGATGAGGCGAGGCCAGTTGTTACAATCCACCCTAAGCTTAACATCCCCAACCCATGACTCTAAAGTACTCTGGGGGAGATGCAAAAACAAATAAGCAAGGGGTTCTGGGTCACACTGGCCAGATGGGTGAAGACAGACTCGGAGAGCAGAAAGTGAGAGTGAGGGAGGCCACCTGGCCCTGCTTCAGCGGATAGAAGAGCCTAGAGGAGATAAAGTTACTGGCAGTTGACGTGCCTGGCCATGCTTCTAGTCTCAGCTGCCTAGGAGGCTCACGTGCGCCCAGGAGTCTGAGACCAGCCTAGGCAGCACAGTAAATCCTATCTAGGGGGAGAGGGCCCAAATCACCCGCAGGAGCTGGTTTGGAAAGGCAAACAACTAGCTGGGCCAGGCGGCGAGGTCAAGACCCACATAGCCCCTGCACTCCACACGTCTCAGTGTGACTACAGCTGCATAGGGACTTTCCAACTAAATGCGGAATGAAAGAACTTGGGATAATTTCCAAGGCCAATACATCACTAAGTAAGTCAGGGCGGGCAGAGCTCAGGGCATGGGGAGGCCAATTATAGCCTCACACATACCAAAAGAAAACAGCTTCCAGGATCTGGGCTGCAGCCTAAATAGGAAGAAGGCACTGGGCTTGACTTGAGGCTCTGCCCGCAGTAAGCTCTAGACATCATTCTAAAAGAATGGGCTGGGAAGGTGGCTCAGTGGTAGAGCGCTTGCCTTGCATGCCTGAGGCCCTGGGTTCGATTCCTCAGCACCACATAAGCAAAAAGAAAAAAGCCAGAAGTGGCGCTGTGGCTCCAGTGGTAGAGCGCTAGCCTTGAGCTGAAGAGCTGAGGGACAGCGCCAGGCCCAGAGTTCAGGCCCCATGACTGGACCAAAAACAAAACAAAAAAGAAATACTTTGTAATAGGACAGCTCTCAGCTGACTCAGCCCAGCTGCCAGAGCTTTATTTGTTCTGCCTGGTTCCTGGACAGACGGAGGGATGAAGAGGAGACAGCACAGCATCTCCCTGGGCGTCAGTGGACAGCTCTCCTCCTGCATCCATTTCTGGCCTTCCTGCAGTGGCAATAGGACCCCAGTGCTTAGGTCACTTCAGGGTTTGGGGCACATAAGACATCATGACACTTGAAAACCTTATTCTCCTCTACTCTGAATGATTTTCTGGCCCATTTTCTTTCCTTTTCCCTTAAAAAATACTTTAATCAGCCAGGTGCCAGTGACTTATGCCTGTAATCCTAGCTACTCAGGAGGTTGAGATCTGAGAATGGCAGGCAGTTCAAAGCAAGTCTGGGCAAAAAAGCCTATGAGATTCTTATCTCCAATTAACCAGTAAAAGAAGAGCTGGAAGTGGAGATGCGGTTCAAATGGTAGAGCACTAGCCTTGAGCAAAAAAGCTCAGGGACAGCACCTAGGCCCAGAGTTCAAGTTCCAGGGCTAGCATTAAAAAACGAAAAAGATTTTAATCAACATATAAGTTATGCATACTTATGGAGTGTAATATGATAATTTAGTACATGTAAGCTTTGTATTATACATTGCTTTTTTATATATACATAGAATCAAAGTAATCAACATTTCTATCTCATCAAAATGTATCCTTTCTGTGTGTTAGAAACCCTGGGACTCTTCTAGTTATTCTGAATATATGATTTAGTGTCTGGTACAATGGCCCTACCACGTGGTGCTAGAGAACACAGGTTAACCCCTTGTCTCAGGTGCTTTGATTCCTTTTATTTGAGCTCCTCATTGCTCCTTCCTCTAATGACTAGTCTACTCTCTACTTTGATGAGTTCCACTTTTTTAGCTGGTAAAACTTTGAATGAAATCGGAATCTGACAAGCATGTAGGGAAAGGAACAGTGGGTCTTTGTTTGGTGTGCTCCACCTACACAGGATGGACGCTGAGCCCATTTACTCCATTACTCAATCACCTGCTTTGGGCCAGGTACTGTGCCAGGTGATCAGCAGAGCAGAGCAGATTCTATAATCGTTGGGCTCCAGTGACCTGAGTTGGGCTGGTCACAAAAATTAACTTGGAAATCAGGATGGTGTATACATGTAATCTAGCAGTTTGAAGGCAGGAAAAATGAGAGTTCTAGGCCAGCCTCAGCTATACAGTGAGATGGTTTCAAATAACAAATTCCCAAAAGAGTTTTTCCTTAGCTCTCTGAAACAGAGGACCAGGCACACCTGGGGAATCTTGACATATGAAGCTATGCCTCAGGGGGCCCTCATCACTGGAGTTGGGCTGGACAGTATGGCCTGGTATCCGTGGAGGACCCAAGCCAACTGCAGCAAGAGGAAGTCATTCCCAGGCATGTTTTAGCCCCTGCAGTTTGTGTATAATTGGGTACTGGGAACCACCAAACTGGCCTTTTCTTACCTTTTCTTATTTGCACCTGGAGTTACTTGCCACTCTGCTTGTCTGGGCTCACATTTTTCTTTCTTTCCTTCCCCCCAATCCCTTCCTTCCTTCTTTCCTTCCTTTCCTTTCTTTCTTTTGCCTTTCTTCTTAATTTGCTGGTCCTAGGGCTTGAACTCAGGGCCTGGGTGCTGCTCCTGGGCCTCTTTGTGCTCAAGGCTAATGCTCTTCCACTTGAGTCACATCTCCACTTCCAGCTCTTACTTTGCTGGTTAAGTGAAGAATATCACAGACTTCCCTGCCCAGATTGGCTTTGAACTGTGATCCTCAGATCTCAGCCTCCTGCATAGTTCGGATTACAGGTGTGAGCCACTGGCACCCGGCTCCACATTTTTCTTTTATAGTTTATACATTTTTCTTATTTTAAGAGGGCACCAAACACTTCCAAGTACCAAAGCGGTGTGGTCACTGGCCAGGCAAGGTTATTTCTGCCCCTATTTCTTTCCCCTTCTGGGGTTTTCTTTAGCAGGGTCTGTGTTCACAAAATTGTCCTCAAATTGTACAACATGAGGCAGGTAAGGAAATGCATCAGAAACTGTGATAGGTATGCTACTGTGCTGGCCACAGAATTGTCACATTCCTGTCACCCTGTAAAAGTTGACCATCCCTTACGCAAACTGTTGGGACCTGAAGTATTCTGTATTTAGGATTTTATTTTGGAATGTGCATATTCATGAGATACTTGGGGTAAGGAACCCAAATCTGAACATAAGATTCATTTATGCTCCAAATCTACTTTACATATTATAGCTTAAAGGTAAATTTATGCAGTATTTTAAAATAACTTCCCAAAAGACAGAATATTTCATGCTGTGGGATTTTCTACTTATGGATTACTGGTACTCAAAAAGTTCCTGATTTTATTTATCTATTATTTTTTCCTGCTCATACTAGAGCTTCAACTCAGTGACTCTTTTTTTTTTTTTTGTCAGTCGTGGGCCTGAATTCTGGGCCTGCACACTTGTCTCTGAGCTCTTCAGCTCAAGGCTAGTGCTCTACCACTTGAGCCACAACCCCACTTCTACCTTTTTCTGTTTTTGTGGTGCTGAGAAATCAAACCCAGGGCCTCATGCATGCTAGGCAAGCACTCTACCAAATGAGCCGCCTCCCCAGCCCCTCTTATAGACTCTCACGCGTTTTGTTGTTGTGGTTGTTGTGTTTGTTTTGGGGTAGCATGAGGACTGATCCCAGTGCTTGCTAGGCAAGCTCTCTACCACTCAGGCCACGCCCATAGCCCTTCTTCACATCTCTACAGAGCACTCTATCTTGCTCACAGGCCTGAATAGAGCCCCAAACCAGAGGCTCTGCTGAAGAGGGAACGGTTGTGTGCCTGGTACCCAGGAGAAATCAGGATAGATGCTGAATAAAATGTTTTGAATTAAAGAATAGGGTGAAAGTTTAGATCCTCTGACTAAGCTAGAACAATACTTCAGTACAATTAAAAAAAATCTAACTTCCTCATGTTGACATAGAAAACTTTAAGGCCATTATGTCTCCCGAATAAACAGCCTGGTGCAGCAAACAGCCTCAGGAACACATCAGAAATATCATCTCTACGAAAAGGACAAGTTTGCCAAGCAGTCATCACTCCCTAGCATGCAGGTAAAGAAGCCCTCTGCACTCAGGTCCTCAAATGATCTGAGGTCGGAGGATAACGGTAGTTCTCACCTCACAATGGAGAAGCTCTCGTGCTGGAAGTCAAGAGGAAGGAGAGTGGTGGAAGGCAAGAGGAAGTGGGCTTTTTCAAGGATACCTGTTTTTTTCTATCTATTCCTTCTGTGCTGCTAGGATTGACCCACAGGCCCAGTGCGATGGCTCCTCTGGGATCCCAGACTTGGGCTAGGACTTCCCAGAGCCACCTGCTTCCTTCCTGAATCTCAGCATCACTGTGCCTTGGCCAATGCCCACTCCCCAGGGAGGGTCAGAGAAGAGCAAAGCAGGTCACTGGCTCTGTCATCTACACCAGACTCAGCTCTAGGGGAGAATACTGGCTTTTAAAACAGAACCTGCTGGCCTGGTCTCCGAGAGGTGCAATGTTGGGAGAGAAATTGCAGCCGATCTATCTCCAACCTGGTCTTTCTAGAAAACAAGAGAAACAAGATAAAAACAAGCCATTCTATCCTGCGATTATCAGTGCCAGCTACTCCGTGGCTCACAACTTGGGTGCAGCCCATGAAATTGAGAAGATTCAGCTTCTTAGCTCTTTTCTCTAAGGTTTAGTCTTTCCAGTCACACAGTTGTCATTTTCGGGTTTGAATTCCGAGTAGGCTATCAAATGCCAAGAAGTCTCCTTTCTCTGGCATTCCCTTCCACGGTATTTCTGGCTTTCCTAACCTTGAATGAACATGAGAACTACATGAAAACACACTCACGCAGGCCTCTGCCAATGAAACAAGCCCTAGTTCTGCCACATGGTTGGGGAAAACCAAGACCAATAAAGCCCGTGCTCTTGTAGCATCCTGAGGTCCTTGCCTGACAATCATCTTTAGTAACCAGCAGTACTGGTCACCTGTAGGCCCAGAGCCCTATGCTTTCTAAGGAGTCCCCTTTCTCAGAGCACTGGCAGGTCAACACCAGGCTAGCCCAACCCTAGCATCCAGCCAGCCTCAGAGTCCGGGGATGGGGAGACATCGACTATGAGGGCCTGAGTTCTGGTGACAGAGAGGACGTCATATAAAATAATTACTCAGGACCAACAATAGCAAGCAGGGACCTAAATGAAATCAGGTGGACTTTCTATGAAAGGATCACGGTAATTTTGTGACAAGGAAGCGTAACGGATATTTCGCAAAGAAAGCACTCAGGTAGCATCACACTTGGGACCGTTTCATAGGATGAATGCACAATCACAATGGGCTGAGTATGGGGAAAAGAAGAGGTAAAAACAGCATAAAATGCCAAGAGAAATTGTACCTGTAAAGACTAATTATCCCAGCATGGCCCTTAGAGAGTACAGCAGGACGGGGCAGGGCCCTCCATTCCATTCCCTTTGTACACGCTTCTGTGAGGGGGCGTGAGCCTTCCCCTTCGGGGAACATTCTGCCTACACCTGTGCATGCAGCTCACTGTTGAGGGAAGGCCATCAACCCCAAGGCAGGGCTGAGTCAGCCTCACTTAGGGCTTAGCTATTGGTGGCTCAACCTCCTGTATCACTCACGTCCAGCAGATGTTCCCAAGCTGGTTATGTGATGTCACAGGAAGGAAAAGGGAGGCAGTGTTCATGTGACTGCTGACCCCGGGAAGGATGGGAGGCCCGCCTTTCTTCCCAGGTGTCGGCGTGGAAGGCACCTCTGCGCAAACCTGCCCCCTACAGGCCCTATAAGCAGAGGCGTAGCAGTCTGGGCAGAAGCCAGAGGCGGCAGCAGTCCCCGGGCTTGGCTTAGGCAAGAGCACCGCAGGGCCCGCCCTGTTCATCATGACTAAACTACTTGCTGGTACTTGCTGGATACTTGGCTGAATGTGAGCTGTGAGGTAAGACAGAGTCTGGAGTCTTGGTGAGGTTTTGGAGCCTTATTAAAGGGACTTGAGTTCAAGGAGGATTCTTCCTGAACTCTACCCCACCATTAGGGTTAGGCAAGCTCCTCCAGAATGTTTTTCTTTCATTGCTACCTCAGGAGGAATACGTCTGGGGCCCACACAGTACCATCCTGTCCTATATTTCAGTGTGAAAATAGAGGACTGGCCTGTTTCCATGGCCTGGTCTTCTGTATCTGTGCCACAGTGTTTTTACTTAGGGAAACAGAACTGCCAGGGAATGTATGGGAAAGGGGAGGGAGGAGAGAGAGAGAGAGAGAGAGAGCAAGAGAGAGAGAGACAGACACAGAGAGAAAGAGAGAGACAGAGCAGAGAGACAGAGAGAGACAGAGAGACAGAGAGACAGAGAGAGGATTTCAGGTGAGTTTTCCACAGGGAAATCTGCAGGGTATTCACAATGGGTGGTGCAGAGTCACACCAGTTATGATACGCTTTAGTACACGGTCATTAGACAAAAGCTCTCCTCTCCTTCATGACTACAAGATGAGAAAGCAAGAGCAACCAAGGGTTAGAATTTGAAAATCATATATATATATATATCAACTGCCCTTATAATTGGCTTCTGGTCCATTTTAGATCATCAATTACTGCAACACATTCACACTCTTTCTCTCTCCTTTTACAGGCACCAGACACCAACTAATACAGAAGGGGAGGACAGCACATGGGGATACATGAGTAGCTAAGGGAGGTCAATAAGTCTGGGCTGGGATAAATTCTCCCCGGACTACTTTGAGGGCCAACAGGGGGCAGAGCTAAGAGCTGCTTGGGGCCCAGGTTCTTAATGTGGGGAGTATGCTATCTAGAACGACAGGGCCTCTGCTGCCCCAACTCCTCAGATAGGCCTAATTGCTGCTTCCCAAGCTCCCAGAAACTTCCAGGACCAAGGGGCCTGTGAGGCCTTTTTCTTTTCTTCTTCTTCTTGTTCTTCTTCTTTTTTTTTTTTTGTGGTACTTGAGTTGAATGGGGTCTCATGCATGCTAGGCAAGGCCCTACTGCTTGAACCGTACCCCCCCACCCCTGTCCCTTTTGTTTTGTACTTTGTCTTTGCCCTAGCTTGAAAATGAGTGTCCTGTTTACCCACTAAGGTGCTGTACTCTCTTTTTGTCCAATCAGTATTGACGCTGGCCTTTGGCCCATGCAGTGGACAGCAGCCACCACTGCTACGGTCAGGAGTCGTGTATGTAAGATGGGAGAGTCTATTTCTTACTATAGGCTTGAGAGCGGCCAGATGGAACTAAATGCCCTAACTCAGTGCCGGGTACCAGCAAAGGGAGAAAAGAGTAAGAACTTTCAGCACAGTCATTCTGCTGGAGGGCACCCTAGGAAGACCGTCAAGGTAGAGGGAAGACATACAATGGGTCCCACTCCTGTCTAGGGACACACAGGCACAGGGGCATCTTTCTCCTTCTTCTCTACTTGCAGTTAATTGTGAAGCAGAAAGTCCTGCACCATTTCACCCCCTGCACAGGGCCATTTGTTACAGGGACTCTACATGTTAGGTACAGGCAGCTTAGTCTCCACGTCCCTCGGCACTTTCCCGCACTACAGCAGAAGCAAGGGCCCTGAGGCATAGAGGCTTTCAGGCCTACACCCCAGACTGGCCTGAGCTTCCCCTTCCCCACCCTCCAAACAGGAAAAAGGGAAGGAAAAGAAAAACTCAGAAACCTGAAGATTGTTTGGAATTTATTCTCTTAAATAAGAATGCAACATTTGTTTAAAAAAATAAAAAACAACGCACAACACTTTGGTTTCACAGTAACGGCAAAAGCAAAGTTATACAATTAAATAAAAGACTCACAAAGAAACACACCAAAAACTCACAACAGCGTAGGTTAAAAACAAAGGCAAAAATAACGGCATTAGGGAAGGTTAGAGTAGACAGGTGAAGTCCCTCGGCACAGTGAATCCTCCCTCATCCTGGCTTCTTTGTACCGTAGCTACAGTTATCAGCTGCTGTCTTCCCTGCCTGCCCCACCCACGTGAATGGCCCAGGAGAAGAAGGTGAACCCCTTAATTCACTGGCCAGATCTCCCAGGGCACGGTGCAGCCCCAGCGAGGAGGGCCTAACGTCCCACCGACCTACAGGAGACAGCCAAAATACAGTAAACACCGAGGACCCTGGATAACGGAAATCATGAACTCAGGAAAGCCAGTGCGAAGCATCAAAGCAAATGGGAGAGAAAGCGGGATGCTCCACTGACCGCCCCTGCCCCAGGAAGACTCCTGCTTTCCTTGTCTGTTCTTTATACCGTCACCTGAGGTTGGGCGCACTGATCATCTTCTGTGAGACTTAGCCCCCAACGTTTGCACCTCCACACTGCGCTCCCTTGAAATCTCGACGGGAGCATGGAGCTAGGTCACAGCCAGTTTCCAGGGTAAAAGCTCAGCCATTTCCAGACCAGCAAGAAGCTTTGCCTCTTGAGAATACAAATATCCATACATGTGAAAGCAAACCTATCACATAGATGTATGTGTATTATATAGATATGTATGACGATATAAACATTTACACATTATCACCAACCCAAGTATGACTCTTAGAAAGGGTTGGAGAGATAAGCTAGAATGCAAAATTCTCTCTCCTTAATTTTCGATAAGTGACAGTAAGAGGACAAGCCTGGAGAAGCAGTAACAAGATTTCCTCACTTTCTTTCATTGGAAAAGAACCCCAGGTTAAATGACATTCCTGGTACCATGTGGCCATTCTGGCTGGTGTGGGCAATGCCTGTGTTTCCTAACATCCAGTTCATGATCCAAACTATTCCTTCCAGGAATGGTAAGTAACCATGTACAAGGTGTCTGGAAACGGGGAACAGGTAAACTGCTACTTAATTCTGAGGCTTCTTCAAGGAAGACAATCTTCCCTGCAGACAACAGACAACCAGTGTGCTCCTCCCCTTGCTCTCTACCATCTCACTGCCAAAGTTCTTGGGTGCTGAGCTTGGGAAACAGCTCTTGGTTACCTTCCTGTAACACTTCAAGAGCCTTGTTCTTTATTTCTGGTTGTCTGCTATCGGAGGTAAAAAGCGGAATTCCTCTAGACAAATAGAATACAAAACACTTGCAACCAAGGGTAATTCCCATGTGGGATGTTTCTTCCTCTACCTGTTGTCTAAGCTTTCCCTGAACTCGGGGCAGGTACTATGAGGCCAGGGTAAGGAAATCTGTGCCAGGTCCACTAATCCACAGCAATGAGCTAAGAGGCTTGGAAACAAAGTATTTACAGGTTTGAGAACAGAAGAGGATTTCTATATTAAAAGCACTTAACAAAAATACTGTAAACAGTGTACCCCAAACACTAGATTAGACAGCACTTACAGGTTAGGTCACCAAAGAAAGACACTTTAAACCAGGCCTACACTAGGTTCTTTTAACTTGTGGATAATTCTTTTTCTTTTTTGTTTTGTTTTGATTTTGGGGTTTCTTTTGGCAACAACAGTTACAAGGGGTAAAGAATATGAGGGAGAAGAGATAAACAGCGCGGAGTGAAGGAGGCACAGAGCCAGAGCCTGCGGGGGTCAAAGCCTCTACAGTCCTGCCTCTTCCTGTTCCTCCCGGAATGTGGCTCTAGGCAGGACTGTTTGTCACACAGCACACAATCAGGTTCATTCACTCAGGCCCTTTACTGGCCTGGGGAGCAATGGATCTGGTTAGTGACCACTCAGTGACACACATTCTGAAACCTGAGTTTTCTGAAGCTTTTCTGGAAGAAATTCTAGTTAAGCAATCTAAGCTTTGGTTTGGAATTTTAAAAAGCAACTTTCTAGCCAATGAGAAAAAGAAACTGGTTTCATGATAGCTACAAGCTATCACTACAGGTGTGTTCCTTTTCTATAGCTGCTGCTGGAAAGTTAGCTCACAGGGAGACATGTCAAAGCCTGGGGTGTAGTTAGTACTCAGAGCTCTAACTCACAGGGAGACGTGTCAAAGCCTTGGGGTGTAGTTAGTACTCAGAGCTCTAACTGCACAGGGAGACGTGTCAAAGCCTTGGGCTGTAGTTAGTACTCAGAGCTCTAACTGCACAAGCTTGGGTCTCCAGAGTCAGACAGTCCTGCTTGCTCTGACCTTTTCTTGTTTAGAGGGTACTTTATGCTTGCCTAGATTGCCTCAGGGGTTCAGGCTGGAATACTTTGGGCTGCCGTATCTCGAACACGTTGTAATAGACAAGCTACGTTCTAACTCAGTCTAAGAGCACCACGAGAACAGAAATATCCTCAGGGCTTTGATTCCTACTTGTTTTGATGTTGATCACATTGACAACTTTCATTTTCCTTCCTTGCTTTGTAAAGCATTCTCCTTCTCTATGGAACTCTTAAAAACTACTTAATATGGAGTTCCTAAAAACCTGAATTCCATTATGCCTTCAGTTTAGACAGGCAACCTAACCAAGACAGGAAAGCAAGCACATGTGGCTATTCAAGAATGACCTAAACTCTACTAAACTCTTTTTAGAGAATGTTCTGTATGCCTTACTCAAGAAGAAAGTGTGACTTCCTTGAGTTGTTTTACTGAGTAGCCAGGTTCCTCGACAACCCGACTGCTGGGATTCGGTGGTGCTCCCACCTGATCAGATGCACACTCCCGGATGAAGCCAAAGTCCTGTCTAGATCCCTGGGACTCTCTCTGCCAGCAACGCCCCTTATCGGAGGGCATCAACTATGGAAGGCTGTCAGTATCTCACGAGAAGACTCAAAGGGCTTGAAGACCGTTCAAGGGTAAAGGTCATTTATGGCTTAAACACAGCTATCAACTGTTGGCCCTGCAAACAGGACCCCTAAAAAAAGCCTAAGAGTGCAACGGGTGCTGGCGTGCAAGAAGACAGAGAGGGCACGTGTGCCAGAAGACAATTCACCAGAGGCTGAGAGAGCAACAAGGGCACGTGTGCCGGAACACAAGGCCCCCGGAGGGCGACGTCGCGCTGCCTCTCCAGCAGCTCTGCCCCTGGAGCTCACACCCAGCCTTCAGAGCAAGTACCCCAAGGCTCACACTAGCTCCTTAGTGCAGGAAAAGAATATAACTTTGGGGACCACTCACGTGAAGGCTGAGAGAATAATTCCCTTTCTGATCATGAAAATTCTACTACTAACTCTTTCTCTACAGTTTCTAGCACGTGGCAGACAATCCCTAATTTTTGTGTGAGTTTTTAAGCAGCTGCTTAAGGTGTATTTGCTGTGAACAAGAGGACATCTTAGCGGTGACTGGACACCTGGGACTCCCATGAGGCCCTCAGGACCTCCCAGCGGTGTGGATCGATAGACATACCTCAGTGTGGATGGTCCTCACAGGTCAATTCTATGAGGAACAGAGGCAATTTCAAGGGAAAGAAGCAACACAATTCTCCACAGGCCTTGTGCCATGAGCCCTTCCAGTCCTACAGTACCCAGAACAACCATGTTTTTTGAGGTAGGGTGGCGCAATTCACCTCCTAATGCAGGAAGCAGTAAAGACCACGCAACAGAAAGGCCTTGACTCTCACTGGAAACTCAAAATGCTCTGAGGTGGTTAGGATGGAGCCTATGCCTTTAACAGTCACAGGTCACAAACAAGAGCAGTGACAACTTATCCAGACACCTAGCTAGGGAATGGATGCAAGAATTCCAAGCTGAGATGAAGATGAATTCAGACTTACATAGCTCTGCGCGCTGTCAAAGGGGTCCTGTGCAGGGACCACAGGGAGGCCCGTTACTCTGGGTACTTGCTGGACTGGCAACACAGCAGCCTCTTCAGGGTTCCTATCTCCCTGCAGGGTCTGGCCCAACCCCCGGCAGTGTTGAGGAGGTGGGGGAGGAAGGTGCTGTACCATACTTTGAGACTGAATACGCATCCCCCAACTTGGGTGACACTGCTTACCAGATGGCAGTGTCACTGGCTCACAGCTTGCCAGTGAAACTCCCCTTGGATCTGCACCAGCACCTCCGACAGGCCATAGAGAAAGGGGACTCCGAATGCAAGCAGCTGACACATAAAAAAGGAGTCCAAAGGGTTCTGGGCCACTTGATACCCAATTGAAGAAATGTTGCTCTGGAGGTGCTGGCTCATACCCTTGGCCTTGTCACAAAGGCCAAGAGAGTGACGTGCCACCCATCCAAACAAGGAAGTGAAGCTACCTGGAGTTCTCTCAGCTGAGCTGGCGACGGTGCTGGCCCGTCCATTTGTGTCTGCAGTTGGGCCATCCTGCAGGGGTCCTTTGGCTTCCTAGAAGAGTCCATGAGAAAAAGAAAGTGACACTGATTGAAGCCCTTCAACCTCAGAGGCAATCACCACTCATCTGGTTAGCCTGTCAGTGGAGAGTGGTATTCCTCACACAGTCAGTCTTTCCTTAAAGAAATGGGGGCATAGTTCACACAAGTCACTGTGAGTCAAAGTCTAGATCTCTTGAAGTCGTCATTCTTTGGTATTCTGGGAAGTGGTGCCAAGACTCCCATGGATATGAAAACCTATGGCTCAAGTCTCTTAAAACAGCATCCTCTGCCAGGCACTGGTGGCTCATGCCAATAATCCTAGACTCAGGAAGAGATCTGAAGATCGTAGTTCGAAGCCAGCCTAGGCAGGAAAATTCACGAGACTCTTATCTCCAGTAATCCACCAAAAAGCCAGAAGTGGAGCTGTGACTCAAGTGGTAGAGTACTAGCCTTGAGCAAAAAGCTCAGGGACAGACCCAGTCTCTGAGTTCAAGCCCTAGGACCAGCACACACATACATGCAAAAAAAGCCTCCTCCCATAAACTTTAAATCATCTCTATATGATTTACAAATACCTCTATATGATTTACAAATAATGGTGTGACAACAGTTGTTCTACCACATTGTTTAGGGAAGAGCGAGAAGGAAAGAGTCCGTATGGAAGTATTTATTTCCCTGATGATCTTCCATCCATGGGTGGAAGCCATGAGGACTTCATGTGCAGAGTGTATCTTTTCCCACTACCCCTCCACAGTCAACCAAGCCTCTCAAGAAGCAGTAAGTAGTCTGCATGCTGACAGACGGTGTCCATGCAGTTAAGAGTACTCAAGTCACCTTGACAGAGAGGTGGAGGGGCCATTCTCACGGATAAAGAAAAATAAGAAAGAAATAATGGGCTCAGACAAGTAATTCGCAACCAGGGACTAAATGGCTGGCAGATACAGACACAGTTCCTCCTCAGTGGAGGGCAGGGTTGGCGCTGGCGCCATCTGCTCAACACCTGAGGGCAGGGCTGAAGAAAAGGGAGGGATCCCCTCAGGCCGATACTTTCTGCACCAGAGCTCTAACCACGTGAAAAGGAGCAAGAGGGCACCCTCCAATTAGAAAGGATGTATCTTTTACAGAGTGAGCAGGAAGCAGGATCAGTAGAATCAAGACTGTGCTTACAGACTGAGGTCATGGGTCAAGTGGTGAGATTACTTGCCCAGCAAGCTGGGACCCTAAGTCAAAGCTCCTAACCCAAAACCCTGCTTGAAAAGCTAGCTCCCTCCCCATACTTCAACCACTCTAATCCCACTGAGGACATCTCCTATTCCAACTGCCACCAGTAAGCGGTGGTGGGTTCCATCCTGACGGGGTACCTACGGCTTCCCTGCCACTTGTAGGAAGAATCGCCATTACCTTTCCAGACGGAGGAGCCACCGCTGGCCTCTTCCTTTGTGCGTAGCCAGAGAGTCGGTAACAGTAGTGTGGTTTACAGTAGAACTTGCCTGCAGACAAAAAGAAGCAGGGGAAAGGTAAGCAAGGCCCTGCAGTTGTGATCCCAATTCACTGGCTTCAGCACTCTTCTGCATCCCCTCCAGCCACAGGACACTGTCATTACTGACAAGACCTCCCTGACTGGCTGGCTGTCCGGGAGACCAGCCCTCCCTCTAAACTCTGCTTCCAGTTCTTCCTCCCTTGCCCTAAATCGGGAGATCCTTCCCTTCGGGTGTATGAAGACCATTGAGCTACCACCCAATCAGTGTCCAGAGCAAAGAAGTGAGGCTTGCAGGGCAGGACCAGCAAACAAAGTGGCAGTGTGTGAGGACAAAGACGTGGTTACATGGAAGCGGGGAGCTGCATTTCTGGGGAAGGCAAGAATGAATACTAGTGCCTGGTGGAGGCGTGAGGGTTGCAGGAGCCGGGCAGCACTGGGCACTGACTCTGTCCACTAGCTAGCACTGCTCCCACAGAGGTTAGAATTCCTTAGTGTGCCAGGAAAAAATAAATTCACTCTACAGTGGATTATGAATCCAGCAGAACAGAATAAAATAGAAAAAGCAGGGTGTGATATGGAATACCTAGAACTTCCAGCCACATCTGTATGTGGCTGGAAACATGGGTTTCCTCAGAGGGTGTGGTTAAGAAGGTCTGAAAGCCACTGATGCTGGCCTTTCCAGCATCCCTGGTGTCGGAATTAACTCAGTCACTTTCCTGGACTTTGCCTTTACTCTCACCTAAAGAGCAAAGCTCTTAAACAGTAGATCCTATTATAGAAATTGCTGAAATGGGAATTATTCCATGTCATCCTCTCATTTGTCAACAGTGCTTCTTTGATAAATGAGTAAATGTAAAGAAAATAAAGAGGAGCTGGTATTCTTTTTCCCTGTCCCTGGTGATCAGATCATTTTTCTTCAAAGCAGCTGACTTCCTCTTTTACCTGCTTTTTCCTGCCTGGTTAGTCAGCTTTCCACTGCTGTTACAAAAACCTGAGAAAAATGACTTAAAATATGCAAGTTTACTTGGGCTCACTTTTCAATCCAAAGTCCTTGTCAAAGACCATCACAGGGGACGGGTGATGAAGCAGAGCTGCTCCCCACAGGACAGTTAGGAAGGAATCACAGTCCTTGTCATGGACACCAAGATAAAGAAGATAAAGCAGATAAAGAAGAGCTGCTCCCCCTAGGACTACAAGGAAGGAGGGACCACTGGAAGAAGGGGAAGATGAACCGTTCCAGGACACGCCCCCGTCTGATCTACTTCCTCCAGCTGGGCCCTTCCCTCCAAAGTTCCACCATCACTCAATACCATCAAATACGAATCCATCCATGGACGAATCCATTGGTAAGGTAATAGCCCTCATGATCCAAGCACCTTCCAAGAAATTACCAGCCTTTGGGGGATATTTCAGATCCAAACATTGACACCAGCCAATGCTGAATAAAATCTCTTACAGAATTTCAAGGATTTCAAAGAATATTTGTTCTGTGTTGTTCAGTCTTCTCCAAATAAGACTTTCCAAACAGCTACTGGCTCTAAGTTCTCAAGCTCTAAGTTCTCTTCCTTCCTTCCTCCCTCCCTCCCTTCTTCTCTTCCTGTCAGTATTGGGGCTAAACTCATCAGGCCTTTTGCTCTCAATTAGCTTTTTCACTCAAACTGGCACTGCTCAGGCTGGCTTTAAACTGTGATCCTCAGATCTCAACCTCCTGAGCAGATCGGATTACAGACTTGAGCCACCAGCACCCAGCTGCTTTTCCTTTTCTTACCTAAGTCTTCTCCGGCATAGATTTCTCCATCATGCAATAAACTGGCTTTTCTCTTGTTCTGTGTCCTAACAGATGAGGGCGCTTGCTTAAGTTGATAAACATTAGATTTGGAAGCAGATACAGGCCCACTGTCCTCTCTGCTATCCTACATCAAGAATAACTCACAGGAGACTGCCCCATTCTGGAACATTCTAGCCATCAGGAACATGTCATCCTCTTCTCCTTCCACTAGCCAGTTCTCAATCCTCTTCCTAAGTCTCGCCTTAGCTCAGGCAAGTCATTCTGAGCTGCTTTTCAGCGTCACTGGCTTCCCGATTTGAACTTCTTCAAGTTATAATACACACTTTTTGACTTGACCTTCACCACACACTCTAAAACTGTCGGTTTTGCTTCATGTACTCTGGACTTGTCATTCTAACCAGAATGTGCTACGGTTTGGATCCTGAATATCCCCAAAAGACCTATGTACTTAAAAAAGAAAAATGAAAAAAAAGCATGGTCCCTCGGGTGGCACTTCTGGAAGCTGGTGGAACCATTAAGTGGGTGTCGAGTGCCTTTGATGGGACTGTGGGAGTCCAGTCTCCCCTCTTTTTGGCTTGCTGGTACTGAGGTAAGCAACGCTGTTTTGCTGTGCTCTCCTGCCGCAATGTGCTGCACCCTCACGGGCTGAAGAGCAGGAGGCTCATCACTTATGGAGGTAAACCTCCACAGCTGCAAGCTAAAAATAAACTTTGCTTTACAAGCTGATGATAAAGTGAGGTATTACAGCAAGAGAATGCTGATATAGTATGTAAGCAACTAGATACACATTGATGTATGCTTTATCCACATCATTGAGAGAAGGTAGCAACCATAAGCACATACCTGTGGACAAAACTATTCATGGATCAATGGCTGAACTTGAGGGTTCTTTCCAAGCAGATGCTAAGTTTTAAGGCAAACTAAAATAGCCTACGCATTGGGGTATATATCTGTCTACCCTACTCTGGGAGTCAAAGGTTTAATCCAGTCGATAACACTATGGGAAAAGTAGAATAGGACATTTGATACCTAAATATCCCTCCCCTGCAGGAAAAGGACCATGGGAATTCTTTCTCCATTTTGAGTTATTTTCTTGTTCCTACCAACAGAGCTTATAACAGAGTTTATTCAGTATCAGGAGGGCAGGACGATAAGAGTGACTGTCCTAATTGGCCATTCTCTTCATGGCCAGCAAATCACCTTACAACACTGCCTTGAAGGGATTTATTTGCATCTTCTAGTCATAGAGGGCTCTTTGCCTCTTGGGGGATGCTAAGTCCCTTCAGTGTCCTGCAGGAGTGGAGGGGAACTCATGGGTACCTTTGAGCACCTGCTTCCATTAACTGTTCGGGGTCTCTGGATGGCCAGATGACCAGCCTGCCTCCATCTATCTGAGGGTCTCTGGGTGGCTAGGTGGCCAGCCTGCCTCCATCTATCTGAGGGCCTCTGGGTGGCCAGATGGCCAGACTGCCTCCATCCAACTGCTATCTGCTTGCACTTCTCTGCTTTGTACCATGCCAAGGCCTTTTCAGACATTCGCTTGAAATGAAACGACAAAAGCAGTAAAGCAGGCCCCCAACAGTAAGTTGTCTGCTCCTCCAACTCAAGGTGTTAAGAGGCTGCTGCCAAAAGGAGGTGACAACACCAGTCAGTATTCAAGCAGCTTCACGAAGCAGAAGTCTGGGAACTAGTTTAAATCTGCTGTCATCAGTCTTAGGCAAGAAATAAGACTTCAATGGACTTGCCACTCACCTTCCGTAAAGACAACAGGATGTACCCTATGGTATCCCTTTTATCTCAAGATTGCACCATGGGGTTTAAAAGCAAGTCAGGGAGATGACACAGGCAAATGACTGCCATTCTCATTTCTACTGCCACCAAAAAATGCTATGATAATCTGATGACTTTGGAAAAGTATAAGAGTCTCCGAGAGAAAGAATAGAGGGAGATGGATGGAAAGGGTTCAAATGGATTTAAAAAAAAAGAGAGAGAACATGAAAAAACCATACACCTAGAAAAATGCAGGAAGGGCCTGAAGTTCTCAGTCTAAACGGACAAAAGAGCCCTTGCTCTTCATTTCTAAGCACAGCAGAGGCACGGAGCTCACCATCTTCAGTGTCATAGGCGTAGGCTGAGAGGCGCAGGGTGGTGGCGCAGAACTCGCACTTGAAGCAGCTTCGGTGGAAGAACTTGCCCTCAGCACTGAGCCTCTCCATCACATATACCCGCTTCTGGCAGAAATAGCACGTGTCGCTGCCGCCCAGGTTCTGTGGAAACTCTTTCTTTATGGATCCCTGTGGAGGAGTGGGGAGGAACAGGTCAGGACCAGGTCTCTTGGCTCCTTTCTGGGCTGTACAATCCCCTCTGCAGGTGAAGCCAACCCTGGCCAATGGTTGTATGTACAGACAGACCACAAGTATTAAGTGGCTACATGTGTTTTGCTTTTGGTTCTCCTGAAGAACAGCATCCTCCTACAGTGCTACACCCACAACCCCCTCCCAAGATCCTCATACAAGGAAGGATCCTCATCAGTGACAATCAGCAACCAGCATTTGTTTCCTCTGAAGGATCCAAGTGTACAGAATGTCTTAACAATGAAACTAAGTTGTTCTGACCAAACTGGAGGACAGCATAAATAAATACATATTCATACATCATTCTAAACATTGACTGCAGTCCTAAAACTTCAGGAAATCTAAAACAATTAGTACATGGCAATACAAGTAAAAATACAATATTAAGCCCCACAGAGCAAACCAGGGTTGTTCCCCAGACCAGCATCATGGCTACTGACAGTGCCTTTGAGATATCTCTTACCAGTTCCTTCTTGTCTAGAAGGGTTTTGGGTTGCTCTTTCCTTTGAAGCTGATTGGCTATCTGCTCAGCCAATGAGCTCACTCCGCCCGTGTACATCTTTATATACTTCTATTGGTTGGAGATTACAGAATGACCAGAATGAAGGGAAATGAAGAAGACAGAAGGAAAAAAAATCTTTGAAATGTATAAAATGAATACACAGTGCAGCAGCAAACCATGCCAACACAGTGCACACAAGCAGGGAAACTGGTGGTGAGCAAACTACTGTGTCAGTGTCCACAAAGGGCCAGCACAGACAGGAGCAGCACTGTGGAAGATGATCTTCCATGGCGAAGAACTTGGTCCTTTGGCTCTTTTGGAATATGCAGCTCTGGGGATGGGAAAGTAGGAAACAGTATGGATGCTAACATGGGAAACAGTAAGAAGGGCCTATGTCCTGGGAACTCAAACACAGAGTTCAAGGGAACAATTCCATGCTGGTGGTAGACACCTAGACTGACCCTGTGCCACGGGATGGCAGAGGCCTAGAATGCTGTATTTCCTCATTTAGAAAGAGACCAAGTTCATTCTTTCAGAGGCTGGGTCTCCTGGTGGTCACCGGTGTTAAGAGTTACGGCATTTATTACAGAGATCCTTGTCCTTATCACCTGACCACAGTGCCTGTCACACACCTCTGTTGGACCAGACCTCCACCATTTCCCTGTGGATGTTTAGGGGAGGTTCAGGGCCTGTGTGACCTGCCAGGGCACTGGGGCTGGAAGCCTTCTAGACTGGGTGGGGCACTGGAGTCACATGCTACAGCCCACAGACAAGTTGCTCAACTGGTCCTAGGAAGTCAGAATGCTTTTCTGGCCCAGAAGGAATTGTTTTTATAGATTGAAAAGGCTACAGAAAAGAAGAGAAATCCCTCCAATGAATTCAACCACGTTCTGGCAGGAGAAAACTCCTACATCTGTCTGGTAAGCCATCCTGCCAAGAGGCCTGGCACCCTGGCACTTAGCCCCGGATCCTGTACCCAGAAATTTGGTCCAAGTCTTGCTGGCAGTCCTGCAGGGTCTCTTTGTCCAGGTAAAGATGGCTGTGACACAAGTGTGTGCAGTTCCTTTTAAGAACTGCAAGGAGCAAGGGGTCTCCTCACCAAGTGCACAGTCACCAAGTGACTGTGCCCTGTGCACAGTCATCCTGGAGATGGTCACCGTCTCCTGGGGAAGTAGCTTCACTGGACAAGCGTGCAAATCTCACATGGAAGAGGACCCCCGGCCTGAGCATGTCCAGGCTGGAGGACAAACAAAACCATTCTGGGATGACTTATTCTATGACCTGAGAACATCAGAGGCACAACTAAGAAATCAATTCTTGATTTGCTTGGCCAGGGTTTAGATGGAAATAGTAATCAATTTTAGTTTCTAACTAAAAAAAATTAAGGAGATTGCCAAGGACTGGTGTCATTCACCCACTGACCTCATGGATCATACCCTTGGTGGTTGAGGAGACAAGTGGTTCTTAGACCCAAGCCCTTTTTAGACAGGGTCCCTGCAGAAACCACTCAGATCCAGAACAGGTGCATACTAGTGTAGCTGAATAGACTGTTTGAGAGCTGACACTGAGAGAGCAGAAAACTGCCTTTCTTTCTGCAGCAGAAAAGTGAGTGTTGAGCAGATGGTAACCGTCAGGCCAGGAAGCTGCACAGCCCTGGGCTGCCTGTGTGACAAGACCCTGCTCTCCCAACCAAGCAGCTACAGCCTGGGGCTGCCCACAGGCTGGCCATTCGTCACGCTCCATTCTCTGCAACTGTGGCCACATTGCCCCCCGCCCCCCACCAAGAGAGGTAAAGACTCAAATTCTGTTTGCTTCAGGCATGACAAGCAGATGCTTTTCTTCTGCCCATTCTTGGAAGTTGAAGTGGAGCAACTGCTCACTTATACCACTGCACCCCCCCCACATGCATAAGCCGCCACACATACACACTGCATGGTCCTGTCCTGCTCAGGGACAGGAAGCGAAGCACAAAGGGCAACAGCCCCTCTTTCCAAATCTTATTATAAACGTCCCGAAAGCTGGACTGGCACCGCTGAGTAACCACAGGGTTCAAGAAGTGCCTAGAATGCTGCATATTCACTACTCCACCAAAGAGGTGGTTACCATATGGTTCATATTCTGTAACACATACGGTTATAAAGATACAAGTTAAAAAAATGCCTACCCTTACTGGACACAGTTAAAACACAACCACAGTGGGCTTACTGGGACAGACCTGGAGGTGTTAAATGTTCAATGGAAGCCAGCAGCCGCCTTAATTAGGTGTCTACTTCAGTCCCCATCTTTTCCCCTGTTCCCCCCCCCCCCCACACACACACACAACTAGCTTCCTGGTGCTTAGGCCAAGGATAGGCCCTCATCCTTGCCCACGCAGGTGATGCACGTGAGTGGATGAAGCAGAGGCTGCAGAGGGAAGTGGGGGAACCAGACCATGCTACCTGTCGGAGGGAGTCGGAGGAGGGAGAGGCGGGGCGGTGGGAGGAGCGGAGACTAAGGGAAAGTTCCCACTGGTCAACAAAAAATCGACGAGAAGGTTCAGACTCTGGCTATAAAATACAAGATGGAGATAAAAGGAAACATTAAAACTCACAACCCAAACGTCATGAAATTTGGCAGTAGAGCTTCCGGGTCTGGACCCTTATCTGAGAACCTGTGTGCTAAGGAAGTACTTTTTGGCCCCAGAAAGCTCGAGTGGCTCCTGTTTGTTTTTCACCTGCCCCTCCTCGATGCTCTAGGGCACGTGCTGTGAACAGTCCCAGCTAT
Organism: Dipodomys ordii; assembly: GCF_000151885.1. NCBI lineage: Eukaryota > Metazoa > Chordata > Mammalia > Rodentia > Heteromyidae > Dipodomys > Dipodomys ordii. The sequence goes on from NW_012267285.1 coordinate 3,870,936, forward strand.
GAACAGCTGTGGACTTTCATCTTCTCTGGCTTGGTGGTCCTCCACCCACCTTCACTTTCTCTGTGGGTAAGGTGGCCAAGTGGGTGGTATTTTTTTTTGGGGGGGGGGTCGGTTATGGGGCTTGAACTCTGGGCCTGGGCGCTGTCCCTCAGCTCTTCAGCTCAAGGCTAGCGCTCTACCACTTGAGCCACAGCGCCACTTCTGGTTTTCGAGTGGTTTATTGGAGATAAGAGTTTCTCGGACTTTCTTGCCCAGGCTGGCTTTGAACCGTGATCCTCAGATCTCAGCCTCCTGAGTAGCTAGGATTACAGGCGTGAGCCACCAGCGCCCGGCAGGTGGGTGGTATTTTGTGTACAGATGCGTGCACTGTGTATGTACACATATTCAGGTGAGTCAAGATTTCTCCTGGGCGAAAAGAGATTCTGGTACTACCCCCTCACTTCATAAGCAGGCACGAGGCACAGCGAACAGGGCTGCGCATGCTCCTCCTGCATAAAGGGCAGGTACAGGCCTCTCTTCCTCTGTGCCTCTGCTTGCCAAGGAGCCAGCTGAACCCGAGTAATAATCAGAAGACTTGAAGTTCTCTTGCCCGCTGTTGGCTGCAGTAAAATCTGACCGAAATCCTCAGCAACGGGGCCATGTGGTTAGTAACTCCACTCCCAGACAGTGAAGCTTTGGAAAGCAGTAACTATTTACCAAGGTTCAGGGTGAAGTACTTCCAGAGTGGGAGAGACAGAAGTACTGTCTGTCATGGAGGTAACAACTGGAGTGGCAGTTGCCAGGTGTCCCCCAGGCCACCGCTCCCGGTACTCAGAAGCTCTGTAGCCTGGGTTGACCAGGAGCTGTCTCTGTGAAGAGTACCGCCCCCCAAAAAAAGGCAGAGCAGTGCTCACAGTAGGGATACATGTGGAGGGAGGTTCTGGAAAGAACATAAGCAGTGTTGCTCACTAGCAGAATCCCGTCTGAAGTCTTGTACTGAGGAATCCAGAAAACAGCTCCCAGAGAAAAAGAAAGAAACCCTGTCCTCTTGGCAGTGCAGCCTTCGACCTCAAATTGTATATCTCCTACTACTCCACACACTCCCCTCCCTTCTGTTTTGGATGCTGTTTTACAGCACCTCATTAGCTATGTACTTCTTGAGATGTGGGCCACTGTCTTGCTCCACAAGAATGTCTGTCTTGGTGGTGCTGATATTTGAACTCAGGGACTTGTGCTTGCTAGGCAGGCATTCTACCACTTGGGCCACATGCGCCCCTTCTGGCTTTATTTTTTTTTTAGGTAAACTCTCACACTTTTGCCAGGAACAGCCTGGGACCTCGATCTATCATCACACAGCTAGTACTACAGACATGCGCCACCCCTCCTGACTCATTTTCTGAGATAGAGCCTCACCATTTTTTTATTTTTTTGGCCTGGAATGGCCTAGAACCTTGAACCTCCTATCTCAACTCCCAAATAGCTGGGAATCGAGGTGTGTGACACCATGTCTGGCCCCTGCCTTTCCTTTCGTTTCTTTTCCTTTTCTTGTGCCAGTCCTATGGCTTAAATTCAGGGACTAGCTGCTCTCCATAACTTTCCCCCCCTCAAGGTGATGCTCTCTCACTTGAGCCAGGGCTCCACCTCTGGCTTTTTATATTTAACTGGAAATAAGAGTTTCCTGGATTTTCCTGTCCAGGCCTGCTTTGAACTGTGATCTCAGATCTCAGCTTCCTAAGCAGCTAGGACGACAGGTGTGAGGCACTGGTACCCAGGTCTGTCTTTCTTTTTGAGACAAACACAATGAAGAAGAGAGGAAGAAGCTTGAGGGAGCAAAGCAGAGCCACCGGGAGGTGAAAGGTGCAGCCACTCTGCCTGGGTCCCGCTTCCTCTCCCTAACTAGCACACACCCTGGCAGCACAAGGCAGCCTGCTGACACTACGATCACAGGGCATCATGTTCCCAGTACACCCCCAAATAACCTGATGTACTGCTTTAGGGTAAAAACAATAGGGAGGGCTCACATGTCACTGCCAACCAGGGACCCTCCACTCCAGCTACAACAGAAAAGTTTCCTAAAACAAGCAGGATTTAGGCATGTCTGCCACTGAACAACTACATGATGTCCTGCTGCAATCAGTGATTCTTTCCCTTCGTTTTTCAGAAAAGACCAGTTTTAGATTTTCATTATATGGCCCCCATCTTACCATCTTCTTTCCCCAAACCTCTCCATGCTCCAAAACTCCTCACTACTTCAAATTTCGTAACTGTCAAATGTCACCTGCTTATTGTCCTAGCCCCTTCCCTGAGGAGCTCTCCCCGACAGTCACACATATTTTTAGGTTAGAAGTAATACAGTTTTGGAATAGGAAAGGGGGACAAAAAGTGGGGAATCATTAAGGGCCTGTATGACAACACGCTCTCTTCAGATTAGCATCCAGTCCAATGCTAGGCAGATGAGTGCTGTCAGTGAAAGCTGTTTGCGTGAGTGGACACTGCTAGCAATTCTGGCCCTTGGCCAGGTGACAAATGTGCAAAAGCGGGGGGAGGGGACAACTCCCCGGGCCCCCTTCCCCGGGCCCCACCGCAGAGCGTGCCCATGCCACAGGTTCATGCTCTTTTACCCTCTCATGGTGGGGACTCTGCTTGCCACGGCTGTCAGCATCAAGATCCCTGTAAGTCTGTTGACGACAAAGTTGAAACTTAAGCTCCATCCATATGCTCCATATAAACCTACTAAGTGACAGTGTGGGATTCAGTGCCAGAAACTCAGTCTGTTTCAACTCCTCCCCCACCCCACCCCCTCCACCATCACTGCTCGCCACCTAGCGAACCATAATCCCATCTAATCAATCCCACAACCAGGGGGACACAGCCACTCTGCCCACCCGGCCACTAGTGAGCTCAGCCACGTAGATGAACTACGGTTAGTAAAAAAAGGGTGGAATGAAAATGTCTTTCACACTGTGGCATTCAATGGAAGGGTCAGAAGGTAAGGCAGGTTGGCAGGGTGAAGCTCTCCACAACACGCCATCAGAAAGAAGGTGGGGAGTTGGAAACTGGCTGGAATAAAGAACCATGCAGCAGCGCAGAGGAAACTTCAGGAAGGGAATGGCCCTACACAGCAGCACAGAACCAAGCCATCATTTATTACGGAGAGAAACAGACAAAGACTGGAGGTACTCTCGGGTGACAGAGAGGAATATCTATGTGAGACAGGTACCAGCTGCTTTGCCGAGCTGAGGAAACACTGAACATAGCCATCAGGACAGGAAGACCATCGGGACATGGGGAAGAAATGATCCCCAGCTTCCTACACAGTTCGCTGCTCACGAGCTGTCACAGGTGGCATGGGCTGAGCATGGGCTCCAGAATCAAAGGCTCAGATTCACTTCTGGTCCTTTTACCTGTAGCCACTCTCCCCTACACTTCTGTCTACAAACCGGAGGTAACGGTAACACCACCTGCCTGGCATAGTCACTATGATACTGTCAGAGATAACACGTGAGAGAAACTTAAAGATTCCCATCCGCATTGCAGCAAATACTCAAGGCTTAGCTCCCACTCCAGGAGAAAGTACTACACAGTAACTACATCTTCGCATGCTCAGTTTCTAGAACCAGGGATGGGAGGTGGGCCTTTAAGACCAGATAGATTACTAGTGGCTACCCTTTAATTAGGCCAACTGATTTGAGAAAGCATCTTTCCACCTACCCTGCCCCAAAGTGAGCAGTTCATTTTATGAGGCTTCACCCTGAAGGTCAGTACAGGCGTTCTACAACCATATTTTAGTTAAGTGTGCTTGGCACAAATATCAGCTCAAGTGCTTCAGAAGCCACATCTGCTCCAGAGGCAGCTCCTGGTTATTTGCCTGCGATGCAGAAGGGGCTGAAGAAGCAGGACTAGAACATACCCAGCCCAAAGTTTCCAAACATGCCCCTTAGCCATACTGTTCTATACAAAGCAGAGGGGGAAAAAAAGGCTGTGTAGAATGTGGTTCTTTACGAATGTGGCTTGCATAGTGTCTGTGCCTCCAATCTGTGGAGACTGCAGCTTTCACTTTAGTTTGTGGCTGCACGGCTGTATGGCTACGATGGATGAAAACGCCCGAGTCTGATATATAGAAAACTATCCTGCAGTGCTGTCAGGAAGCGGTTATCTGCAGCCATACAAGTTGCTTCTGCTATGAATGTTTTCCTTAAACCGTCTTTCTCTTTAACAGCTGTCTTTGAAAGGAGGGGACACCAAAGCAGTGTCTACTCAGGCAGGCAGGCAGACAGACAGACAGACAGACAGACACAGAGCATGCAGAGGATCACCTGTTGGCCACCGTGTGCCCAAGAGGGAGGCGGAGTAGAGGGAGGAGAGAGGGTGATCACTTTTTTGGGGCAGGTCCGAGAACAATCCTTTTCCCGTCGCTTTTATATCAACAGACACAAACAGAGAGAATGTCATTGAAATGGTGGTCATGAGGGCTGGTTATGGAAGGGCTGCGTGGTGTCTGCAAAGCATCTCAAGAGGCCTGGTCCTCGTCCCTCCACCCGCAGCACATCACTGGGAGGTCAGAGTAGCTTATCATGGTCTCTTGGCCTCCAGGCTGCAGTGGTAGCTTTTGCTAGGCACAGAAGGCATAGGTCACTAAGCAGTTGGTGAGGACTTGTGGGATAGTGCTCTGTAAATGCCAGGGGTATGGCTTTATCAAGGAAGCTGGAGACCCAGAAATGGGCTTAGTTGTAAGAAAGGGCCGGCCAACCCACTCTAATGAGTATGTCAAATGACTCAAGAATGAAGTGCGTTTTGTTATCTCAATATCGTACATGTGTATGTCCGTGGCTTTTCCTGTTCTGCTGACCCCCTTTCTCCCCTTTCTAGTGAGTCTGTCATCAGAAAGCCTCTGGTATTTGACAAACCAACATACATTACATAGGAGTTCTTTTCCTGTGCCTAGATGGCTGTGCGGGGCAGCGTTCAGGTAGACGTTGTGGAAGTCATGAAGCCAGGGAAAAAGACCCCCTGCCTGTTTGTTCCCACTTCACATGACATGCTGTTTACATGCAGTTTGTCTTGGTGATGTACTACTGAGATCAAAAGGCAAAGCGTAGGGAAGGAAGAGTCATACTGTTTACACAGGAAGGCACTGAAGAGAGGCCACTGGGAAGCAGGGTAGTTATTCATTCTTTCCTTCCACAGGATGACCTAAGTTGGAACGGGCGGGCCCCTGTGCCAACTCAGGCATTGCTGTGAGGTCTGCCACACCCTCTGCCTTGGTGGGAACCACTTTGAGAGAATCACACAGTCGTAGCAAGGTGTGGTTCCTCAAGTCTCCTTTCTGGAGGGGAGAGGAGACGCAAGCTGCCGGGCCAGGAAGACAGTGGCCCAGACACCAATCTCTCTGTCCTCAGTCTCCAGTGCCCTTGGGACCAGATGAGCTTAGAGGGCTGGGAGTTAACACCAAGAAAAGTCTGGATGTAAACGTTACACATTCTATGGAGACAAAAGCTAGTGGGGTGAGCACTTCCCAGTGCTACCTCTCCCCACACACAGAAGCAATAGTTCCCGCTCTAAGCAACCCCAAGCACTTGAGTATTTGACAGAGTTTTTATTGCTGTGGTCTCAGTCAGCTCTTTCTCGCTTCAATCCCTGTTTGACTATAATATTTCTGTACTGCTGCCCATATAGTGTCCCAAGTGTTCTACCTCATTGATTGTAACCAGAAATGCCCCAGACAACAACCAAAATAGGCTGGGACAAACAACATCTCCCCATGGAACCTCACGCACCACTCAGGCCACATGCAGCCTCATACACTTGAGTGCCTGATGCTTCTTCAGGCTGGGCATCAGTCTCTGCTGGGGCACAGGCCCTGGGTCAGCAGCCTCCCTGAACCACACGTGCTGCCCACATTTCCAGCAAGCCCGCCAAAGCTGCCAGGCACAAGCCAAGTGCAGCCATCTGCCCACCCATGCAGAGATCACTCCTGACCTTGCTGCTCAGTTCCCATTCTCTGTGTGCTGAGAGAGGGATCTGACTTAACTTTTGCCTGGGCTGGCTAGAACACAATCTTTAAGATCTCTATCTCTATTTCTTGGGATTACAGGAGCTAGCCAGTGATACTGGGGTTTGAACTCGGGGTCTCATGCTTGCTGGATAAGCAGTCTGCTACTTGAGCCAAGCCCCAACTTTTGACCTCAATCCTTATGAACAATTTCCACACCATGTTCCCAGGTACAGGGAAATAGGAAGTTTGACTTCAAGACATGACTTTATGATTCCACCTGAACCTCACAGGCCCCGCTTTCCATGTGACGTATTATTTAAGAGGTTCAAGAGGACTGAATGCAGTTTAAGTAAGTCCTCGCTTGTCGTTCCCAAACACCTCCCAGCAACAGGCCAGCTACTCTGCAGCACAAGAGGCTTTGTGCAGGCCAGGCATGGAAGACGCTATTGGAACCCAGGATCAGCTCATGTGACCTTTCGGCACCCTATCCACTCTAAATGACACCAACTACAAGAAAGGCTCCATCCACGGCAGCAGAAACTTGCTCAACAGTGACCCTGGGGAAAACACAGTAAAGGCCCATTCACTCTCTGACAGGTTTTCCATTACCAGGTGCCAGTACTTTTCCCACACTGGATCCAGGAGATCCAGTGGTTTTGTGTTTGTTGTAGCTGTCGAGATAGAATCTTACTATGTAACCCAAGCTGGTCCAGATCCTCTTGCCTCATCCTCCAGCGTGCTAGGATTACAGGCATGTGCCACCATGCCCAAATATTCTGCTTTCTTTGCTGTGCTGAGGATGGAACCTAAAGCCTTAAGCACTCTACCACTAAACTATATCCTCAGCCCCCCCACAAAAGAATTAAATCTGGACAAACCTCCAACGGAAAAAAAACAACCCATGAACATTTATCTCCAAGGTTTGAAATAAAATCATTTTTTATCCGTTTCATGGGAAGGCTCTGCTTTCCTAGGCCTTGCCAATGCAGAACCCTTCCTTCCTCATCACAAGGAAACATGCAACCAAAAAGCCAACCAGGGACAGATGTCACACTAGCAAAGCCCCAAAGGCTAGAGTACTTAAACAGCACACCACTTCAGTCAGCTTCATCACCAAACTAACTGCCCTCTTAAATCCCAAGGCGTGAATCAAATCAACATCGTCTGTTACGTGGTTTCCCAAGACAAGCACTGGACACAGAGCTTTCCTGCCCTTGCTAATTAAGATTCTCAAGTGCAGGCCTGGACATGGGCTGGGGCAGCAGCAGGAGGTGGGAGAGAAGGCTGGGTGGCGGCAGCCTCCTGTCCTGGTCCCCAGTCAGTTCCTTTACCTGTTTCCACTGGGGGGTAGGAGCAGGGCGACCCTGCTCAGACAGGCAGCAGCTCGGCTGGCTGACCCCACGCTCCTGTGCCGGCTGTGACACACAGGCCATGAATGCGTGGGACAGAGGACATGGAGACAAAACAAAATAAAATACATTAAGGCAAGAGAAGACACAAAAAGGCACACACACATATCTGTGAGTGTGGTAGCGATAGGGTATAATTAATTCTAAAAAGTCACACTATAAGGAAAAAAAATAGCCTCCCCCCAAATACAAAAAAGCAAATTGAAGTTGCAGTGGTCTAACGCAGTGCTCTGTGGGTCCAAACTACTAATTATGATTTAGAACACCAAACTTCTCTCCCAGCATTAGGAAAGCAACTCTGGGGAAGCCGGGAGTCTCCAGGATACCTCTAATGCTTCCTTAGTGAACAGTCACCTTTCCGGTGATCTACAACCTTCAAACGCTAATAACCAAAGATCAGATATGAGACACTAACTGAAGTCTGACTCAAAGCAAAGCTAGCGGTGTCTGTCTGGTCTAAGCGAATGATGGTCTATCAGTATGTAGAAGGTACAGAGAAGGGGCCTCCAGCCCTCTGAAGTTCTGTAAGGCGCTTTCATCTGTGTGAATCTCAAACCCAAGCTCCTCTTCTTGTAAGAAGCCTCGGTGACTTTTACATAAGCAAGGGAGAAACAAGACTTATGATGGACAGTTCACATCAAATACTGTCTAAACTCTCTCACCTGACTTCAGGAATACAATTGAGTATTCAAAAATGTTCTCATTTTAGGAGTGCCATAGGAGAATACTATGCAACATAACAAAATAACTTTATCATAAGATGGACTTCCCTATCTTGTAATGAAAGGTGAGAAACGACTAAAGCATCCAACAGTAGAGAGAGATGAACAGGAGTATGGTACCCACACATTGTAGAAGATGCCTGTAGGGAGTTTGGAACAACATGGGACTATGGTTGAAGTTAAATGAAAACCAGAAATACAAAAGCACATGTTAAGAATTATAACAGAAGCGCACTAAAAAAAAAAAAAAAAAAAAAGTAACGTAGCAAGATATTGGCAGAATTGTAATTGTCTTAATGTCCAGATTTTCCTTAATATGCTTGCATCTATTCACTTATTCATTTATTTTTCTGCTGGTCCTGGGGCCTGAACTCAGTGCCTGGGCACTGTCAGTGTTTTTCACTCAAGCCTGGCACCACTTGAGCACAGCTCCACTTCCAGCTTTTTGGTGGTTAAGGTAAGAGTCTCATTAATGTTCCTGCCTGGGCTGGCTTCAAACTGCAAATCCTCAGATCTCAGCCTCCTGGGTAGCTAGGATTCCAGGTGTGAACCACTGGCACCCATTTTTTTTTTTTTTTTTGAGATAGGTTTTCTATGTACCTTAGGCTGTTCTTGAACTTGAGATCTATCCAGTCTCAGTCTCCCAAGTGTTGGAATTACAAGTGTTTACCACCATAACTAGGCTTATTTTATAATTTATACTTCTATCATAATTTAGGTATGTATGTATATACATACATACACACGCACACACACACTTTTTAGATCTCTCTGTTGGCCTTTTGTCTCAGATCCCTCCACTTGATCTGAGATGAAAACAGCCTTAATGTGTAATATGGGCTTAGAAAATGCTTTTTGCTGAAGTCAGACAAGAGGAACACAGGCCCAGTTGTGAATCCCTAAGACCCAGGGTCCGTGTCATGGGCCAGCTCATCCCACTGCAGGCTTTTCTTTTTGTCTGATCTGGCCATCCGGGTGAGTAGCTTACCTGTCTCCTGACGCTACTGGACTGTGCAGACGGTGCATTCTCCTCGAATTTGGCCAGGAGTTGGGTTGCCATATACTTCACTTTGTTCTGGTTGCCAACAGCAATGTCCATCCTCCTGTCCGTCAGAGTGCTCACTAGTGTTGGTCTTTCTCCTCTGCAGCTTCGGGGAGCTTCCTCCTGCCAAATGGCAAGCATCCAAGAACCAGGTTCTGTTACAGGGGCCTTCCACATGCTTTTCCCTCAAAGGAGTATGATCAGGATTTGAGTAAGGGCTTTCCGTTGAGCTTAATATTACTCTTCCAAGGTTCTAATCTCTGGATGGTAAGCTAGACCCAGGGTCATGGGGCATTCACTACAGAGGCACTGAAGACCCAGGCTGGCCCTCAAGACCCAGGGAAGCCAAATGTCTGATTCCGAAGAGCCAAGAAGGCCCAGAGGCTCTCTAGAACATTAAACAAGGGCAAAAGTCCACCAAGAAAGGCACCTGCCCACAGAGATTCTCATAAAGGATGAATATACAAAGATCTATCAATAGCAACTTGGGAACTAAGAATTTAAGCTAGAAAAGCCAATTCAGTATAATTATTCTATAGCAAACCCCAGATAAATCTCACCTCCTCTGACTGACTTGTCTTTCTCCTCTTGCCAGTCCCTTCTAAGTCCTTTTCCTTTTTATCCTGTATTGAGAGAGGAGAGAAACTGCATCATTCTGATCAGCATACTTGCCATTCACTCCGCAGTAACAGGTCTCCAGCACGTATGTACCTTGGGCGAGCGCTTCCGAGAGATGGTCTGTCCGAGTTTGCTCAGGAAGGAGATAGGGGATTTGGTGCTGGCTATTAGAACTGCTTTCTCCTCAGCATTCAGATCCAAGTGATCTGTAAACAGAAAGCAGCAATGTTCTAAGACTCTAACAGACCATTTTCCTTTGCAGGAGGTTCAAGGAAAGGTATCTCCATAGGAAAGGCCACAAAACAAATGCACGCTTGGGTCTAGATGCTAACTCTTCTCTTCCATCTATACATACAACCAATACAGTTCAGTTATCAAACCCTGAACTTCTGCTTTTCAAAAGCTAGAATCTGCCTCTGACAGTCATAGAAGAGTGCCACAGCCTTGCCTTGGTGAGGGAAGTTTCAGAACAGAGACAGGGAGAGAAGGGAAGAAGAAAGGTGTGTGATTCGAGGTACAAGCAGTGGTGACAGGAACACCTGTCACCCTGCTGGGAGCTAACAGAGGCAGCAGGCTGAGGAGTCAAGAGAATGAGTCTGAGGAGACAGGGCACCAATGAAAAGGACATCATTACACATGTTGCCTGGTGTGGAATGACCAAAGTTCATGAGCAGACGGAATTAGGGTCACACCGTGTCTCCGAACTTAGGCATGAACAGAGACCACTGTCTCAGGATTGGGTCGGAGATGGAATCTGGGAAAAGGAGGTAGAAACAAGAGAAACGGTTTAAGGCAGGGCTTGGTGGCCATGACTGTAATCCCAGCTATATGAGAGAAATAGGTAAGAGGATCATAGTCCATGGTCAGCCTGGGGGAGAGGCGGGGTCATGGGGTGGCATAAGACCTGCCGAAAAACAACAGAAGTGAAAAGAAGGTGGGCATGGCTCGCGTGGTATAGTGTCTGCCTAGCAACAAGGCCTTGGATTCAAAACTCCAGTACCCCCAATAAATAAACAAATAAGGTTGGATACGAATGACTTTTGCATAGTTATAGGCTTAAGTAGGAGATTTTGAAGAGAAAGAAAAAAAAAATCAATGAAGCAAGGTTTCCAGAGACTTGTGTTGGTGACCAATAGTCTAAAACAGACTAAGGCTGAGCTGGTGGTACCCTGCCTGGCTGCTTTGATGTAGCACAGACTTGGAAGGAAAGAGGAAAAAAGACTTCAACAGCTTGGCGGGAACCTAGGACTACAACCCCATGCCCCAGGACCCTTACCAGCGCAGGAAAGCGAGTCCTTGAACATCTCGTAGAACTGCGTCAGGTACATCACCATGGACAGCTTGTCCGGGGCCCCCACGGATGCCATGTCCTTGCCTGTCATGATGGGAGGGATGCCCAGCTCCTTCTCGGCAATGTCAAAGGCCAGCTGGTTATTCTTCTCCACATTCTGCTCATCCAGAGAGTCAAAATCTCTGAGAAACAGGACAAGGAACACAGAACTGAGCTAACTGTCCTCAACTCAGTACACACAGTCTCTGCTTCCTAGGAGCTGGGAGCCTCAGAGCTCTTTTTCCTGCTCTTACTAAAGAAACACATAGCATCTAAGGGAGAACTGACCGGATCTACCTGCTAAAGGAAAACCAGAAGAAATGGGAAAGGCTACTGTTCTTTTTCTAGTAATATACTTTTTTATTTAGTAAAATGTAAGCCTATGATAGGAGTGATCTTTAATATGTATTCTCCTATACTTGATGTCTCTATTTTGTAGACATAAATACAGAACTCATGTTCAAAAGAGACACGAATCCAGTCTGGATTCTACTGGGATCAACTGCTCCACGTGGCCTCGAATATTCTGACACATCAGCCCTGGTGAATCCTGTTCAGCGTTCTCCTGAGGAGCAAATCCAAAACCATCACCACAAGTTTTTCTACTAGTAATTGTCTTGAATTTTACTTAGTATTTAGATCAATAAATACTTCTCCCTGGGTTTTAAGCGTCTTGCTAATCAGAGTAATGGCAACTAGCATTTCTCCTTGGGTGATTTCAAATTTACCTGGCAGCCTTACTGACCCCATGGCACTTTTCCATTTTTCAATAATCACGTCTGTCTGTAAACTGTGGGTGCTCATTGTGTAAGGCACTCGCTGCTCTGTGCAGGCCTTTCCCAGTGATCTCATGGGAAGGAAGGCATCTCCTCCACACCGCATCCACCCCCACCCTTCACTACTCCTGCCTTCACCCTTCCTTCCTCTCCTGAAGCACATTTCTGTCCTGTGTCACAATTTACCTCAAGCTGCTCTTCAGGTCCATCTCTTTCTTTGCTGGGAATGAAAATGTTGTGTTTACCTTATGTACAAGTGACAAGAGCACGGGGGATACACACGTTATCCGAGTACACATGAAACATCCCTCCCTTAACTTTTGTGCTACTGAGATTGAACCCAGGACCTGGTATACGCTAGACAAGCATTTGACGTCTAAGTGACACCCCCTAGCCCACTCCATTTTTGTTGTCTTGTTTTTAGAGGGGGCCTCACTATATAGTGGAAGCTGTCTTTGAACTCACAATCCTCCAGCCTCAGCCTTCTAAGTGCTGGGATTACAAAAGTGCATCAATCACCATGTCCAGCTAGAGTTCTTTACTTTTGTTTTGTTGGGTTTAGAATCAAACCTAGGGTCTTACACATACATTTTTGTGTGTGTTCTGGTCCTGAGGCTTGAACTCAGGGCCTGGGTGATCTCCCTGAGCTTTTTTGCTCAAGGCTGGCACTCTACTATTTGAGCCAGAGCTCCACGTCTGGCTTTTTGGTGCTTAACTGGAAATAAGAGTTTCATGGACTTTCCTACCTGGCTGAAGCATCATCCTCAGAAATCAGCCTCCTGAGTGGCTAGGATTACAAGTGTGAGCCACTGGCACCTAACTCATACTCTTTACACACACACACACACACACACACACACACACACACACAGAGTTATTTTCCTATAGTTGTACAAGGGGGGGGGTGTTATAATTTAATGTGTCCATTTGTGTGTACAATGCATCTTAATTAGAGTCAGCCCTTCTACCATTTCCTCCTCCCACACATCCTACCTATCCTTACTTCTACCAATCTCATTGTTTCCAGTTCAATTTTTATGTATATATGCTGAGTCTTATAACTGTATTCACCCAACATTCCATACTCCTCATTTTAATGTAAACTCTACAAAGCTGTATGTATGTACTAGGTCTTAGCTTATAACTGTCACATAATAAATAGGGATTTAGAATTCCTTAATCAACCATTAAAACAAACAAACAAGTGGATCCTTAAGTGAACCTAGTAATAAAAAAGATAGTCAACCAAAATAATTCAACATGCTCTACTTCTGCCTCTGAATCTCTCTGAGTTCCATGGTAACATGGTAACATGGGGGAAATCTAAGTGTGCTGGTAATGTCAGTGGACTTGGAGTTGCCCCTGTGCATTGGTTCTGTAGACAGATGAGTGAAGGATAGACAAAAAGAGGTATTACTGGTCCAGTGGGTAAAATGATATGCACTTCATGAGCTTGACAACATCTGTTTGTAAAAGAGCAGTCTTTAACAAAGAAAACGCCAACAAGCCATCTTGAATTGAGTAATACTCATTGTTCTCTGTTTCTTTGGTAATGACATATTTGTCTTGAGCTAGCCAAAGTGTTCTAGCCAGGTTTCCCTTGTGACCCATAGCATTCCAGAGACAGCTGGCCAAAATGAAGAGTTCAATCCAGGGCCAATAAATAGTTTTCCTCTGTGTGAAGCTAACAGGTCCAGGTGGGTGTTAAAAGCAGTTTTGACCTTCTAAATACTATGATTTTGTAAAAATCTAACTATTCCTAGGTTGAGCTATTTAACTCTTGACACATGGAGTTTTAAAAGTAACTATATAGAAATCCCAGCTGTCTAGAAATCTTATTCTAGGAAAAAGAACAAAATTTACATACTTGGTAGCAGGAAACGCTGAGATTTCAGCAGATATAAAATAAAACACCAAGTTTGGTCACAACTTACATTAGATCAGGGCGGTATCTGTGGATAATCGCACATAGGGCCAGGCCACTTTTCCAGGACATGGTGAGATCTGTCACATTTACGCCTGCATAACCATCTGTCTGCCTTTGGCACCAACCCAGAAGTTTGCTTGAGCGAGCTACAGACTCTAAAGCAATGAAAACAATTATTATTGGAAGTGTAGTCACCCACAATACTGAAGTACATAGGATTTCTTTCAGTTAACCTATCCAGTTGGAAAATTTACTGAGCGTAGGGACAAAATGGTCAGTAGCAGATTCAATAGAAAATAGGAAGGCATAAAGTTAAATAACTTGTATCATGATAGGAATAATTTAGGTACCACTATGTCAGCCTCCAAGGTCAATGCTCCAGGGGACAGTCAGATATCTCACAGCTGGGTGACACTGACCTGCCACTGAAGCACTCCTGAGGACTGACACAGTGAACAGGAGGGAGCTCAGTGCCTGCTGAGCTGTCACCCTCGCTGGCAGTAGCCCAGGATCTCCCTGGAGAGTCAGCTGGCACCTGGCTGATGAAGCCTTTTCCTTCACAGCAACATGGGGAGATTAGATTAGAAAAGGTTCCGCTCTATCTCTAGCACCATAAATGGAAAGTAACCAAAGACTTGCTCTTACACTTTCTAAAGTAACAAGCGATTTGCCAAGTGAAGAAACTGGAGTGACACTGATAAGGCAGGCCAAGGACCCAAGACCAGAACAATCCTTGGACCCAGGTTGACACCCTGTATTTTGAATGATCACATCCTGAAACATCCAATAGGCAAAAACATGCAACACTCCAATGTTTTCCAGCTCACTGGACCCCAACAACCTCACATCAGAAAAGCTCTGGTGTGGATTATTCAAAGGAATCTCAGCTCCCTTTTGGGTCCAAGAAAGTCTAGTCTCTTCCCTAAGACAGCTGAAAATATTTAGCTTTGCACTAACTTGTGAACATAATAATCCTTCATCATAAAATTGCTATGAAGTCTTTTCCAGTGGAAATGTCTGAGACATAGAACTCCTGGTGCTAGGAAATAGCCTACACCATTACTGTTGTGCTATGGTACTATCACAGGACATGGCTAACATGACATCTGTTGTAGAAAGTCTCCTGCAGACGTGTACTTGTCCATGCATGTTCTTTCTCTTGCCTCTGGGTCTGATTTACCTCTACTTCCTCATAATGCCACAGATCACGGTAATTTTTTGTTGTGGACCTGCCTTCTACGTTGCAGGCAACTTAGTAACTTCCGTGGCTTGTATCTTCTAAGTGCCGTAGCAAATCTACCCGTCATGGCCAAACCAAAACAGTCCCCAGATACAGTCTCTGGAGGGCAGAGGCACTGGCTGTGGACACTGCCTTAGCTGGTGCTGTGCACAGCCTTGAGAGGCGTGTACTTATCTGGACAGGTCACTTGCCTTTACAAAGGACAGTACCAGAACTTACCATTGCGAGTCAACTTCGGGGTGGTTCGGGAATTCACTAGGTTTTCCATTTCCAGATGAATATCTTTTGTTTCTCCAGTATCGTACAAATGGCGTACCTGGCAGAAAATTGAAAAGGAAAATCAAACTAAGTAACAAATTCCCAGCTGAAAGGAGAAATGACCAAAGTGAAAGCTGAAAACCCAGGTTGGTTAAAGCTTATTTTTAATTTTCATTGGTACTAGGGGTTGAACCCAGGATGCTAAACATGCTCAACATGTATTCTACTGAGCTTTTACACCAGCCCCAAGGTAAGGTCTAGACAGAAATTATGATGAAGACCTTACGATCCTTATGTAATGAAGTAGGTTATATGGAATGACTTACTGATTCTAAGCTGTGCTTAAAGCCTCTTAGCTATCGAGGTCCCTCTGAACAGTCTCCATGGACAACTAAGGCTGTCTACTCAGATTGTTATAGCACAGTGTAAGTATACACACATGCATGCATGCACACATGCATGCACAGACACAGAGACACACAGACACAGAGCACAGCACGTGGCCTCAAAAGCGTCAACGTCAGGTAGAAGGTGAATAAAAACTTACTTCAGAATCTAGGCTAATAAATCTAATAGGCTTCTTCCTAAAACTTTGTTCTACTTTTTGGAACTGTCAAGATTCATTCTCAATAGAGTAATGAAGTTAGAGATTTTGAGGAACAGGGGGAAAAAATGACTAAAATTAGCACGAACTTCTACTTGTACAGAGTACTTCACCTTTTAAAGTTCTTTGAACTAGGCAATACACTTGCCCTTACAAATTAAAAAAGTGATTATCTGAGATGTCTCATATGAAAAATGGAGGTTCAGAAAAAGTGAAATGAATGGTACAAGTCACAAGTTACCAATGGTGGAAGTCACACTTCTTAGCTAGTGAACAAAAACAGTTTGATTTAGGAGGCATGGTAAAGTCCTGGGGCCACAGTTACTGCCACTGTGTGTGTGTGCGTGCATGCGTGCGTGTGTGTCTGTGTGTATGATGTTTGTTTGTTTATTTACTTTTCAGGATACTATGTAGCCCAGGCTTGCCTCAAACTTGCAATCTTCCTGCTTCTTCAGTCTGGAGTGCTGGCATTGTAGGTATGAACTACCATGGCCAGCTTCTGTCACTTCTGATCTTCTGCAAGTTTTTCAATAACTCTATGCCTCAGCTATTTAATGTGTTGATGGAAAATAATACCTTCCACAAATTCAGTCACCTCCACATGGATTACTCAAAGTATGTGTTGTATTAATACCAAACATAGTTAAATCAAACATGCTTCAATACAATGGAGGCCCAAGAATAGACAACAAAGACACGAGCAACTGACCAGAAGGCTCTTACCTGGCTTGGCCTGAGGAAGTTGATGTTGATATTGGGGTACCTCGTGACAGGGTCGATGCTGTATTGGCTGAAGTTTTTGCTCACATTCTCAGGGGTGGTCTGAGGGAGCAGCCTGTAAATGCTTTCCCTGTAATAATACACAGTAGTACATTCAGTAGTGACAAGCACCAGAGAGAGCTTGCTCTCCTTTGTAACAACTGTTGGGACAATCTACCAAATTATCTGATATATACAGCAAATCTGTATCCCTAGTGAGTGCCCGCCAACACTGTACCAGCTCTCCCCTCTCAGACCCACCGCTCAGTGCCTCCATGGGCAGCCGGCTAGGAAAGAGTCAAGAGAGAAGAGTAAAGACAATGCTGCTGTGAGCAGTGGCAAATGCCTGGCTCTAATTTAAAAGGCTGGTGTGTGTGTGTGTGTGTGTGTGTGTGTGTGTGTGTGTGTGTGTGTGTGTGTGTGTGTGTG
>NW_012267285.1:3888118-3898494 GCF_000151885.1 Dipodomys ordii
TGTGTGTGTCTGTGTTTACAAGTGTATTTACCTACAATATTATGGAATCAACAGATGAAAAAGAATGCCACCACATTTATCCAGAAAGCCTTAAGAAACAGAATTAACATGATAATACAGTATCAACTACCAATTTCATTCAGAAAATTTTTGGTAAAGGTGTGTGTGTGTGTGTGTGTGTGTGCGTGCGCACGCGCGTGTGTGTGTGTGTGTGTGTGTAAATCCTAGGGTTTCAACTCAGGCCTGGGCACTGGCCCTGAGTTTTTTTTATTCAAAGCTACTGCTCTACTCTTTGAGCCACAGCTTCACTTTTGGCTTTTTGATGGTTAATTGGAGATACAAGCCTCACAGACTTTCTTGCCTGGTATGGCTTTAAATCATGATCCACAGATCTCAGTCTCCTGAGTAGCTAAGATTACAAGCATGAGTCACTGGTGCCCAGCTAAAGCATTAGTTCTTAATCAGCAGGCAAATCTGAGGCTATTTGTTGTTTCATTTCTGTCATAGGACTTGAAGTCAGAGCTCTTTTGCTCAAGGCTAGTGCTATACCACTTTGGGTCACAGAGCCACTTCTGGTTTTCTAGGGGTTAATTGGAGGTAATAGTCTCACAGATTTCCTGTCCCAAACTGTGAGCCTCAGATCTCAGGCTCCTTAGTAGCTAGGATTACAAGCATGAGCTAAAGCTGATGACTTCTAAAAATCTGCTTTTGTCAGTGGTGGGGCTTGAATTCAGGACCTGGGCACTGTCCCTGAGCCTCTTTATACTCAAAGGTAGCACTCTACCACATGAGCCACTGTGCTGCTTCCAGTTTTTGAGTGGTTTATTGGAGATAAGAGTCTCTTGGGGACTTTTCTGCCCAGGTTGTCTTTGAACCGTGATCCTCAGATCTCAGCCTCCTGAGTAGCTAGGATTACAGGTCTGAGGCCACTGGCCCCTGGCAAAAATCTGCTTTTATTCAGGGGTTTTTGAAACATTTATGAGCAGTTTAGTGGCTTACTGTGAGAAAGTCACTTTTGATTTCTCGCTTTAGCATATGCCCATTACCACACTGGCATCACTAGCATAAGTCTTCCTGGATTAAAGACAAGAGGGTCTGCCAGCTGCTGTGGTGAAGTGTGCATCTGTAATCCTGTAATCCACTCTGGGCTGACACTGGAGGATCTTGGTTTTGTTGCCTAATTGTGAGATGTTCTCTCAAAACATACAGAACAAGATCTAATATGCTATCTCTCTACATGTATTCATGTGCTCATCAGAAAGGGATTAGCACTGTTCAGTGGTACAGACACCACCCACCAATAACCAATTCAATTTGAAAAGGGGATAAGAAAAGAGCAGTTAAGAGTTGGGTACCGGTGGCTCATGCGTGAGACTCTTATCTCCAATTAATCACAAAAAAGGCTGGAAGTAGCACTGTGGCTCAAGTGGTAGAGTGCTAGCTTTGAGCAAAAGGAGCTCATAGACAGCACCCAGGCCCAGAGTTAAGCCCTAGGACCATGGGGTGGGGCTCAGGGGGAGCAGTTAGTTAAGACTGCCTTGAGGTGTCTATGATTTTATGAAACATTATCTTGCCTTTCTTTTACTTAAATATAGAAGTATCTTTATTGAAGAAATATAGAAGGAAGGGCCTGCACCTGGCCTAGACGTAAGCCACTCCTTTTTCCCCAGTTTTCCCATGGAGGAGACCAAGGTTTCTGCCTGTTACCTCTCTGCCAGGACTTCCAACGGGCTGCTTCCTAGAGACCAACTTCGTACCATCCAGGCAGAGTCCATAGCAGCAAGAAAGCCCCGGGCTATTCCTGTTCCCATTGGCCAGAAAGGCTAGGAAAGAAATATTAAATAAGGAGTTAAAATAACTCATCTTTTTTAAAATACTTTTTTATTGTAAAAATACTGTATAGAGGGGTTACAGTTACATAAGTAAGGTAATGAGTCCATTTCCTATTGAGCATTGTTGCCTCCTCCTTTGTTTTTCCCCTACCATCCCTTCCTTCCCCACCTCCCCAATTACCTCCCCCTGCTGAAGTTGTACAGCTCGTTTTCAACGTAGTGTCTTGTACATCTAATTGTTACAATGGGTCAACCTGTAACCCAATGTAAGCATTTTGTTTTTTCCCTTCCCCTCCCCAAATTAGAAAAGTGTATATACAAGGTGCAGGGCACTGGAATCAAATACAGTGAAATCAGGGGTTATACTGGGGGGAGGAACATACCAAAGGCACAAAAAAAATCACAATAGTACATTATAAATACGTTAAAAACATAAATCATCTTTTAAGAGAGAAGTTAACTAAGGAACAAATAAAGAGTTTGCTACTGACAGAAGTATTTGGCCACCAATGCCGAGAGCTGGTGACTCACGCCTATAATCCTAGCTACTTAGGACGCTGAGATCTGAGGATCGAGGTTCAAAGCCAACCCAGGCAGGAAAGTCTGTGAGACTCTGATCTCCAATAAACCACTCAAGAAACTGGAAGTGGCCCTGTGGCTCAAAGTAGTAGAGCGCTACCCTTGAGCACAAAGAGGCTCAGAGACAGTGCTCAGCAACAATGTCCAAGCCCTGAGTTCAAGCCCCATGGCTGACAAAAACAAAAAACAAAAAAACCCTGCAGAATTTCTACTTATACTTACCTAACTTTGGTCCTAGAGGCCTAACCCCTCTGTCTGTGTCTTACAGGGAATCTGCCAACATTGCTAACACAATCCCACAGCATGGGTACCTAGACTTGATTGCATCATGACTGCCTCTTTACTACGGCCCACGCGATTAAGAGCGCACCTTAGTGCTCTTAGCACTCACCTCCAGGAGGCTGTCCCCAACCAGAGCCACTAATAACTGGTGTCCGTTATGCTCCCGTACCAAGGCAGCGTTCTCAGAGGCATACATACACGTGAAGTCAAACATAGCCACATCGGGCTGCCCATAGTGATTGATGGCGAAATCCAGAGAGGGCAGCTGATGCTGCGTGGAGAAGTCCGCCGCCTCCCGGGCGTAGTTCAGCAGGGCCTCCTGGTCCACATTTTCCCGGGAGAGCAGAAGCTCTGTGTCAGTATAGTCCTGTCCAAGAACAACAGAGACACAAGAAAGAAAAGTCTAGGCTAAGCCAGCCAGGACCCTGCAACACATGTTAGGTTTACCTCATTTCACAGTTGTTCTTCGCACTCGTGTGATTTCACATCCCCAGGTCAAATCTTTTTGTTGTTGTTGATCATGGGGCTTGAACTCAGGGCCTGGGTACTATCCCTGAACCTCTTTGTGCTCAAGGGTAGTGCTTTACCACTTTGAGTCACAGCTCTACTTCTAGTTTTCTGGTGGTTAATTGGAGATAAGAGTCTCATGGATTTTCTCACCCAAGCTGGCTTTGAACTGTGATCCTTAGATCTCAGCTTCCTGAGTAGCTAGGGTTACAGGAGTGAGCTACCAGCACCTAGCTGTAAGCCAAATCTTTTACATATTATTAAAAAGAAAAGATTCATGGGAGCCTGTTTCCAAGAGTAAATGGGTTTTTCTGCCTACAAACAGTTTTAGCCTTTCTACTCATTAAAGAGCAAGTCACTATTCCTGAATTCCTGGCCAATCCACTGGAGCTGTTTAGAATATCTAATAACAGAATATCTAGTAAATATGTGACAGCTCTCTATACACTGGAAGAGCACTTATGCTTTATATTATCTTCTGAGTGGCTTTTTAGTAACTAGGATGACGTAAAACACTTTGACTTGCATAGCTTATTATACCCAAAGGAAGAACCCAAAACCTTCAGTGCAAAGAAATGTGCAGGCGAGAGCAGCATCAGTCCAGCCGTTATACTGAACATGGATCAGATGCTATCAAACCATACGTACGATTCTGCAAGTCTAGGAAGCACCAATAAAGAAAAACAAGGCTGTCTAAAAATGGACTTTCCACATAGGGATCAAAAAACTCCTTCTCTGTTTCCAGAAGTTCTTACACTGAGTCAAGATTTTATTCTCCTAGAGTGGAGCCTACAGTTTCCAAGTGCCTCTGATGGTATTTCCAGCTACAACGACAAGATGTCAAAAGCTAAAATACAAACACTCAAGTTGGTCCCAGAAGTAGTGTTTGTTCAACATTAAGAGGCCATAATGGGCTTAATATCTAGCAGCACGCTAGAAGGCATACTCCCTGATCTCTACAAAAAAAGGAAAGTCAAATCTTGCTGTTTTATATTGCTTTTATCTAAGTTTTACTGATAACCACAACTCTGCCCAGATGGCACATTTAGGTCTTAAGTCATCAGGCATTCCAATTGTTTTACTGAAAGCAATAAAACAGCCCCAGATAATGAACAAACCCACTATATAAAGCATCTAGCCGAACACATCTGGCCTTTGTTTTGGGCAGAATGGGCTGTACAAGCTGCTTTGTCCTGTTGCTCCCTGAACACATACAGAACCACTATGCTGAGAAACAAGACACAAGGTTCATGGGTGGAAAGCACACTCTGTACTGCAAGCACGTGCTCATCAGCTCACTCCCCACTCTACTCAGATAAGGCAATAGCGTGACTCATACCAGAGGGACCTGAAGCATTATCATCTTGCAGAGACAAAGGGCTCCCTCCCTGAGATAAGGCCGCAAGCGTGGTGGGAACTACAGGCCGGATTGGCCTATCTGAGACTTCTCTGCTTCCACCTGTCTCATTACATCGGAACAGTAATGCTAACATTACTACCAGGAGATTAAGTAAGACTTCAACAGCTCTCCGTAAGTCTCAAATTTCACATCATCAACTCAGGTACCACATACAAATTAGTTACAAAGGTAAAAGGGAGGCTGAACCTGGCTGAAGATCAATAGTTGGCACTTGTTCAATCAAGAGGAGACCTAAACATGCCCTAACCCAATCAGTATTGCCTAGATCTTTAATAACCGTATCACCAGTTAACTTAGAGTTGTCATAAGGCTGTCATAAACACCAAGCCTTGCTTATTGGTCCAATCATTAACTAGTCATATGTAACTAACTACAACCACCAGCGAGTCACCTAAAATCAAGCTGGACCTGATGTATGGCAAGACATCTGAAAAATAGTCTCAAACACTCCAACAGTAGGGGAAACGAGTAGACTGTAGTTTCATTCATGGTAGTAACTGTTAAAGCCAGGTGATGGGCACATGAGTTCATAATGCTCTACACTCTACTTCTAGTTATAGTTTCAATCCTAATAAAGACTTTTAAAATTATAAGCCACGGGGGCTTCCAGGAGATATGTTCAGCACTCATTTTCTTTCTCTTGAGGGAAAAAAACCTCCATCAGATCATAAAACTCTTTCTCTTGGTGATCATATTAAGCAGTTCAACAGAAAGTGGTTTGAAAGAAATCTATTGCTCACATGCAGTATCACCCCTTTGTCCAGTAAACTCTGCTTTTTGGCTGTCATAACGAAATAGTGCGTATCATCTTTATAGTAGACGATGTTCTCCAAATCAATACCTGTGACAAAAAAAAGTACTGTAAGAGTTTCTGAACTTAGAGCATTATGGCAGACAGAAAGATTGTGCTTTGATCTAGGAAGCAGGACTGGAAAACTCCGGGCAGGAAAGATGTCCAGGCCTGGATTCTCATTTCCTATGTGTTCAGTTCATGAGGAGGGATTTGTTTCCCTTGGTCCTACTCTATAACTGACTTAGAACCTTTGATAACCCTAAAAACAATGAGAAAAAAAAATGTTTATAAGAATGGGGAAAAAAAACCAGACTGGAGATGTGGCTTATGGGTGGAACACCAATCTAGGAAGCAGAAGAAGTCTTGAGCTCAAACCCCAGAATGGAATAAGAAAACCAAACAAAAACACAAGAAAAAGAATTCAACCTTTACAAGATGATATGGATGAGTTAAAGGGTTAAGTCTCTTTGACAGTGACCAAGGAGGAATCCCCTAAACTCCTACGTATGAGTGTATGCATATGCGCACACACACATGCATGCCCATGCTAGTACTCCGACTTGAACTCGTTAGCTTTTTTGCTCAAGAATGGCACTCTACCATTTAAGCAACACTTCTCCAGCTTTTTGCTGGTTGAAAAGTCTCTCAGAGGTATCTGCCAGGGCTGGCTTCAAACCACGATCCTCAGATCTCAACCTCTTGAGTAGCTGACAGGCGTGAACCACTGGTGCCTGGTCTCCTAGACTCAAGTACAGAACAGATGCTTGAAAGCTGAGTAAACTACTGTTTAATTCAGTTAATCAAAAATAAATGTAGGATTGAGAATGTGGCTCAGTGGTAGAATGCTTGCCTAGCATGCATGAATCCCTGGGTTCGATTCCTCATACCACATACACAAAAAAGGCTGGAAGTGGCACTGTGGTTCAAATAGTAGAGTGCTAGCCTTTAGCAAAAAGAAGCTCAGAGACAGTGCTCAGGCCCTTAGTTCAAGCCCATGACTGGCAAAAATAAATAAATAAATATAATGGAAAGAAAGCAAGTTCTAGAAGACTGATACTTAGTTGTATCAAAATACTAAGCTAGGGGTTGGAGGCAAGGCTTAGTTGGTAGTGCTCTGAGCAAAAGAGTCAAATGCTAAACCAGTCTCAGACCAAAAAGCAAGCAAACAAACAAATAAATGAAGTTAATCTATTCAAATCTACCAAACAACAAGCACATCTCTATCTAGCATGTGCTTTGCTTTTGAGCAAGCACACATTCTTTTTGCAGGGGAGGGGGGGCGGTGTGCTTACTAGGTAAGCATTCTACTTCTCCAGTCACATCCCACCTCCCCTCACCCCATCTTTTTGCCTTCATTGTTTTCCAAGCAGGGACTTGTGCTTTTTGCCCAGGCCAGCCTCAGATCACAATCCTCCTACCTCTGGTTCCTACACAGCTCGGATTAAACTACCACGTATAGCTTTTTTCTTGAGATAGGTTTTCAAAGTTTTCACCTGGACCAAAATTATGACCTCATTATCTCCACTTCCAAGTAGCTGGCATTACTGTATAGACCTAAGCCAGTGTACCTGGCAGATGGTTACATCCTTAAAAACTAATGTCAGATCCTCAGTAAAACCAGAGTACTGCTACCTGGAGGCTTGCTCTATCCAGCACCATGGCTTCACCCCAGGTACAGGGGCAAAGGCTATAGAGGAGGTGGTAGAAGGCAGAAAAGCAATTTTTTAAACCAATAAATCAATATAAACAAAGCCCAGAGCAGGCCAGTTACAGGTGGGTGACCGACAATGTAAGAGCATGTGGACCAGAACACAAAGAGCAAAGGAGGAGGTGGTGAGAGAGCAGAAGGCAGCAGCAGAGTCGCTGCCATACCACGGGCTGAAGTCAGACCCAGAGACATCAAGAGCCCACCCAGCCGCCCTCAGGAAGGGCCCGTGCCTGGTTTGCCTGTCCTTACTCCTGTGGAGGTACCAACCTGTGGCTTCTCTCAGTTCTTGAAAAAATTTCTGGTTGAATATAAAAGCCACACCACTGATCTCCTCCACTTTGGCTTCTGCAGTTGTATTCCGGTTAATAAAATTTGCTGTAATGGCAATGGCCAGTTTGCCACGGAATTCTTTCCGACGAAATCCTGTAGGGAGAGAACTTTTCAGAGGTAGCAACAGTTGGCTGTAGAAAGATGATCTTCAAATGAAGCAGGGGATGTTGAAGAGATTAAGGAATGTGGGGGATGAGAATCAATAGAACAATTTTAGGGTAGATAAGCTCGTTCACCTACCAAAGAATTTTATCAGATCAGGAATGAAGTGAATGTCTCCTGAATCATTAACGAACTATTTGAAATCTACCTGACCAAAATATCACCTAGTACTGGGGATCCCATTTAAAAAGAGGAGGGAGCTGGTTTATTAATGTTGGTTAAATCCTGCAGTGCCAACCTCTCAAAGTATAGCACATCTCCCAGTACTCAAGAAGTTCCCTCAGAAGGTGCCAGAGGAAGGATGAAGTATCACTCGATTAAAATCAACAAATGTGCAAATTCTTAAGGGTTGACACTTCTGGGGACAGGACTGGCCTCTACTCTTCTATGAGCCAACCAAAGGAACAAAGCCAGTACCTTCCAAGGTGTTCCTCCGGCCATCCCCACCGATGATCACTTCAAACTCATATTCTGATACAGGGTGAGTTTTGGGGTGTACCAGTGCCCGCCAACCTATCCCTGTGGACAAAAGGCAAAGTAAAGATCATTATCTTGACCAAATTTGCACTTCCTAAACAGTTCTAGATATCTAGGCAAGGATATTGCACAAAATCCCAAATCAAAACAAGAATGGAGGGGCTGGGAAGGTGGCTCAGTGGTAGAGCGCTTGCCTTGCAAGCATGTAGCCCTGGGTTCGATTCCTCAGCACTACATAAGCAGAAAAAAAAAGCCGGAAGTGGCGCTGTGGCTCAAGTGGTAGAGTGCTAGCCTTGAGCTGAGGAGCTGAGGGACAGCGCCCAGGCCCAGAGTTCAGGCCCCACGACCGGACCCAAAAAACAAAACAAAACAAAAAAAAAAAAAGAATGGAGGATAGTTGCCTAGACAGAAAACAGCTTTGATGAGTTCACCAAGGCACTTTCTCCACCTCCTGGTTTTCTATATCACAAATGTCTTTAATGTCCACTACTGCTCAAAGGCCTCCTCACAAAGTCCAAAGTCCTCAAAGGTATAAGCTGCACGGATGAAGCCCCTTTACTAGTTCTGTAAATACCTGCAAGTACTTCTGCCTTTCTCCCTTGGTCGCATCTGTTTGCCCCCACTCAGTGCCTTCTAAGCCATCTTCATTTGCTCTATCCAACTTACGTTCATTCTCTTGGTCCTCAGGAGGCTGTACAAGTCCTTGGAATTCCACATTGACATGGATTTCGATACCTAGGATCAAGGCTACTTTCAACAGTATCAGCTGGAGCTGACGGATACCTGGGTAAATACAGAAACTATGCTGGTAAGAGCACATGGAGAGGAGACCCACAACATTAGCTCCCCAGACTCCCACCCACTGGCATACACGTCTGATCAAGTTCTCAAAGGTGTTTATACCAGGAGACACGTTCCAAGCCACATTCACTAGCCTCTGCTCCCTTTCTAAGGATAAATACAAATAGGTAGAAGAAACATTCTTAGGGACTTGCAGGGCCACTTCCATCTCTTGGGTTGGGAATTCGGAACAAAGCTTAGAGACAACACAGCAGTCAACTGGACACTGTCTTCTATTCCCCCTGATTCAGAGCCATCACTACCAGCAGAGCTGCCTTCCTGCTGGACTACAGCATGGCTCCCACCAGAGGACACACGTGCCAAGTGGCTTCCAAAGATGCTCCTGGTGACTGCTTCTCACCTTACTCCACCACCAACCATCACACTCTGACCAGGTCCATAAGGGAGATCAGAATCCGATCCTATCCTCTTACCACCCTCTCCACCACGACTCTGCTGTGTAAAAAATGAGGTCCAATCTCATTCATTACTATAAGTTAATACCATTATTAGATGTCCAATGAGTTCCTATCAGTGCCAGATCTGACACCAAAACCAGGTACACAGAAACAGAAATCTGGTTCCTGAGGTAAGATGCTTAGCCCCCCAAATTAATCCTGCCACCTCCAAGGGAGGTAAACTTAGACATGACTCCTGGGCTCTGTGAAAGGCCAACTGACCAGCAGTCCATGACTAATCTGCAAGGGACAGATGAAAACCCACTAAGTCCTCCCAGTTATTTTCCTCAGTTTACCACGACCATCACCCTCCCTTCTGAGACACGTTCCTAAAGACACATGGGATCCTGTGCTAGCACACATTCTCTTTCTGCAGGTAACTGTGGGTTCCAAGACACATTACAAATTACAGCCTGGCGTATGAGCAGAGAGCCTCTTCTGCCAGGGGAACGTGCCAACTGTCCACCAGCACTTTGAATAACTGGCATAACCACTTCAGACAGCAAACAGTCCAGTAGCTGACTACATTCAAAGGACACATCTAGAGACAGAATAGCTCAGAATGAGGGTTCTTCGATAAAGCTTCTCTGGGATCATTAATAATAGTCAACTTTCAAAAAGACGGCAACAAGCCGGGCGCTGGTAGCTCATGCCCGTTATCCTAGCTACCCAAAAGGTTGGAAGCCAGTCTGGGCTGGAAAGTCCATGGGACGCTTATCTCCAGTACACTACTTGGAAAAGGCCAGAAGTGGCGCTGTGGCTCAAGTGTTAGAGTGCTTTGAGAGGAACAACTCAGACAGTGCCCAAACCCTGAGTTCAAACCCCAGGAGCAACACACACACACACACACACACACACACACACACACACACACACACACACACACACACACACAAATATTAATTGTAAGAATGTAGATGCTATTGTGAAGTCATTAAAAAAAAAAATCATCTCAGAAAAGTAACAGATCTGCCGGGCACTGGTGGCT
>NW_012267285.1:3898544-3906938 GCF_000151885.1 Dipodomys ordii
CAGTGCCCAAACCCTGAGTTCAAACCCCAGGAGCCACACACACACACACACACACACACACACACACACACACACACACACACACACACACACACACACCCCTACAACTTAAGAATGTAGATGCTATTGTGAAGTCATTAAAAAAAAAAATCATCTCAGAAAAGTAACAGATCTGCCGGGCACTGGTGGCTCACACCTGTAATCCTAACTACTCAGGAGGCTGAGATCTGAGGATCTCGGTTCAAAGCCAGTGTGGGCAGGAAAGACTGTGAGACGCCTAACTCCAATAAAGCACCAGAAAACCGGAAGTGGCGCTGTAGCTCAAGTGGTAGAATGCTTGCCTTGAGCTGAAGAGCTGAGGGACAGAACCCAGACCCAGAGTTCAAGCCCCATGACCGACCAAAAAAAAAAAAAAAAGAAAGAAAAGTAACAGATCTCAAACAGGTTTGCAAGTGGTAACAGACTAGAAGAGCTGCCTAAACAAAGGGATCCTTGCCAGGCACCAGTGAGTTACACCTGTAATCCTAGCTATTCAGGAGGCTGAGAACTATGGATCGCAGTTCAAAGCCAACCCAGGCAGGAGAGTCCGTAAGACTCTTATTTCTAATTAACCCCCAGGAAACTAGAAGTGGCTCTGTGGCTCAAGAGCTCAGGATCAGCATCCAGGCCCAGAGTTCAAGCCCCACAACCAACCAGAAACAAAACAAAAACCAAAGGGATCCAGTATCAATTTCCCACTCACAACTCATCTAGGACTCTGCTTCTCTAGGTGTGGCTTCCTAGCCTGTGTTCCCTTGGCACTGGAGCATTTGGAAGATCACACAGAAGACAGGTAATTGCCTGGGCACTTCTCTCCTTGAACTAAGAACCAAACTGGCTACCAGATTCTCCACACCTGCCTCCTACCTATCCCCCACACCACGAGTGCTCAGACCAAGATGAGATGCGACAACTTTTGGCTAAGCCAAAACTTCTCCTTGCCTAGGGGATACTTGTAGTTGAGATCTTAGTTACAGAACCACTGGTGGCAGGTCTTCTGACTGTGAATTACCTAACAGATACCAATAAGATCAGAATAGACCAGGCTGCTGAGTAGGAATTCCTGAGGTAACCTACCTGTCTGAAGTCTACTGAGCATGCAGGCAGGGCAAGGGTGGAACCCTACAAGAGCGCCGGTGTTACTCACTGATATGGTCAATGGCTCCAGCACAGAACTTGCCATAGAACTTCTTGGCACCCAGACTTCGCAGATCATGTATGGTAAAGGGCCAGAGATGTAAGACATTGTTGCGGGAGAAAGCATCTCGCTTCTCAATAACCACCACCTTGGCTCCCAACAAGGACAAGTCGATGGCTGTGCGTAGACCACAGGGACCAGCACCAATGATGAGACACTGAAAAACACAGCGACTTTTAGTGCAAAGGCTGTACCTCTCACACTTCTAGAGTGGTTACATGACGTCAGAGCCAGGTTTGTGAAAACCCTCCACTCAGGCTATTCTCCCCCAAGAAATGTTCAGGCCCACCTGAGGAACAATACTTGTGATGGCTTGAGGGAGCTCATAACTCTGTGGGTGAAGAAAACTGAACTGTCAGCACAAGGCATAAACCCAGCACCTGTGTACAGTGGTAACCTGAAAAGCTCATAGATCTGCAATAGATTTAAATGGGTAGCCATTTGAACAAATGACATATATGAAAGAAAAATTCACTTTTGTTGTTGTTGTTGGTTGTGGGGCTTGAAATATGGGCCTGGGTACGGTCCCTCAGCTCTTCAGCTTAAGGTGATTGTTCTACCACTTGAGCCACAGCGCCACTTCTGGTTTTCCTGGAGACTTATTGGAGATAGAAGTCTCATGGACTTTCCTGCCTGGGCTGGCTGATCCTCAGATCTCAGCCTCCTGAGAAATAGGATTACAGGCGTGAGCCACTGGCACCCAGCTGAAAAATTCACTTTTAAGCTTTGATTAGCAGGAGAGGACCTTCTCATATTTTTCTAAGTTTATCATTTTACAGATTATTAAATACATGGTCAAAGAAATCTTTGAATCCAGATTGGGTTTACCACATAAACAACTTCCAGGAGGCAATTCTCAAGATCCAAAGTTTCATGTGGTGAAATGAGTGGTAAAGTTGTTATTTCCAGGGTGAAAGTCCACGGAAATGCTCTTGAAAATCCACACTCTAGCAAAGGACTGGGGTGAGGTGAGACTAGCGTGCGCAGAAAGAGAACATGGCTTTGCACTCCTTTTCTTTATCTTCCTTTATCTATTTTTGTTTGTTTGATGTTGGTGTTGAGGATAGAATCCTAGGTCTCGGGCATGCCAGACAAGCATCCTACCATTAAACTTCCACCCTCTCTGAACCCTTCCTTCATTCTTACTGAAGTCTAGTAATCGCTCATGGAAGTCATACCTTCACACTTTTTGACCAGGGTGGGTCTTCAGGCATTCACATATCCATACAGGACAAATTAAAGCTCATGAAAGGCCAAAATAACATAAACTGAAATCATTTGCAAATCTGTTCCCCAGCTAACTGTTCCCAAACACCTCAGAGAACATGTTCTCACAAGGAAGGAGGCAGGAAACGTCTCTTTTCTTCCCCATATCCTCACGCCTCCTCCACACAAGTGCATGCACACCTCAAGTCTCTGTCCAAGCCAACCTGTTTCACGGAAATCTTACTGCTGTAAGATTCCAAACATAGACGTTTGGAATATGAACAGGATAGTCTGAAACATGTGGAAATTCCTGGCCAGGTGCTGAGTATGGACTGAGGACTTGGTAAAGATGACATACAAATCCCAGAAGCCATGTTCATATGGGATGCCAAGGGATCCCTTGGAATCTTTAGCTAGGATGCCCAGCTAAGCGGCTTATGTCCTTCCTATGTCCAGATGTGGTGTTAAGGGGCCTACTTCAGTGCCTTACATCATTCCTGTGTCAGATGGCGTGCTAAGGGGCCTAGCTCAGTGACTTACGTCCTTCCCATGGTAGTTCAGTGACTTCCTTCCTTCAAAATAAATATTTAAAAAGTTTCTATAGAGCCGGGCGCTGGTGGCTCACGTCTATAATCCTAGCTACTCAGGTGGCTGAGATCTGAGGATCGCAGTTCAAACCCAGCCCAGGCAGGAAAGTCCGTGAGACTCTTCTCTCCAATAAACCACCAGAAAATGTAAAGTGGTGCTGTGGGTGAAGTGGTAGAATGCTAGCCTTGAACTGAAGAGCTGAGGGACAGCACCCAAGCCCAGAGTTCAAGACCCATGATCGACAAAAAAAAAAAGTTTCTCTATAATTGACCTAGGGTTGTTTTTGAAGAGTTGAGACTTTGTATATCGATACATAAACACAAGAAATAGGCTCAGAATAGGGTGTGACAGTCAAATCAAACATGAGTAGCGGATCTGTAAAGTTTTAACCTAAACTTAACTTCTTTGGTTAGGCTGAGAATAGACTGCCTGGTTCTTGCCTTGTCCACCTCTCTCAATCCTTCTCGTTGGCACAGGTTAAATCCTTGTGCCAGTGACCCCAGGGCCAAGAGCAGACAGACCCTTACCTTGGTGTTAGCACATGCTTTTCCCTTTCTGTAGTCTTTGTGACTGCCCCGTTTGTCCAACTTGGTCCAGAGGGCTTTGGCCTTCCAGTAGTTGAGCTTGGACTTCAGCTTGTGGTAGAAGGAGCGGTAGTCCTTAGGCTTCAGTTCCAGGTGGTCACAGAGCTCCTGGAAGGCCCTGAGGGTTCCCTTACAGGTGGTGGCCTGGACAAATCGGTCGAAAAGGACATGAGCTTGGTTCATCACCTCGTGCTTGTTCTCCTCCATGCTCTCGACCATCAGCACCCCGAGAGGGGCAACAGGAGGGCTGCTGATCCACCAGACACTGTCACCTTAACCTAACAAAGAGAAGGGAGAGAACGAGCGGCCAATACTTCTGTGTCTACATACTCTTCTCCAAAGCAGAGTTCCCAAGTGGTAACATGCACGCACTCAGCCAATGTGCAGTGAGGCTTCCCAGGCACATCGCAGGCATGCAAGAGGAGTAACAGCCCTGCTTTCAGGGATCTTAACAGTCTAGTGGATGAGAAAGACACATGAACAGAATACTATGGGATACTACAGATGTTCTATAGAATACTACACACTTTCTAGTGTCATTCTACGTGTCACTAGAAAGAGGCCCAAGAGTCCCTAAATCATAGGGTAGGGAGACGCGGTCTCCCCCCCACACACACTGAAGATGAACCTCCAAGTAGGCCGCCGGGCCTTTCTGGAACATAAGGACTAGCCAAGCAAGGGAAAAGTGCAGGATGTGCATGGGAAGTAAAACCACGGACTCTGAATGGGAAGGTGGCTCAGTGGTAGAGCGCTTGCCTTGCATGCTTGAGGCCCTGGGATCGATTCCTCAGCACCACATAAGCAGGGGGGAAAAAAGCCGGAAGCGGCGCTGTGGTTCAAGTGGTAGAGCGCTCGCCTTGAGCTGAAGAGCTGAGGGACAGCGCCCAGGCCCAGAGTTCAGGCCCCATGACCGGACCCCCCAAAAAAACAATACAAAACCAGGGACTCTTACAGATCAAAGAGGCAAGAATGATTTCTACCTTTCCAGTTCAGACTACTGGAAGTAGTGACAGACAGCTAATAGGCTGAAAGCAGAAGCAGTTTTAGGGTACCAAACAGAGAAGACCAGAAAGAACCTCCTCATATCATATTATCATTAAACATTAAGAGTGTTGGGTGCTGGTGGCTCACGCCTATAATCCTAGCATCTCAGGAGGAGGCTGAGATCTGAGGATCTCAGTTCAAAGCCAACCCTGGCAGCAAAGCCCGCGAGACTCTTATCTCCAATTAACCACTGGGAAACTGGAAGTGGTGCTGTGGCTCAAAGTCATGAGAGCACCACTAGCCTTGAGAGAAAGAGCTCAGGGGCAATACCCAGACCCTGAGTTCAGGTCCCAATACTGACAAAACAATAACAACAACAACAACACCCTTAAAAGTATCATTAAGGCTGGGAAGGTGGCTCAGTGGTAGAGCACTTGCCTTGCATGCATGAGGCCCTGGGTTCGATTCCTCAGCACCACATAAGCAGGAAAAAAAAAGCCGGAAGTGGCGCTGTGGCTCAAGTGGTGGCGCGCTAGCCTTGAGTTGAAGAGCTGAGGGACAGCGCCCAGACCCAGAGTTCAGGCCCCACGACTGGACCCCCCTCCCCGCAAAAAAAAAGTATCGTTAAGTGCACAAAATGAAGAAAGAATATTGAACATTAGAAGAGATGTGCCAAGTCATATACAAAGGCAAACCTATCAGAATAACTGTAGAAACTTAAGACCAAGGAGAATATGGAACGATGTATTTCAAGCCTTGAAAGAAAATTACTACCTAGCCTATATTACTGCATCTAGCAAAGCTAACTTTCATAATTGAAGGAAAAACAAAATAAATGCAGACTACAGGAATTCATGTCCACCAAGCCAGCACTGCAGTAGATAAAGAATCCTACATGCAGAAGAGGAAGATAAAGGCACCATGTAAAATTTTTACTAATTGGTAAAATGTTTTACTAAATGGGTAGCTAAATGAAGACTAGGAGAGAATCAAACACTATAAAAAACAACCGTGAAGTGACTTAACCGTGAAGTGATGGTTTAAGCTGCAAGTGCCTATGAAATCGGCTCTCAAAGGATAGGCACCCAGTTTCACAAAGACACGGACTAGGCCCAGGGTTTGCATGTGAGAAAGAATTGCCCCCTATGAAAAAGTAACATTCTGCTTTTCTATACATCTCACTGTCGCAGCTGACTAAGCCAAATCAGCTGGAGATACGTTTTAAATTTCATGGGAAAGTAGTAAATACGGGCTCTGAACTTCCCTGGTGTTTTTCATATCAACAGCTAGGCCTCTTCTAGTACACAACAACCTTTCCTAGCTCTGGATATTAAGATGAGCACTGCTAATAAATATAGCTTCTTCCAACATCCATGTGTCCAAGAGTCCAGTAGGAAAAG
The DNA here is from genome assembly GCF_000151885.1 of Dipodomys ordii. Lineage (NCBI taxonomy): Eukaryota > Metazoa > Chordata > Mammalia > Rodentia > Heteromyidae > Dipodomys > Dipodomys ordii. Next base: position 3,904,544 of record NW_012267285.1, read on the forward strand.
CAACTAGGAATCTAAGTATATGCAGCCCAGTGGCAGAACATTTGCTTAGCATGTGCACATTAGGTTCCAGCACAGCAAATGGAAACAAGAATAAAGGAATTAACTAGAACTGACTTTTAGCTTCCCCTAAGTAAGGTTTTACCTCTGGTAGAAAGAGCCAGCAAAATAATTTAAAGCCCTTTAACAAAAAACAAAAACAGCACCTTCTTCTTTCATGCTAAGGCTTATCTTAGAAAAGATGGCTTGTCAAACATGGCTTGTAGGAGAGGAAAAATCCAGGTGTGTTCAGAGAGGCAGAAGAAAGAATGGCAGACAACAACCAGGGATTGGAAATAAAGGTCCCAGGCAGTGCTGCCACCTGGGGTGGGGTGCGTGGGGAGGAGGGGCACGTGGGGGGGGGGGGAGAGGGACTGCGCGCAGGGGTGACGGGGCAGGGCAGGACGGTGGGGCTGCCTCTCCCTCTGGTGTGGGATCACCACAGCTGTTACTACCCTTCTGGGAACAGGCAACACCGTACAACCCTCGCTCCTACCCACCACCTGTGTTCACAACCAACCTTACCTCCTCCAGGGTCACAATTAAATGTGTGGCAAGCTTTGAACACAGCAGGTCTGATCTGCTTCTTGCCGAGGGGTAAAATGATTTTTCTCTGTTTGGAATCAACAGCCACTGTCTACTTCTTGCCAAGATTCAGAGCACTCAAAACCATGATATTCTCGCTGAATGCGAACCACGTACCTCTAAAAGCCTCTCCTGGTCACAGCTATTCCCCTGCTTCCCATGTACCCGCCCCCCTGGCACATCACCTTTGGCCAAAGAATTCTGCTGCAGGGGCTGACATTCCCTTCCATGTGGCCTACTTTGCGGTAAACATCCCCTAAGAGCTGCAAACTACCACAGCACATTTCCAAACGAAATCTCACAGGAGGTGTGTGCCTCCTTAAGAACCATTCCAACTCTGTGAAAACACTTCCAAACGAACACGTTTGGTCCCAGCTTCTGAAGGCCGCAGCATGCCTGCTTCCAAGCACAGGCCAGCATTAGGTGCTCAGGGTAAGTGAGCACAACCTGAAGGGCACTAATGACAACGGAGGAACAGAGGGAAGTCGGTTCCTGGAACAATGAGACAGGCACCCCACGGCAAGAATACGTGAGACGGAGTCCCTTGGGCCGCCTCACCTTTCTACTCCTGCAAGCCAGATGGCTGTATCAGGAAGAAAGTCTGCAGTGTTCCGAGCATTGTTCTGTGGCTCCGCCACACTGAGTATCGTCCACCAGGGAGTTGCCCAGCATTCTGACTCACTCAGAACAGCCGGGAAGAACCAGAAGAGAAGGGCCTGCATTTGTCCCCTGCCCCCATACATCGTGTCCTCCTGGCCTGTCTTGGACCACCTTGTGTACACTTCATCCCTGGCATCTTGGAAAAACCAACATTCATAATCACAGGAACCTAGAGATCAAGAAACCTGGCCAGAACGTACCAGAAACCCCAGATCAGAAAAACACAGGTCTGGGAGAGAGGGAGGGGGGAAGGGAGAGGCCTGAGGAGGAAAGAGGAAGAAGCAGTTTCCAAAGCATCTGTATGACTCTGCCAGCTAACAACACCCCTAGGGTTTTGTCTCATGGCAGCTGCCAGCTGACGCAGGCGCTCGGTGCATTCCTGGGCCAAGGAGAAAGAACATGTGGGAACAGTGTTCATGTTACTGGTCACAACAAAGAGTGATGGTTGCCCTGACTCATGGCTGCTTGTGAGAACTCTCAGCCTCATGCCCTTAGAATGAGGGGTAGTTATCTGGAGGTAAAGAAAGAGCCTTTATAAATAGAAAAGGAAGCCTGGTGCTGATGGCTTATGCCTGTAATCCAAGCTACTCAGGGACTGAGATCTGAGGATCACGGTTCAAATCTAGCCCAAGTAGCAAAGTCCCCATGAGACTCTTATCTCCAATTAGCCACTCAAAAACTGGAAGTGGTGCTGTGGCTCAAGTGGTGGAACACTAACCTTGAGCACAAAAAGGCTCTGGGACACAGGCCCTTAGCAAGCCCCACAACTGAGCCCCCCCAAAAAAGGAAAAGAAAAAGGTAGCCAGAAACCAGTGGCTCCCGCCTGTCATCCTAGCTACTCAGGAGGCTGAGATCTGAGGATGGTGGTTCAAAGCCAGCCCAGGCAGGAAAGTCTGTGAGACTGTTACCTGCAATTAACCAGCAAAAAGCCAGAAGTAAAGCTGTCCTCATGTCCTCAAGTTGTAGAGCACTAGCCTTGTGCACAAAAGCTCAAGGCCCTGAGTTCAAGCCCCAGGAAGAACACAAAAGAGGTAAGTAGATAGGAAGGAAGGAAGGAAGAAAGGAAGGAAGGAAGGAAGGAAGGAAGGAAGGAAGGAAGGAAGGAAGGAAGGAA
>NW_012267285.1:3909618-3925710 GCF_000151885.1 Dipodomys ordii
CGGTCTCTCCTGCCCGGGCTGGCTTTGAACCGCGATCCTGAGATCTCAGCCTCCTGAGTAGCTAGGATTACAGGCGTGAGCCACCAGCGCCCGGCTGGATACTAATCTTTTATCAAATAAGTTTTAAACAAACTGCCTTCCTACTCTGTTGGTTCCAGAAGGTGTAATAATGACAATGGGGGGTGGGGGGGTTAAAGGGCAGGCCTGGGCCAATAAGCTCCTGCTGTGCTTCCCTGTTACAAAAGGCAGGAGACTCCTTTGTTGGGTATAACACAGAATAGTTACAAGTGTCAGGCCGTACTTTGTGCCATCCCACCAATGCCACGAGGCAGAAGGCATTAGGCTTATTTTGAAGATGGGGAAACGGTAGATTGAAAAAGTTCAAAGGTTCCAAAGCACAAAAGTAGTAGTTATGGACCCAGAGCTACCTACCAAACAGCCTAACTCCTTCTCACTGTGGGAAAAAAACAGATGGGACTACGGCTGAAGAAATAAAAGTTTGCCAGGCACTAGTGGCTCAGGCCCATAATCCCAGCTGCTCAGTAGGCTGAGATCTAAGGATCATGGTTCAAAGCCAGCCCAGGCAGGAAAGGTCGTGAGACTCTTATCTCCCATAAACCACTATGAAAACCAGAATGGCTCTGTGGCTCAAGTGATAGAGTGCTAGCCTTGAGCTGAAGAGCTGAGGGACAGCACCCAGGCACAGAGTTCAGGCCCCACGACCAACAAAAAGAAAGAAAGAAAGAAAGAAAGAAAGAAAGAAAGAAAGAAAGAAAGAAAGAAAGAAAGAAAGAAAGAAAGAAAGAAAGAAGGAAGGAAGGAAGGAAGGAAGGAAGGAAGGAAGGAAGGAAGGAAGGAAGGAAAGAAAGAAAAAAGCTCATCAGAGAGACATGGTGCTTAGAAGCAGGGATGCGCAGGTGTACAGACAATCTGCTAGAAATAGCTGCCCAGCTACAGCAGGTTATGCACTTTCAAGAAAACTTAGAAGACATACGTGCAATACATAATTCTTTTTCATCTCAAGGCTTATCACTGCATCTGCTCCTTTGAAATGGACCCAGCACAGCCTGGTTTTACAGAAACACTTCCTATTGGCTGCTAAAAGGTTGAGTAGCTAAAAGTGCAAATACAAGACTTATCAGTCTGCACTTTTAGCAGGCTCAAGCACACACACCTTTAAGGTATTGATTCCAAAGCATTTTTCCTATCAGCTAACACTATTTCATTCACTATAGGATCTCAGGACAGGACTGAAGGTGAACCTCAAACTACCTTCTACCAAGTATACAGAACTGAGTTACAAAAGACCAGCACAGGGGGCTGGGAAAGTGGCTCAGTGGTAGAGCACTTGCCTTGCATGCATGAGACCCTGGATTCGATTCCTCAGCACCACATAAGCAGAAAAAACTGGAAATAGTGCTGTGGCTCAAGTGGTAGAGCGCTAGCCTTGAGCTGAAGAGCTGAGGGACAGCGCCCAGGCCCAGAATTCAGGCACCATGACTGAAAAAAAAAAAAAAAAAAGACCAGCACATTCCTGCTACTAACTTAAGCTCTGTGAGGCGAGGAAAGCACCTCCCTGCGCCTCTCTGGAGATGAGGGGAACTCAAAGGGAGAGAGCAACAAAAACTGTTCCAGGCACACAGCAGGCGCTTACGTTCCACTCAAGGAAGGGCTGCCAAGGCAGCTACGATGCGAAGGCTGGCAGCTAGCAGGGAGACTGGAGGGCCTGAGTGGCACAGGTGCTCAGAGAACAGCAACGCTCTAGCAGTCGAGACATAAATACCTCATAGCCGGGCGCTGGTGGCTGACGCCTGCAATCTTAGCTACTCAGGAGGCTGAGATCTGAGGATCGCGGTTCAAAGCCAGCCCGGGCAGGAAAGACTGTGAGACTCCTATCTCCAATAAACTACCAGAAAACCGCAAGTGGCACTGTAGCTCAAGTGGTAGAGCGCCCGCCTTGAGCTGAAGAACACAGGGACAGCACCCAAGCCCCAGAGTTCAAGTCCCACAACCGACCAAAAAATAAATAAATAAAAATAAAATAAATACCTCATAAGGGTGACCGTGGGAAAACGCAGGGTCTGAGAAAGACCTGTCATGGTGTACCCTTCCATACAGCTAGGGTTTTTGGAATGTTTTCCCAACACACAACTGGCAGGAGATTAGCCTGGAACGGGATTCCTCATCATCTAGTCTGCTACTATCACCACCACGGAATCACAGAACACGTATGGTCAAGGCCAGGCAGCACCGGAGAAATACTCTAACAGCTATTCCACATTTGATATTTTTCAGTCATCCAGGACGTATGAGTAATGGCCCCCGTGAAAGGCAGGTAGAGCTCTTATTTTAAAGAATCTCCCACTACAGTGATCTAAGTGCGACTGTTAGAAAGGCCAACATGATAAAATTCCCAGCTCATTAAGAAAAGCAAATGTTCTTTACAATGGCCCTCACTACTGAGGTATTATGATACTTTCTATCCCTCTCTGCTCTATTACTGTATTGATCCCATGACTCATTAATGAGACGCAGCCCACTTAGACAAACTCTGTTACAGAGCATCTCATGGCTCTCAGCACCACCTCTCTCTCGAATGTGCATCACTAATTGCTTATCTGACATTGCTACTTGGTATCTCAAAGCTAACATATACAATAGCAAACTCCTGATTTCTACAGTCACCCACTCAACCTGCTTCTTCCTTAGCATCCTGCACCATTAATCCAGCTACTCAGCCCAAACCTTACAATGACTCCACATTGCTTATTCTATCTCCACATACAGACCAAACTTAACCACGTCCCACCACCTCTTCTCTACCAGCCTCGCCAAGGTCACCACCACGTGATAAACTGCGTTTCTCTCTGCTTCCTCTCCTGCAATGTCTTCACTCGCTTAAAACATCTGTCTCTTTTCTGCTTCCTGGTCACAGTGCTGCAAACATCTGTCCCACCACATCCTTGCTGCCGTCTCTGGGATTAGGAACAAAATAAGTGATTCTTGTTGTCTCTTTCAGGTATCTGGTTTCAGTGATGGGGGAGGTACGAGTGAAAACGTGAGCCACATCGGCCTCCACACTGCCTGGTGGTCATCCACAGGACCCCACCCCTTCCCCCAACGCGGTCTGGACCTCAGGTCACCTGCTCCTCCCCCAATGCCAGCCAGCAATGCAGGAATACCAACAGAAACACTATGAGCCCTTTGTTGCTGTCTGCGGGGAAGCATGCTGTGGGCTTCCTGTTCTCCAGGTGCACATCTACCTACTTCCCTACCTATCCCCTGCCAAACCCTCCGTTGTCTTGGGAATATGGCTCCATCCCTACCATGACTTCCTCGATTGAAGCCCCCCTTTTCAGGGTACATTTCAATGGCATGAAGCACATCCCCACGTTGTGCAATCATAACCCATAAACATTTTAAACTTCTCACTACCACTCAGCTGATGACAACACACCAGGGTCCCTCAGCTTTAAACACGTGTGCACAGTCTCTCTCTCACACTCACACTCACAAACACACACCATTCCTAACCCGTAAACACCCGCCCCCTGCCCCCATTTGGGCTACTGGCCTCTTCTTCCTGCTGTTACCACCAAGATCTCCCAAGTCCATTCTGCTGCCACTCCAGGTCCCGTCCAATCTGGCTTCTGTCTCCATCACTCCACTGAAGTCAGCATGACTTTCTGAGAAAGGCTCGGTCTGTATCTCCCCGTGCCCTCTCTTTGGCTTCCTGGAGACCACTCTACACCTGTTGCTGCTGCTGCTCCCACAGCACACTCTAACCCTACAGGTTTCCTGGAGATGAAGACGCCAAAGGAAAGCCAGAAAGCAAGCACAGCTAATTATCTAGGAAGAACAAAGCTTAGCAGATGTGAGCAGTTAACAAGAGAAAAGGCTTTTGCTCATCAGCAGGGTATGTGAAGGTAGACCCTCTACCCTCACTCTACGACCAAGCGAGATGAATCTACCCTGGTCCAGTGCTACAGCAGGGAATGGGCTGGCTATCAACAAGGTCAATTTTGGGGGCTGGGAAGGTGGCTCAGTGGTAGAGCGCTTGCCTTGCGTGCCTGAGGCCCTGGGTTGGATCCCTCATTCCTCAGCACCACATAAGCCAAAAGATAAAAGCCGGAGGTGGCGATGTGGCTCAAGTGGTAGAGCGCTCGCCTTGAGCTGAAGAGCTGAGGGACAGCGCCCAGGCCCAGAGTTCAGGCCCCACAACCGGACCCAAAAACAAAAAAAACAAGGTCAATTTTCTCCTCCAACTATCTTCAGAGAACCTCAGTTCTCCTGACAGGGAGAAATAAATCTGAAGGGCTAAAATCCACCCAGTAGAATCTATTATCCCTTTTCAATTAACTTAAAAGATGTGGGACTTAAGACGATTTTTTCCTCTGGACCAAGTGCTTCTCGAGGGCAATCTTTTTTTTATGCTAGTCAAATTCCTTCTGAGCTCTGATAGCACCATGATCACTCTCCCCCGACTCCCCCTTCAAGAGGGCCCTCTGGTCAGAAATGAAATACTGAAGGAAGGAACAGCAAGCCTTTTTTCTTACACTTGGGAGATACTGCAAACTCCCCTAAAACCCCACCCTGGCAAGGTCTTAGTGCACAGTCCACAGCTTCTCCCTTCCCACCCCACCCCATCAGAGATGACCCCATCTTGTCCACATTGGACTGAAATACAACTGAACTTTAAATTTCTTTTTTCCTAAAGCCTAATTGCCAAAAACCAACTGCCATGAGCTCTTCAGACTCCAAAATTCCAAGTGCTCTGGACTTGAAGCCAGCAACCAACTATTGAAGGCTAATTAACCTTCACCTAATTCAGCACCAATAAGATTAGCCAGTACAGACCCCAAAGGGCCAACAGACCACATTCCACATCGACTCAGTCCTATAAAGCTAACAGATGGCCAAGAGGCTCAGTGTCCCCCAGGCGTCCTTCTCTGCTCCAGTGGCAGTTTCTGGTTACAAGTGGCTCCTGCTCACCTCATTTTCTTTCTTTTTTTCTTTCTTTCCTTCCCTCCTTCCTTTCTTTTTTTGTCGGTTATGGGACTTGAACTCAATGCTGTCCCTTGGTTCTTCAGCCGCTAGCTCTGTACCACTTGAACCACTATGCCACTTCTGGTTTTCTGAGTGGTTTATTGGAGATAAGAGTCTCATGGGGCTGGAAAGATGGCTCAGTGGTAGAGCGCTCGCCTTGAGCTGAAGAGCTGAGGGACAGTGCCCAGGCCCAGAGTTCAGGCCCCACAACCGGACCCAAAAAAAAAGAAAAAAAAGAGTCTCATGGACTTTCCTGCCAGGCTGGCTTTGAACTGCAATCCTCAGATCTCAGCCTCCTAAGTAGCTAGGATTACAGGTGTGAGCCACTGGTGCCCGGCCTCGCCTGATTTTCTAAGATGCTGTCTAATTTATTATACAAGGACTATTGCTAATAGACCTGCTGGTTCTGGCTCATGAAAATGAAATGTACATGCTTTGGCTTACTTTACAGGCTGAAATTTAAAGTTTAAGAAAGCCCAAGTGCACTACTCAGAAGGCTGTAAAAATTCAAGTTGTAATCTCCAGATTTGTATATTTCATAAGGCATATGTTATAGGAACACTAAAATGGGAGCACTTTGTAATTGTTCTGAGACGAGAGTAATCTGAAGGATCCCCAGCAGCAACATGAACAGAATCCACATCATATCTTACATACTAAGAAAAAATCCAACACAGCACTGCTTGGCATAAGATCCGTCAGACAGCTGGGAAACTAATGGGGTGCAGCTTCTGTCAGAGTCAGAGACATACACTTTATAAATAGTAAACATGGCCAGGCTCCCTGCCTGGCCAGCTCTCAAGTCCCTGGAAGCAAGGTCTATAGTCCAGAGTAGGTGTTCCCTTTTGAAAGAACAGTCACCAGATCCAAAGTGTACTCTGAGTGCAAACAGAGTGTTGGGACTCTAAACAGGCAAAACTGAGCAGGTGGAGGGGGACAGGAATGGATTGTGATCCACCTGTGGCTTTCAGAACCTGCATTCTGGTGGTGCTGCACATTCTCGGACTAGATAGTCCCCTGGGTCCCTTGCATAAGAACATCTCCGTGTGATGCATACCAGAACATCTCCAAAGCAGCTGCTTTCCAGGCAGAAGGCCAACATACCTTGGTGCCTTTCCCTTCATTCAGCAAATTATTTATCAAGTGAGTAGTCTGTATCAGACCTTATGCTTGGCATTAAATTTACATTGGTGAATGAAAACAGAGTGCCTGCCCCTGTGGAGCCTGCTCAGTGTGGAGAATAGACAATAAACAAGCCTGCAAACCAGTTTATAATTGCAGATTAGCTATCTGCTCTGCCTTCACAGGGCGGGGGTGGGGGCGGGGGTGGGGGAAAACATAAAGTTCATGAGAAAAATCAAAGAATTTCAAAAGCATTCCAATGATCATCAGGCCTCACTCCTCCCCAACCAAATCAAAATCTAAGTGGCGACTGGTTGGTGTTTATAACCCTCTACCCCAGCAGATTCTTTTTTTTATTATTATTATTGTGAAAATACCGTACAGAAGGGTTACAATTACATGGGCAAGGTAGTGAGTACATGTCTTATCAAGCCTCGTTGCCTCCTCCTTTGTTTCCCCTTCCCATCCCTTCCCCCCAGCAGATTTTAATGAGCCACCAGGACTGAAAAGAGAGGGGGCAGCACATATTCAGCGGAGTGACCAGAGGCTCGTCTACTTCAATGGGCCTTCTCGTCCACGTATGCGTCAGCCACCCTCTCATCAAATCTCTACTTTCTTCAACCTTGAAACAGTAACACAAGGAAGGCTGCCTGACCAAGGAATTGAGCAACATTCCACAGAATTCAAGAAAACAACATGTCTCATCTGGATATGGATATTTTGTTCAGGAAAATGTGCACCAGCTGTAATGTTCTGTCTCTGCTGAGGTGAAGCTATACCACAATACATCCAAAGATAGCCCAGTGATTGCAGGTCTGCAAGGAAACACAAAATTAAAGCACAATCCAAGCGGGCAGAGGGAGACTGTCACTGAGTGGTAGTAGCTGCCAGGCTAGCTTTGGCACACCCACGTCCAGGGTGCTCTGCGAAGGGCACATATAGCCCAGTCCCACCAAGGTCAGCTCTGGGCTTGTCCCATCTTCTGTCCTGCCAACGAAGCCTCCGGTCAGCCAGGCTTTACCTCCTCAGCTTCATCAGCATGGTATATGTGTGGCTTTCCAATCAAGACTTTCAGAAATTAGCTGAGGGGCTGGGAAGGTGGCTCAGTGGCAGAGCGCTTGCCTCGCATGCATGAGGCCCTGGGTTTGATTCCTCAGCACCACATAAGCAGAAAAAACCAGAAGTGGCGCTGTGGCTCAAGTGGTAGAGCACTAGCCTTGAGCTGAAGAGCTGAGGGATGGGGACAGGCCCAGGCCCAGAGTTCAGGCCCCACGACCAGACCCAAAACAAAACAAAACAAAAAAACAGAAAGCTGTGGCTCAAAGTGGTAGAGCACTAGCCTTGAGCAAAAGAACTCAGGGACAGCGTCCAGGCGCTGAGTTCAAGCCCCATGAAAGAAAGAAAAAAGAGAGACTGCCTTGCTCACGGAATACTCTATCTAGGTTTGTTTGTTTGTTTCGTATACTAGGGTTTGAACCCAAGGCCTCATGATTGCTAGGCAAGCACACTACCACTAAGCCACCCTTGTTATGAGTAAGCACACACACACACACACACACACACACACATACAAAATCAGTATGAGGACAGGCACCTGTTAACAGAGGAAGAAGAATAAAACTAAGATGATCCTTGATCACATATACTCCTAAGCTTCCCCCAAATAAAACAACATTAAGATTGCCTCTTCTAGCCAGGTACCGGTGGCTCATGCCTGTCATCCTAGCTACTCAGGAGGCTGAGATCGGAGGATCACAGTTCAAAGCCAGCCCGGGCAGAAAAGTCCGTGAGACTCCAATCTCCAATAAACCACTAGAAAACCAGAAGTGGTGCTGTGGCTCAATCGCTCACCTGGAGCTGAAGGGCGCAGGGACAGCACCCAGGCCCAGAGTTCAAGCCCCACAACCAACCCCCCCCCCAAAAAAAGTCTGCATCTCCCTCCTGCAAGAAACGTCACCCTGAGCCTCGGTCATCAGAGGTAACATGGTGCTCTGCGAGTGCAGCAGCTCATCGCCATGCAGCCTGGCACCCCAGTTCCATCGTGTACCCCTCACCCATCCAAGAACCCTGCCAGCCTGGCCCACCACATCAAAGACAGAAATGGGAGAAAGAACAGATGAAAGAGTCTATATTTAGCAGCCCAACCAAGATAAAAGGAATGGAATGAGTCACACAGGCCAAGCACTGCGTGAGCCCTTAACTATTGCTCAGCCTGGCCTGTCCATCTGTGAGCTGCAGCAGGGTAGAGCACAGCTACTTTTCTCAGGTTACAGGAAAGGAAGAGAACACGCTCAGAAGAACCCAAAGGCAATAACCTTATTAAGTTATCCAAAATAGAGTCTGAAAGTTCAGACAGAAAGTCCTTTCTGGTAAAGAGGACACTACACATTAAGAGGAGAATGTGGTGAGCAGGTACACGCCACCTAAAGCAGATGGCACCCCAACAGCCGTACGAGCTCTCTGCGTCACCTCTGGCTTCCCAGGAAGCAAGGAAGGGCTCTTGACACTTTCAACCAGATCATATCTACTCAGAAACGCAGAAGCATTTTCATGTTTCTTAATTTAGTGAGGAAAAGCCCTATTGCTTGAAAGAACAAAAAGCAGGGGATTCGGCATCTTGTACACCAAGGCCACCTCAGAACTGCCAGCAGAGCCAACCAGCGTGCCTCCCGTGTGACTGGACCAAGGCTGCCTACCTGCTGTACCAGCGTTGCCTCTACTTGGTCCCTTGTAAATGGATATGTTCTTCTTCCATGTGCCAAAAGGGTTTGTGAGATACCTATAATCCTGCATGTCTCGGTACCTGAGCCACCTTACTGCCACACACGCATGATCACAAATACATGCACCTCTACAATGACCAAATGATGCCTGACCAGCCAATGACAGAGTTCTACCTAGGACATATAATAAATGCTTATATTTAGTGGTGGCATTGATTCATTTTTCTCATCTCTGTTCCAAAACACGCTCTGTGGTGCTTATGGGTGGACCACAGCTGACCTGAGGGAGCAGCAAGCAGGTTCTTAGAAGCTGACTATTTTTAGCCTCTGGTCTTTCCTGCCCTTTTCCCTAGGGGGGAGGGGGAATGACTCCTCCCTCTACTCTGCAGCACACGGCTGGACACTGGAGGCAGGACCGGGACAATGAAGAGGCCGGCAGAGGTGTGAGAGCCCTGCTATTTCCCCTCCAAGTTCCACACTTCAGAGAGTATGGAGTGAGACATGGCACTACACATGAGATGAAAGAAATGGTCTAAACCACAAAGAAACTCAGAGTGTGGGCTGGAGAAACGTTCGCTGTCCATCGAGCTTCAGATCAAAGCTGGTGGGGACACTTGGCTGACCTGACTTCTTAGTTCCCGGGCGGGTGCATTACCACTGCAGGGTAACTCTCTGCCCACACAGACAACCGCCATGACCAAAACTCCAATGGGATAGACAGGAGCTTCCCTCTGCCAGAGGGAACTCAGAAAGAAGGCCCAGGCCCGTCTCACTCTATACCTTCTGACATGGCTGAAGTTCATAGGATTACATCATCCAGCTGCCACAGATCCACCAAGGAAAACCAGTATTTTCTGTGCATCCTGGCTTTCACTGACCTGTCACTGTAAAATTGGAAGCACGGGAGTAAATCAATCCCCTCAAGAAGTAGAAATCTATTAACAAAAAAGATTCAGACTTAGCAAGCAAAACACACCATCTATTATGAACAAGGAAGAAAATCCCTCTATCGGCCTCCAACACGGTCTCCCAGGAGAAGGCCAGAACCATGTTTTCTTCAAACCGAGCATTAAGCCAAGGTTCATAGAGCATGCAGCACAAAAGAGCTTGTACAGCAGAAGGTAAGTCCTCTGCTGAGAACCAACGCTGCATCGCTGCATCCCACGTACCACCACATCTACTCACATCCCGCAGTCTGCCATCTCCCTCTTATAAGCCAACCCTGCATCACACATACCCCCACGTCTGCCTATACCCCACAGTCTGCCATCTCCCTCTTATAAATTAACACCTGGGGCTCTGCTTGGAGCATTGTTTGCTAAGGAACCCCGAATTTCTCTAAAGCTCCATATTCTATGTATCAACGTATCAAGGAAAATCTAGACAAATCGCAGACTGGGTGAGAGGCAGGAAACACATGCCAGGCCTGCAAGGGCCATGCCAACGTCTCAGTTGCAGAGGATCTGCACTGGAGAGATCTGGGAGGTCTCTGCTCACTTTCTAAGGACTTGGGCCCATGGAAAATGGAAGAATTTCAGATTTTTGGTTGTCTTAAACCTTGTTTTAGACCACTAAATGGTGCTTGGTTCAGGTACAAAGTGGGGGAAAAAATGAGCAAGAAGGGGCTGGGAAGGTGGCTCAGTGGTAGAGCGCTTGCCTTGCATGCCTGAGGCTCTGGGTTCGATTCCTCAGCACCACATAAGCAAAAAGAAAAAAGCCATTAGTGGCGCTGTGGCTCAATCGCTCACCTTGAGCTGAAGAGCTGAGGGACAGCGCCCAGGCCCAGAGTTCAGGCCCCACAACCGGACCCCCCCAAAAAAAAGAAGTTTTTTATTGTGAAAATACTGTGCAGAGGGGTTCCAGTTACAGGAGGAAGAATATGAGTGCAGTTCTTATCCAGCATTCTTGCCTCCTCCTTTGTTCCCCCCACCCCCATCCCTTCCCTCTGGTCTCCTCAAGGCGTGGTAGTTATTAACATGTGCTAGGCCCATCTCACTCTTTCTTACCCTGTCCTGGTGTGGTGGTCAGCTTCCCTTCACTGTGACAAATTGGGTAAGAGAAATTATTTTGGCTCACAGATTTGAAGTATGAAACCATGGTCACTCCCGTTGCTTTGGGCCAGTGACGGCAGTTTGTGATGAAAATATGTGGCAGAGGTGGTCTGTTCACCCCACAGCAGTCCAGAGAGAAGAAAGAGGTGGGATCCATCGGTGGATACACCACCAGTGATCTGGGCTGCCTCCTCCTCGGCCTCTCCTCCCACACGTCCTGCCAGAGTCACAGGCTGGCAACTGAGCTTTTAACTATAGGACTTGGGGAGACGTTTATAATCCAAACCCTATCACTGGCACAGGCACTATTTGTCCTTCATGGGAATCTAAAAGAGGAAGGCAGCAAGCTGGGGTCTGCAGAGTACCTCTGACTCCCCTTGGCATTCTAGTAAGAATTTCCACTCATGTGAGTTCCACCCACCCACCCTCAGGGGACCCTGAGTGCCACAAGAGTCACACAAATGTGGAAAGGGAGAAAATCAAGCTCCACTGGAGACATGGCCACATGGGCTAAGGCTTCCACCGCCTCCCATGGGGTCCACAAACAAATAAAACACCAGACCAGCAGCCTTCTGGGGAAAAAGGTGCTCCTGCCTGCAGGCTAGGGCCTCTTTATCATTGAACAACCAGCTCAAACTCAAACAGGCCCAGAGTCCTGGAGGCACGCTGTAAGGGCATGTCCCCACTCTGTCACATTTATAATATATGGCAACAAGTAAGGGACCTCCTCATAATTGCACTCAAAAGACAGGGGAAGGCTGGCCAGCTCTCAAATCCTAGGCCACACACTCTTGTAAACAGCACACTCAAAATGGCACCACTCTTGGGGCTGAGATTATGTGTCCCCACTAGAATGAAGAAAGGAATTGGTCCACAGCCAACACCATCAGCCTCTCCTCTTCAGCTTATGCGAGAAGTCCAGGAAAAGCAAAGCTGGAGGCAGGCCAGCCTGCTGCAGCCCTCTGCCACCCTGTGGCCCTGAGCACCAGCCCTCCCAGCCCATCCTTTTTATCTTGCATGGAAGAAGCCAAAAATGCAAGGCCAGTCCTCTGACCATTCTTTAACTAACTGCTAGCTGAGGACAGTGATCCCCACAGGCCACCACTGCCAGCACCAGGGGCCCACACAGGAGAAATCCCGACTTTTGTCTATCTGCCCCCTGCAGCTAACATGTGTGGGGGGAGGTCTTGTCTGCCTTCTCCACAGCTCATGTCCACACATTATTACATTGCTGACCCTGGCTAGGGGGAGGGGTGTCGAAGGGATTAGCTCCATAAGACTTTGACCATCCCAGAGAGTAAAGACATTAATCAATCTCATGTACCTGGGGCAGCTGGTGCCCACCTCCACCGTGCCCACAGGACACACTCCATCTCACGGATGGCAAGGCCTGTGGGTAGGAATGAGGCCCACAAATAAGCAGCTGCTTTAAAGATCTGTAGCAATTTAATACCAGCTGTTTTCTGGTATGAGCCAGTCCGCAGAAAGCAAGTCTCACTTCATCTACAAAGGACATGGCCCAATGATATGTATCTCATTAGAAATAAGTAAATAAGAATTGCTCTGCACAGATAAATTCCACATTCAGATACCAATGACGGCTTAAGAACAAGGAGCTGAGGGCCACCAGGAGTAGCAGCCACTGTCCTGGTCTCAGCTGCTGAATTTAACTACACTGTCAAGTCTGGGACAGAGGAAAGGTAAAGAATACTCTAGAGAACCAGCACAGCTAACCACACAAAGCAGGTGAGGCTGACCACAGAGCAATGCAGTGCCAGGGCCACCTAAGCAGTAGGAAGTCCACAGTCCCACCTCACGCCAGTCTGAGAAGGTATGTGAATGGAAGAAGGTTCTTCCATGGGCTTGGAGGCATGACCCAGGTAGGTCAGGAGGCTGCCAATGAGCATAAAGGGTCAGACAGCAAGTGCAAGTCCCAGACTGGGACAGAAAAAGAAAAGAAAAAAAATGCTGCTTCAGCCTCCCAAATGCTGGCATTTGATACTTTCTCAGGAGTTTATATTTTGCTAATCACAACTGCATCTATATATACTGCAAGAAAAGCAGAACACATGTTGGCAAAGCCACTTTCTCATGCTGTGGACCCCCAGGCCTGGCTACGGGCTAGCATGTACATAGGTCTGCACATATACACAACCAATGCTCACAGACCAAGATCTCTGCACAGACTCCTCTTTACAACAGTTCTGAACTTGGGAATAGGTTAGACGAGCTGCTAAGAGATTCAACTTAGTAAACATTTAGCTAAAACCATAATCAAATTGTGCTTCCAAAAAAATAAGGTAAAGTGGGCTGGGGTTATAGTTTAGTGGCAAGATGTTTGCCTAGCATAGGCAAGGAAGGCCAGGGAGAGAGGAAGGGAAGGAACGAGAGGAGAAAGGAAGGAAGGTGGGAGGGAGGGAGGGAGGGAGGGAGGGAAGCAGGGAGAAGGGGAGTTAGGGAGGAAGGGAGAAAAGAAGGAGTTAGGGAGGGAGGGAGGACAAATGAACATGAACAAAGAGAAATTCAGGAGCAAACCCAAGCACTAGGCCCGCCTTTATGTGAACAGCAGAGGAAAAGAAGAGTATGGCTAAATGGAATGGAAGCCAGGAGCTACTCTGAAAAGTAAAATTTAAGAGCAAAGAAGAGGATCAGGCACTGAAGTAAAAGATATAATTTTGACAGCAGCAACAACTTTCTCTGACCCTGAAAGGACCTCTTCCAGCCAGTGGGAAAAGAAGGTCCCCAAAGTGTGACTCCAGCTAGCTAGTTAATGGCTCCCTTGAGGACGGACTGGAAGACAGACTTCTAACGGAGTCCATCTTCAGTGTGCATTCAACAACGTGAAGGAAGGCTGTGAAAGAGAAACCTTCTTGACCCAGGCCTCATCTTGCCAGGACAGCTAGCCCACTAGCCCTGGCAGAGAAGTCCACCACAGTCCATTTCCAAAACAACAAGCAAGAAGCCATACTGGAGTGACTCGAGTGACAGACAGACAGCCTTAAGCAAGTAAGCTAAGCAAGTGCAACTTCATTCAAGCCTCAGTACGGGGGTGGGTAGGGGAGTGCTGAGGTTACTGAATACTGTGCAGGACTGGCAGAGGCAGGAGACCCCGGAACTAAGACCCGGGACAGTTTGTGTCCCCAGAGGCACGTTTCTTGCCCTGCTACCTACAGCTCCCACACTGAGGACCATCAGGGTCCATGGCATAGGACGGTGGAGGTAGGAGAAATGGTCCAGTTACTTTTCTACTGGCAGCCAAGAGCAAACCCAGAGCAGAGTGGACCAAGGAGAGTGTTGTTAATTATTAGACCAGCTGCATAGAGAGCCTCTTTCCCCCACACCAACTCCCAGGGCCTGTGCAGACATTACCTCACAGGCCCTCGACACACTTTTGCAGGCAAAGGTCATGGAGAAAGGTGAGTGAAGGTGCACAGAGCCCACCCCCATCTGCCTGGGGGGGTGGCGAGCAACGGGAGCTGACCTCTGCTCTCACAGCCCTGCTTGTCAAAAAGAGAGTACACCAGAGGAAGTGTCTGAATCCCCACAGAACAGAACGATCTGCCTCACTCTTCTCACAAACTGAGAGGCCAAGCTTCTCAAGTCATTTCTAAGAACAAGCCAAAAAAGGAGTAAAGGGAGGAAGAAGGAAGAAAGAAGTGTCTAGAACCAGGAAATGCTTTCTCCCCTGCCCCAGAGCTGAGGACCAAACTGATAGCCTTGTACTTGCAAGTAGTCAAGTGCTCTTCCCCTGAGCTAAATCCCAACCCCAAAATGCCCGTTTTTATTGTGAGTGTGTGTCTCCACAAAGCTTATGTGTCCCTAACCAGCAAAAGCAGTGCTATCTGCAGGCCAAACTGCTGGTCATCTGCAGTTCTTTCTTGTTTGTTACAGTGAATTCTCCGGGGTTCTGTAAGAACAGTCCATCCAGCAGTCTACTGGCATGGTGATGGGTTTGAGCAGAATATGAACAAAACTCCTGTGTCTCTTATGCCCCAGAAATAGAAGCACAGTGGTACCCAGAGCTAGTAGTATAAAAATGATTACTGAAATAGACAAAGCTCATACTTATGTAATGTAAAAAGGTCTGGAAAAAGACCAGCACAGATGAGAGAAAGTATCTGACGTTCATCCCTGGCTTAGGCAGTGATGCCCTGCCTGACCTGGAGGACAGGGCAGGAGGAAGCGCATGTGTACAGCCCAGTGGAGACAGGATAGAGCCTTCCTGGCACCAGTGGGTAAGAGTTCAGCGGAAAGGAGGGCAGGCCAGGTAAGGATACGCAAGGGCAGGCATCTCGATGGTTTGGATTTACGGACCCTGTTTTTTTGTTTGTTTGGGGGAGGGAGGGAGCCCCTGACCAATGCACTTCTCTAGACATATATGTAACACATGCTACCAGACACAGAGAAATGTACCTCTAACCCAGCAGTCCGGAGGCCAAGGCTAGAGGACTGCTTGAGTCCAGGAGTTCAAGGTCAGCCTGGGCACTGCATCACAAAACTCATCTTTTTTTGGGGGGGGGGGTCAGTTGTGGGGCTTGAACTAAGGGCCTGGGTGGTCTCCCTGACCTTTTCTGCTCAAGGCTAGCACTCTACCATTCTGAGATAGTACTATCTCCAGTGTTTTTTTTTTTGGGGGGGGTGGGGGTTGGTGGCTAACAGAGGATAATAAAAATTTTACAGGCTTTCCAGCCAAGTCTGGCTTTGAACCTTGATCCTCAACCTCAACCTCCTGAGTAGCTAGGATGACAAGTGTAAGCTAACAGTGCCCAGCAAGACTCTATCTCTTTAAAAGAAGGCGGACCCAGGGGCTGGGAAGGTGGCTCAGTGGTAGAGTGCTTGCCTTGCATGCATGAGGCCCTGGGTTCAATTCTTCAGCACCATATAAGCAAAAAGAAAAAAGCTGGAAGTGGTGCTGTGGCTCAAGTGGTAGAGCACTAGTCTTGAGCTGAAGAGCTGAGGGACAGCACCCAGGCCCAGAGTTTGGGCCCCACGACCGGTTCAGGCCCCACGACCGGACCCCCAAAAAAGAAAAAAATTTAAAAGAAGGCGGACCGGGCATTGGTGGCTCAAGCCTGTAAACCTAGCTACTTAGGAGGCTGAGATCTGAGGATCATGGTTCAAAGTCAGCCCAGGCGGGAAAGGCCATGAGA
>NW_012267285.1:3928965-3945274 GCF_000151885.1 Dipodomys ordii
AAAAAAAAAAACAAGGTTCAAGTGAGTAAGCAGCCAGCCCACCTAAGGGCAGAATTCTGACTTGTAGTTTGTCAGTCTCTCATAATCATGTGACCTACAACAGCATGGGGGGGGGAGCCACTCTGGCCACACCCATCCTTTTTTTCTAGAACTCTCACCCCTCCCTCCCCACACCGGCCGCCTGGGGCTAGTACAGGTACAGAGAGGGACTTCCTTCCAAACGGTGGTCTCAGGCAAGCCTCACCTGTCAGCCCCCAGGAACCCCGGGCTCCAGCTAAAACACCTTCACCAGGAGGATTCCCTGACTGGTCGGTCCCTCCATCTGAGCTAGGGGTGTAGTGCCTATCCAATCTCCACAGAAGAGGGGGGCGGGGCCGGTCCTCCACTCTCACTGGCCTTCAAAGTCTCATGGCAGAGCTGCCATGGGTCACTAGCTCCTCTGTCCACACACAGAGTCTCCACAGGGCAGGGCAGCATTGCTAAGTACTAGAACATCTGTATTTACATAAGCATGATTTATTACCAATTTTAAATTACTGCAAATTTAAAATACAAAATAGCACAGTTTTAAAAAAACATACAACAAAATATGGCAATAAAATATGCAGTATTACGCTGTATTAAAGTACATAGTAATAATATATATATTTATTGTAAATTCTCCATAGCCAATTGATTCTCACTACACGTTTTCCCCCCCAGATAGGGTTTTATTATGTTTCCCAGGCTTCCCTGAAACATGAGCTCCTCCTTGCCTCTGCCTCCCAGGTGCTGGGATTACACATGGCACTGCGCTTTCATGGATTTGTCTGTTTTTCCCCTCAATTCTAGTATATAAGTCTACCCCATGGATGTTATCAGCAGGTAGCAGATGAGAGCTGCTATCTCATCAATACAAAATTGATTCAAGATACATAAATCAGACATCATACTGACAACGTCTTCAATGAGCTAGACGCTTGCTACTTTTCAAATAGCAGAAGAGTATCTACTTACAAATGTAATGTCTCCAGACACAAAACACTTTTTGAGTTGTGTGTGTGTGTGTACACACACACATGTCAATACTGAGGCTTGAATTCAGGTCCTGAGCATTATCCCTTAACCTTTTCACTCAAAACTGGCATTCTACCATTTGAGCTATAGCTCCACTTTTGACCTCTTTTCTTTTCCTTCCTTTCTTCTTTCCTTCCTTCCTTCCTTCCTTCTTTCCTTCCTTCCTTCCTGCCTCCCTCCCTCCCTGCCTGCTGGTTAATTAGGTAAGACTCTCAGGACTTTCCTGCCCAGGACTATCTTCAAAACTCAGTCCTCAAATCTCAGCCTCCTGAGTAGCTAGGATGACAGGTGCAAGCCATCAGTACTCAATTTACTTTAAGTTTAAAGTTTATAGTCAACGTGGCATTTTCTCTATCATCTTCCTAGACTACGATCAAACCGCAGCCAAGCTCTGATGTGTAGTGCTCCCTGATTTCCATAGTATGAACAACCTCCCTCCCTCCACAGTTAAGATCAAGCCATCAGGGCTGGGAAGGTGGCTCAGGGGTAGAGTGCTTACCTTGCATGCAGGAGGCCCTGTGTTCAATTCCTCAGCACCACATAAGCAGAAAAAGTCAGAAGTAGTGCTGTGGTTCAAGGGGTAGAGTGCTAGCCTTGAGCTGAAGAGCTGAGGGACAGCGCGCAGGCCCAGCCATGACCAACACCCCCCCCAAAAAAAAAATCATGAAAGATCAAGCCATGTCGTAGTGTGAAAGAACACGCATGCAAGACAGGAACCTGGATATGGCCCACATAAGATGTCCACGCAGCTGTGAGGCACAGCTGATACTAGAATAGGAAGGAATGAGAGTTGACTACCTAGAGCCCTTGTCTTTAATATAACTCATTTAACTACAGTAACAACTACATTTGGTATTTAATCAATTTGTGACATTCCTTGAAAAAGTTAATCCTAGGGATGGCTGGCTCTAGAAGGCCCAGGTCACTGCCATCCCCCAGTGTCTAGTCATGAAAGTGCTCCAAGTACACTTGTGGAAACAATGTACAATCCTGTAGTTGCTAGTCCTGAGAGACTACTGGGAAATAAAACATGTTTGTTCCAAAAGGGCGAAAAGTGATACTTAGCAATAGCTCAGACACATGACTTCTCCTTCAATAAATTTTCCCTTGGAACTTCTTCCAACCAGAAAGGGAGTCTGGAAGCCTTCAGTAAGGTTTGCACATTACTCACAGGGCACTCCTGCTGGCTACAGCAGCATGCACCTGTAATCCCAGCAAATGGGAGGACTGAGCCCAGAGGATTGCTCCAGTCTAGGGATGCTGGGCTCGGTGCGCCATGCCAATCTGGTGTCTGCACTACTTCAGCATCGATATGGTGATGTCCCAGGAGCAAGGTGCTCCCCACAGATCATTATTTCTGGCTATAAATCTGTAAAGAACAGCCTAGCAAGCACTTCCAGGCCCCAGAAGGCACCATGCTGGCCATGAAAGGGCCAGGGATCTCTTCTGGCTCAGTCTGGATCCTCTTTCTTAATTTTATTTCCTTTATTTCTTGTCATACTGATACTGCCACCTTTCCTGTTGCCTTCCTTCCCTGGTGTGTGCATCTCTCCCAGTGTGAGGATCCTCGGGCATTCCAGAATGAGTTTGGTCCTTGGTTTCTATCATTTTCTATCACACTACTGCCTGCTGTTATAGTCAGGACTCCTTGTAAACACATGCTCATTATGTCTAAAAAGGCAAGAAGAGACACCATCCAAATCAGCTAGGATTTGGTGTTAATAAAAAATAGTACAGGAACCAGGGGCCGGTGGCTCACACCTGCAATCCTAGCTACTCTGGAGGCTGAGATTTGAGGATCATGGTTCAAAGCCAGCCTGGACAGGGAGACTCTTATCTCCAATGAACCACCAGAAAACCAGAAGTGGCACTGTGGCTCAAAATGGTAGAGTGCTAGCCTTGAACAAAAGAGCTCAGGGACAGTGCCCAGGCTCTGAGTTCAAGCCCCATAACCAGCAAAAAAAAAAAAAAGTACAGGCATACCTATATAATTCTTGTACTTTTCTACAGTCATAATAAAACAAAATTACCACATATATTTAGAATTCCAAACCAGGGTCAGAGATAGTACTTAAGCAGTAAAACACCAGAACACCTGACTATCAAGCATGCAGTCCTTAGTCAAACCATAACACCACAAAAAACTCAGGTCCAAACCTGAGACTCAACGTCAAAGTTTTGACAACAAACAGCTACTTTGAGCTACTCCAGCAAGCTACTCAGTGATGTTGTCCCACTTAACATTGGCTATCCTTCTCTTCACCTAGACTCAGGACTTCCTGCTGGTCCTTCATGCCAAAAGCCAGCTCCTGACTCATGTCTTCCAGGGGTACTGAGGAAGGAAGAGAACTAATACTTACTGGCTATCTGCTGACTGATTGATGTCACTGTACTTATTTTACTTATTTTTCTTTCATCTAACTCTGACAAAAACTCTACTAGGGAAGTGGCAGCCACAGATGGCAAAGATCCAGATGCTGATCAAGATTACCCACCCACCGGCCGGGCACCAATGGCTCGGCTCACCTCTGTAATCCTAGCTACTCAGGAGGCTGAGATCTGAGGATCACGGTTCAAAGCCAGCCAGGGCAGGAAAGTCTGTGAGACTCTTACCTCCAATAAATCACTCAGAAAACCGGAAGTGACGCTGTGGCTCAAGCAGTAGAGCTCTCACCTTGAGCTGAAGAGCTGAGGGACAGCGCCCAGGCCCAGAGTTCAGGCCCCACAACTGGAACACCCCCCCAAAAAAAAGTCTGTGAATTAGGTATTTTTCCTACAAATGAGGAAAACAAGGCCAGAGGGGTTAAATAGGGGAGCTGTAAACCCAGGTGGTCTGTTCGGACTCCAGAAAGCCTGACCATACTTGCCTCTTGATAAACGTAAATAAATACATGACAGCTCGTAGGTGGCAGGTACTCTGGGAAAAGAAAAGCGAGGTAACGGGAATCGAGTACTGGAGGCCTCTAGTACTATTCTTGTAGCTCCTCTGCAAATCAGGAGTTGTGATCCCCCAAACCAATGTTTCCTGCAGGCCCAACAGGTAGGCATGCTGCCACAGAAGGAGCCCCCTGGGCACAGAGCAGCAGAGGGGAGGCGACATGCTCAAAACAGACGTGGGGACATCGGCAACGCCTACGGGCTTCTGGGAGCACCCACGGCATCAGCTGCCTTTGAGGTTTTCTCTAGCATCAAGTTATGTCCTTGGCACACGGAAACGAAGCCAGCTTTACCAAAAGAGAGCCAGGACGGGCCTGGGCAGACCTGTCCTGTCATGCTTCAATTATTACCACCTTCCGTGGGTGTGCAAATCCCCACCCATGGGCCAAATCTAACCTCAGCAACAGAATGATTTTACATTTTTTTAAATGACTGCAGGAAAAGCAAAAGGTGACTACTTCACATGAAACTCATATGAAATTCACATTTCCAGGGTATAAATAAAATCTTTGTCTGCACATCCAACTCCTCGTTCTGTGGTGGCTTGGGTACCATGACCACAGAGTTAGGGGCTGGCATCAGAGACCACTGGGGTCACAGAAGCTAGCACGTGTACTCTCCGGCCCTTTACAGAGAGGTCTGCCAGCTCCTTCATAGTGATCCCTCTCGGCTCTCCTTTCTCCTGCTCCATTAGCTGTCCAGAAGCACTACTGCCACGCTGCTTCCCTCAATCCACCCCTCCTGAGCTCCCCCCTGCCTGTGAACAGTACCATGGCAGCATCAGACAGGAAGACTCTACTTGCTTTCCTGGAGAGAAGCCCACAAGGCCATGTCTTTGTCCGTATCACTCTGTCTTTTTGTTTTGTTGTTTGTCTGTCTAGGGGCCTGAACTCTGGGCCTAGGCGCTGTCTCTCAACTCTTCAGCTTAAGGTTAGCGCTCTACCACTCGAGCCATAGCACCACTTCTGGCTTTTTCTGTTTATGTGGTGCTGAGGAATCGAACCCAGGGCCTCATGCATGAGAGGCAAGCACTCTACCACTGAGCCACCTTCCCAGCCCCACTCTCCGCCTTTTAGAAACCCTTCTCACCTTCAACTGGTAAGTTTGAGGAGAGGCTGCCCTT
The DNA here is from genome assembly GCF_000151885.1 of Dipodomys ordii. Classification (NCBI taxonomy): domain Eukaryota; kingdom Metazoa; phylum Chordata; class Mammalia; order Rodentia; family Heteromyidae; genus Dipodomys; species Dipodomys ordii. The sequence goes on from NW_012267285.1 coordinate 3,934,082, forward strand.
CTGCTCTGGGAAGAGCTCGGGTTCCCGTTCTCTTCCAGAGCAACCTATACTTACACTCATCACAGATCCTGAAATCATCTATTTGTGTCTGTCTCCACAGCTACAGTAAGATTCCACAGGGCCAGGAATACATCTTACTCACCTCCCAGCACCCAGATGAAGCTGGCACAGCAGTTCAGACACTGAACTCAGCTCTGGGCAGGCCAGCCTCCTCCTCAGCATGCTCACTCTCAACTCTTGAGTTTTTGCTTACATTAGCACCAGGCAATCCTACTCATGACCTGGACACAGATGAAAGGACATTTCCTACACAAGCCCACGGTAGCCCATGTAGGCCAGGTTTAAATCACTCCTGTGCTGAGTGTCCTTGGACAAGATGGTGGAGTCTCTGGCCCTCCCCTGCAAAAGCAGATGACACAGGGAGGTTGGTATGACACTGGCACAAAACCAGTTCTCAAAAGTTGGCCAGGTCGTCACCCTTGTGTTCCCCAACCTTCCACGCCATTTTTGTTTTATATCACTTCTCTTCTCACAGCCTATTCGTTGTTCATTAGCAACCTACCTTCAAAAGTAAGTAGGCTTGCTGGGTACCGGTGGCTCACACCTGCCATCCTAGCTACTCAGGAGGCAGAGATCTGAGGGTCAAGGTTCAAAGTCAGGCCAGGCAGGAAAGTCTGTGAGACTCTATCTCCAATTAACCACCAGAAAACTGGAAGTAGTGCTGTGGCTCAAGTGGTAGAGCGCTCGCCTTGAGCTGAAGAGCTGAGGGATAGCGCCCAGGCCCAGAGTTCAAGCCCCATGACCAACAAAAAAAAAAAAAAAGTAGCCTTGTGAGCAGGGACAAGTTTATATTTCTGTAAGCCTAGTCCCTGTCCCTAATGCCCAGTACAGTACAACAGGTGGAGGGTCCAACCAATAAGCTAATGAGCTGGGGCAGAGTAACTCTTTAATCTTGTCATTTTAAAGTCTTTTTAGGAGGCAGAGATCCAGAGGATCATGGGTGCAGGTCAGCCAAAACAAAAAAGTAGAGACCCCCAGTTCAACCGATAAGTTGGCCATGGTGGCACATGTCACTATATGACTGTCCCAATTATAAGGAAGGGTTATAGTCCAGGCCAGCCCCTAGCTGCTCACCTCTCCTCAGCTGATAGCGTCCATGTTTTCTACACAAACACTACAAAGAAAACTGCTCTGCCGGGGGGAGGATGGAGGGGGCAGGGGGGAGCTGGGAAGGGATGGGAGGGGGAAACAAAGGAGGAGGCTACAATGCTTGATAAGAAATGTACTCATTATCTTGCCCATCTAATTGTAACCCCTCTGTACAGTATTTTCACAATAAAAAATAAATAAAAATTTTAAAAAAAGAAAAAGAAAACTGCTCTGCCTCAGTGCACAGCCTGGACCCACTGCTGTCCTAGACATTGTTTTCTACATCAGAAAAAACCCAAGTCCCCAAACAGCACCCCACACTTCAGAAACACGGTCAGTCACACACCGGCTAAGAAAGCAGCTAGCTACGTGTCTGGCAGAATCCTGGTGAGCAGGCCACTCACGGCACAGGTGAGGAACTGCAGTCCAGGGAGGTGAAGGAGCACACTGAGGCATTGTCTGGTTCCAGGACCCATGCTCTGAGCCACTACAGAGTCTAATACTCCAGTCTGAGTCAGCTCCAACCTTCACCAGCTAGGCAATCTCGGGCAAGCGCTCTAGTCTGAGGCTCTTGTGTCCCAACCTGCTTCCTAGGCACTATATACTTAACTGCCTAGGAATGTTGTGAGGAATAAGAGATCATGGTATAAAGCACGCTTTTTTTAGGGTACATTAATTGTACAAAGACTGTATTCTGAAATTTCTTTTTTTTTTTTTTGGCCGGTCGTGGGGCCTGAACTCAGGGCCTGGGCGCTGTCCCTCAGCTCTTCAGCTCAAGGCTAGCGCTCTACCACTTGAGCCACAGCACCACTTCCGGCTTTTTTCTTATGTGGTGCTGAGGAATCGAACCCAGGGCCTCTGGCATGCAAGGCAAGTGCTCTACCACTGAGCCACCTTCCCAGCCCCTGTATTCTGAAATTTCTATAGATGGGTACAATGTCCTTTGATCAAATTCACCCTGACACTCCCTTCGCCTTCCAGCTTCTCTCCCCACTTTGTAAACATGATTCAGTGGATTTTAATAGGGTAGACTACAGAGGGTTGGAGCTGTGGCTCCAGTGGTAGACTATTAGCTAAGGAAACAAGATAAGCAAGTGTGAGGCTCTGAGTTCAAACTTGTCTACTGCCAATCAATCAACCATCAATCAATCAATGGAGACCACTGAGAGATTAGTTCCCTTTTCAACGTAAGAGGTTTTTGGCCAAATAAATACCTGGATCTCCTTTGCTCCACTATCTGGAGCCAATCTGTATGGATTTTCCTACCTGTTGCTTATGCCCAAACATTTTGGACCTCTTAAAGTTTGCAAAAATAGCTTGGAGACCAGCATGAAAGACAAGCACACCTTGCGGAGCTGGAGGTGGTGTGGATGGCTATTGGTGTGCCAATTAGCAATGCTGCGCCAGCCGGGTCTGCCAGCAATCACCCTGACTGACAGCTTGTGACAGCACCTAGTTCTTTCTACCACACCAACAAGCTAAAACAACAAGGCCTGAGAGGCTGAAAGGCAGAGTGCACTAGCAAGTGGACTCTGAAACTCTATTCATGATGAGAATAAAGAGGTACAGGTAGATAAAAGGCAAGCCAAACATGGTGGTATGTGCCTACAATCCCAGCACTTACGGAAGCTGAGGTAAGACACTCATGAGTTAAAGACCAACAGCAGCTACAAAAGACTCTGAATCAAAAAATAAAACAAAGCAAGTGACAGAAAGCCTTTCTCATCATGATCAGACTGCCTATGAAGCTGTACGCAGAAAAGCAAAAAATTAAACTCTTAGAGAAGGAATTACATTACAAAATTCCTTTACTGTGAGGAATCCTATTTAAAGTCAAGAAGTTTGGATCCATGCTCTTGTTTTTGGGGAGATGGAGGAAAGACTTCACACTTCCATACATCACCTTTAAGTTGACAAAAACCTTCTCCGGGATCATTGTAATAGACAGAGAACTTTTCATTAGCCACCTGTGAGTGCCTGAAATTGGATTACCAAACTGAGCCAACTTAATTAGCATAGCAGGGAGCAGAGGGCAGAAGATGTTTGACTCAGTTCCAGGAGAAATGAAACCATTTCTATGGGAAGGGACACAACCAAAGTAATCCAAAGGTCTTGGAAAATGTAAGATTAAAAAACAAGCACACCCAGCAGTAAGAGGATCTCATAGGCCTTTTTCTACAATACATCAACTTCTAAATATAGTCGGTGACAATAAAAGGCTTCAGGAAGATGGAGGGAAAGGGAGACAGGAGAGTGCTGCCAGTGCTACCACAAGGCTACAACCAAGCTGAAGTCCCAGCAGACATAGTGTGTAGGCCCCAGAGCTACGAAGAAGCCCCAGAGGTAAGATGGACCTACTTCCCACGTTACAAAGGCATGCCTCCACAGCCAGTACTCCTCCTCCACAGGGAGACCTGCTGCCTGAGGACTCACTTGGCTGACAGACACCCTTTAGGAAGCACCGCTTCTTCACTAGAATACTGACTGGACAGATCACAGTGCTAATGGGCCAAGGACAACCTGCAGGACACAAGAGGTAGCCTAACCCTTCCTGCAACCAATACACAGGTCCAGCATGGGAGGATCCATCATTTCTAACACAGAGAGGGCAGGTCCATAAATTCAGTAAATTGCATGAGCCAAATGACTTGAAAAGCTGCAAAATAATCCCATTTGTAAAACACAAACATCCCAGAAAAGATAGCGTGGAACAGGCAATGTCTAGAAATTCCCAATCTTTTATGCAAGAGACAAAGGGAACCCAATCAAGAACGAATACTGGCCAGACACAGTAGCTCAAGCCTGTAATCCTAGCTTCCTCAGCTACTCAGGAGGCTGAGATTGAGGATTGAGGTTCAAGGCCAGCCCAGGCAGGAAAGTCAGTGAGACTTTTATCTCCAATAAACCACCAGACACCTGGAAGTGACGCTGTGGCTCAAGTGGTAGAGCACTGGACTTAAGCTGAAGAGCTGAGGGACAGTGCCCAGGCCCAGAGTTCAAGACCCAATGACCGACCAAAACAAAACAGAATATTGTGCTGTCAGTGGTCCCTGAAGTGGTTCCCTGAAGTCACTTATCAGCAAATTTTACCATGTCAGTCACCTTAGAAATATAAAATCTAAGAAGTGACACTGTGGCTCAATTGGTAGAGTGCTAGCCTTTGGACACAGAGAGGCTCATGGACCTCGCCCAGGCCCTGAGTTCAAGCTCACAACCAATGTATAAAGATAAATAAATTCAGGCTGGGCACTAGTGGCTCATGCCTGTAATCCTAACTACTCAGGAGGCTGAGATCTGAGGATCATGGTCCAAAGCCAGCCTGGGCAGGAAATTCCTTGAAACTCTTATCTCCACTAAACCATCAGAAAACTGGAAGTGGCACTGTGGCTCAAGTGATAGAGCACTTACCTTGAGCCAAAGAGCTGAGGGACAGCACCCAGGCCCAGAGTCCAAGCCCCACAACTGATAAAAAAAAAAAAGATAAATTCTCCTTCAAGGGGGAGTTATCTTTGTATTTAGCACTGGCCTTACAGGTACTCAATCAACACACACTGCAAGTCCAAGTGTGTCACCCTGAGCTCTTGGCTCAGAATCCCACGGTGGAGGAGGCCTAGGGGCTTATCCATGGCGCCACCCCCCTGCTGGGCTGGATACTCAGTGTTCAGTGACTACTGAATGCTGTGGCAGACTATTTCCCCGTTACCTCCCTTTACTCCTTTCTGCATGTCATCTGATATAAAAGTATTACAGGGCTCAGGGTTTGAGTTACTCAGCCTATACAACTTTGGAGCAGTTTCCCTATTGTAAAATCGGGTGGGGGAGACTGTACCAGAGAGCCCTCAGTAAGTGGTAACTATTAAAGCTCTTTTTACATGATTGTCCTGTATAAAGGTATTAAAACAAAGGCTATGTTTATTTTTCCCCCATCTCTGCAAGCCTGGTTTTGAGAACAACCTATCAGTTTGGAAACAAACTGATACAAACCATGTCACTAGTTAAAATATTTCCCTTTTCTTTTTTTCTGTTGCCAATCCTGGGTCTTAAACTCCAGGCCTAGCAGCTTTTGCTAAAGGCTAGTGCTCTACCACCTGAGCTACAGCATTACATCCAGTCTTTTGTGTTACTAATTGGAGATAGGAGTCTCATGGACGTTCCTGTCTGGGCTGGCTTTGAACCTTGATCCTTATACCTCAGCCTCCTGAGTAGCTGGCATTACAGTGTGAGCCACCAGTGCTCCGCTCCTTCTGCTTTTTTCACAGGGAAATAAATGACTCTGGTCATGCACGGCCAAAGTAGCTCAAAGGTTCTAGTCAGAAGCCCACTTCATTATGTCACGTAAGCATACACAATGGTAAGTTGTTTGTTTTTCTTCAAGTTGCCCATAAAGCAGTTGGGTTTGAGTTTCAGGTCTTGGGAATCTGAAGCCCAGGCCAGGCAGAGATAGCACAAGGAGAGGGCAGAGTGTCTTCACCTTTCCTTGGAGTAAAGCTGTACTTTTCTGGATGGAACAGCACAAACTTTAAGTTCCCAGAGATCCTGTGGTCTCCTTAGCAACCCTTCAGTGCAGTGCCAGCCCGCGCCCTCCTCCCCAACCCCGCCATTACCTCTGACTCTGTCCCCTGAGTAAGTCACTTTCACAATAACCTAAACGGTTCAGTCCCAGAGTGTTTCAGATGGTGAAAGTGTGACGTTTCTCAAGAGAGGAAAGGCTGAGTCCCAAGATGGCAACGGTCCTAAGAGAATCTGACCAAGTGTGTCCGAGCACAAGGGCGCATCACAGGCTCTAGTGGGGACCCTGAGTCCACCACCTTCTCTGCTGAGTACAAGAGAGAGGGTGGCAGCACTGCCCTCCCAGCTGCTGCAGGGAGGCGTCAGAAAGAAGCCACACACAGAGGCCGTGGTGACCACACTGCCATCACCATCTCTGACTTTCCCACTCACAAACCCGACGACAGAGCCTTAGGGGCTGGGCAGACAGGAGGAGGAGGGCGGGAACAGTGAGCAGGCCCTTGGTGAGGGCACAAAGATCTTGTGGCTACAGGTGAGAAACTGAGCCTGCTCCCTCCTCCCTCTTCCCTCCCCCCTCCCCCCTCCCCTAACTCCTCCCTCCCTTTCTTCTTCCCCATTCCCATCCTCCCTTTCCTTCTTCCATCCTCTCTTCTCCTCCACTTCTTCCCCTTCTCTCCCTCCTCCACATTCTCCTCTTCTTTCTCCCTTCCCTCCCCCTCCTCCTGTACTTCTTTCTTCCCCTCCCTCCTCCTCTTCTCCCGAGGTCCTCAAAGTAGACATATAGAACAGAAAAGAGACAGGGGCAAGAGAAAGGAATGGGAGGAACCAACCAAGTCTCACCTTGTCTTTGCCTTTTTTGTTTTGTTTTGTTTCTTACATCTAAGTGCTGGGGATCAGACAAGTATTCTACCCGACAACCTGCATATTTATTTTCAAGTGGTAAAGTCACTAATGGCTACTAGTTAACCACTGACTATGCTGTCCCTCTCTCCTGGGCTAACCAGACCTAATCTTCCACCTCATTTACAATTAAGTAGATCCCTGTCCTACCCAGTGCACAAAGCCTCCTGCGCTGGCCACTGACTTACCCCAGTCCCTCAGGTCTCGGCACACGGACACTGCAGAGGGTAGCAGGGCTTGACAAACAAAAAGGCTCAGTTGTTCTTGCAAGGATCCTACTGTTCTCTCCTTGCTCTTCTTCCACTTTTTGCCAAGTTACAAAGTATAAGCCCATGGTCCTACTTCTTTTTTTAATCTGGTGGTGCTGGGGTTTGAACTCAAGGCCTACTCGCTAGCAGGAAACCTACCACCTGAGCTGCAGCCACAAGCCCCTTTGGGCCTGTTATATTTCCTGCACGTTTCTGCCTGGCCTCAGACAAGGGCTCCCCTACTTCCACCTCCCACAGGGCTGGGCCGCAGGTGCCGGGGTAGTTCAAAGGTTGTGACAGGGCCTCTCTAACTTCTGGCCTGAAACCAAAATCCTCCCAATCTCTGTCTCCAATGTAGCTGGGGTTATAGGTACCGTCTCCACGCCTGGCTTCCCTTTTTCGAGCCAGGTATTGTCTGTCCTCTTTGAAACGCTAACATACCCATGACAAAAAGTCAATGAGATTCCCATCCAGTGCTGCATCCCTAGCCTGCCACCCCGGCTGCCCACAAACTGGTGCTGATCCTGCAAGGCAAGAGGACCTAGGACCTGGAGAACCAGGTTAGCAGCTGTGGACAGGGCTGGATGCCACTGACCAGATCCGGTTGCCAGTGGTGAGGTATGGCACCTCAGCCAGTGGCACTACGGGGTCTGACTGGCCTCAATAAAGCAGATGCTGCTGCTAAGCATGGTCAGCACTCAAGCATGAGGTCAGGAAGACACTGTGGAGGTCTGAGCCCAGCCTTGCTTGTTCAAGTCAAGGCTTGTTCTCTGCCATGCTTTTGACCTGGGATCTCACCAAATTCTAGCTTTCCAGCTCTAAAAAGGACAGGACCTCACATACCTTATATAAGGTTTGAGGAATAAATGAGCTGGTATGCACAAAGCACCTAACACAGGTTCCTGAAGACAGGCACTCAAAAAAAAAAAAAAGTTACCCGTGTTTAGCTATCTAATAATTCGCGAAGCACAAGTCTAGTCTCTTTGACTTTAACTCAGTGCCTAAAATCAAACATGAGTGTGTCCAAGTGTGTGTATGTACTTTCCTCCAAAAGTCTCAATGAAGTGTAACATGAGAAGGAAAACCCAGTTCAAGTGTTAGCTTGAGGAAAACCCAATTCAAGTGTTAACTCAGGAATGAACTCACAACTGAAGAGTAAATCATATCATTCCCACTTCCGGAGCTATGAAAAGTGGAATAAGAAAGCATACTGCACTCTGCTGATCTCAGAAACAACAATCAGTGAGAACAGGCACAAAATACAACTGACTACATGGTAGAGTGCTTGCTTAGAATGTCCAAAGCCCTGGGTTCAATGCCTCACTACCAAAACAGCCAGCATATGAAGAAAACAATTCCACTGCATCAAAGAAAAAGCAGTAAGTAAATAGAGAATGTTCATTATTAAAAAAAAAAAAAAAACAGTAAATAGCTGGGTGCTGGTGGCTCAACCTGTAATCAATCCTACCTGCTCAGGAAGCTGAGATCTGAGGATCGAGGTTCAAAGCCAGCCCAGGCAAGAAACTCTGTGAGACTCTTATCTCCAATAAACCGCTTAGAAAACTGGGAATGGCACTGTGGCTCAAGTGGTAGAGCACTAGCCTTCAGCTGAAGAGCTGAGGGACAGTGCCCAGGTCCAGAGTTCAAGCCCCATGACCGACGGAAGGAAGAAAGATAGAAAGAAAGAGAGAGAGAGAAAGAAAACAGTAAATAATGTTGGTTATTAAAAACAGTAAATAGAGAACATTACTGTTCAATGTCATGCCCAGTATTATCATACATAAACATTTTTTAGTGATGATTCTTAGTTTTTCAAGAATATCAAGTCAACTGGCCTTTTAATCTGTTCACAAGAGCCTATAAATGCAGAGGTTCAGTGCTCAACCAGAACTCAGGAAAGCTGAGAGTCTGCCCAGGCCTGCTGGTCTCGACACAACTACCCTAGTCACGTCTCAAAGGCAAAGCCAGGAGAAATCAATCAGGTTTCTGGTTCCACTTGGACATATCAAACCATCCCAGGCAGAATTCCCATCTACAAGACTATCCAACAGAGTCAAGGCAGGGTTGGCTCTGATCATTCATTCTCTTGTACTGAGTGGTATTTGGATCTCTTCTAGACTTATATCATCCCTTCTTTAAAAATGTACTATGAGGGCTGGGCAGGCTAGTGCATGCCTGTAATCCCAGCACTCCTGGAGGCTCAGGCAGGATGATTCAGAGTTCAGCACTAGTCTAGCTATCCATACAAGCCCATGCCTCAAAAGGGGTGTGGGGTAAGGGGACCTGCGTGAGACGGAAAAAAAAAGCTCAGTTTTTCCTTGCTTGACTTTTGCTTCACAGTCCAGGGGTGTCATTTTCATTTACAGCCTACCATTAAAATATAGGGTGATGCCAGGCATCAAGTGCCAAGAGCCTAGAATCCTAGTCCTCAGAAGTCTAAGCTAAGGATGGCTGTTTGAAGCCAGCCCAGGCAGACAAATCCAGAGACACTTATCTTCCAAGTAACCAACAAAACACTGGAACTGGAAGCATGGATCAGGTGGTAGAGGGCCAGCTGTGAGCAAGAAAGCAGAGGAAGAGGCCAAGCCTCAGTACTGGTACACACAGAACCTAGAGCTGAGGCTAGAGCAAGAATGGGTTGAGAAGCGGCTCATCCCAATTTACAGAGCTTAAGTACTTTCCCTCCCTTTTCTTCAAAGCCTACTTTTTTTTCTTTGATACCTGGAAAATACCCTGGGGGGGGGGGAAGGTAGGGATATTACAGTAGTCTTTTTTTTTTTTTTTGGATCCGGTCGTGGGGCCTGAACTCTGGGCCTGGGCGCTGTCCCTCAGCTCTTCAGCTCAAGGCTAGTTCTCTACCACTTGAGCTCTCACCACTTCCGGCTTTTTTCTTTTTTTTTTGCTTATGTGGTGCTGAGGAATCGAACCCAGGGCCTCTAGCATGCAAGGCAAGCGCTCTACCACTGAGCCACCTTCCCAGCCCATTACAGTAGTCTTGTAGTCAAATTTTAAACATTTCAAATAAACACAAAAGGAGCTTTGAGTAATCAGGTCCAAGTTCTCAAGTTCTCAAACACTCTTTGCAGGAAGAATCACCAAACATCTTTCCTATAATTATGAAATTAACTTATGCTATTTAATACACTATCAGAAGATACTTCAAAACATAGAACACAAGAAAAATTCACTGTAAGGCTAAAATAACAAGAGCAGAGTTTCTAACATGCAACAATCCAAGAATTTATGGCATTCTCTTAGAGATGTGCTGGAGAGAAGGCAACCACAACAATAAACTACCATCTGGGTGGCCAGGTAAGAAGTTAGGTGACTTGGTTCTGTTATATATAAAATCTCACTCACTCCTGTCCCTGGGGTGCAAGCCATCAACTACATGCTTGTCTCTGTAGCAAACTGAAGTTGAAGCCACATAGATACACACTGGTGTCCATTCTCTCCACTCCCATGATACTTAAAAAAAAAAAAAGTTTTAAACAAATCCGCAATTCATCTCTATTTCTCCGCATCAATCCATTTCACATAAAACCATAATGACTGCCTTAAATATCCTCATTAAAAAGAACACCAGTGCGACTCATATGCTTGGAAACCCTTTCTCTGTCTCCAGACTGGAGAAATGTCACCAAGACTCAGGGCTAGCCATCACCCGGAAATGGGCTGGGTGGCGGATCTGCCTGCGGTGCCAAAGGCCCCTTCTTCCCAACAAACTACGGTGAATGGGCTGAATGGCACAGCCCATGGCCGGCAGATGCCAGGAACCTCAAAGGGCCATTACTGCTCTGGTCAGGCCCACACACCCCCAAGGTCCCAGTGGCACCTCCAGCCCCTCCCAGAAGATGATCTCAGCCAAGAGGTGACCCGCAGCCCCTCAGGAGAGGAGATCTCAGCCCTGAGGTGATCCTGGCCCCTCAGGTGAGGTGATCCCAGCCCTGAGGTGATCTCGGCCCCTCAGGGGAGGTGATCCCAACCCTGAGGTGATCCCAGGCCCCTCAGGTGAAGTGATCCTGGCCCCTCAGGTGAGGAGATCCCAGCCGTGAGGTGATCCCGGCCCCTCAGGTGAGGAGATCCCGACCCTGAGGTGATCTCGGCCCCTCAGGTGAGGTGATCCCGACCCTGAGGTGATCCCCGGCCCCTCAAGTGAGGAGATCCCAGCCCTGAGGTGATCCCCGGCCCCTCAGGTGAGGTGATCCCAGCCCTGAGGTGATCCCCGGCCCCTCAGGTGAGGAGATCCCAGCCGTGAGGTGATCCCGGCCCCTCAGGTGAGGAGATCCCGACCCTGAGGTGATCCCCGGCCCCTCAGGTGAGGAGATCCCAGCCGTGAGGTGATTCCGGCCCCTCAGGTGAGGTGATCCCGGCCCCTCAGGTGAGG
>NW_012267285.1:3946304-3953768 GCF_000151885.1 Dipodomys ordii
CGGCCACCTCGACGCTCCGACTCGGCAGAACCTCCAGGGTCCAGTGCGAAAGGATGGAGGAAGGAGACGCGGCCGGGCCCGCCCAGCGCCCCCCCCCACGGCACGCTCCACATGGTACGCTCCAGAGCCGCTCGCGGAGGGGAGCGCCGAGGGGATTGGCCCGAGGTCCTGGAGGGGCGCACGAAATGGCCAATGGGGAGGCGCGGGGGTCCGTGGGGGCCGGCCCGGTGGAGGGGGCGGAGCCGGCGGCGCGGGCGGCGGGGAGGGGCCGCCGGAGCGCGCGCTTCGGCTGAGCCGAGCTGGACGAGCATCTTCTCCGGGGTCGTCTGCTGGTGAGTGAGCGGCCGCGGGGAGGAACATGCGAGAGAAAAATGGAACTCTGTTCTGACCGCGCGGTGAGGCCACCGTGAGGAGCCCCCCGCCGCCTCCGGAGACCCGGGACTCGAACTCGGCGCCTGACTCACTCCCCGGCCGGGCGCTCTACCCCCTGAACCACAGCGCCACTCGGGCTGCTTCTGAAGACTTCATTGGAGATGTAGCTCGCCCGGGCTGGCCTCGAACCGCCGTCCTCAGCCCTCAGCGCCCTCGGTGCTAGGATGCCTGGCCCGACAGGTCCGGTAAAACCTCACTGCTGAGGCCTTGGGCCCCAACCTGACAGCCTCAGGAGCAGCTGGGCGGGGCTGCAGGAAGTGGGGGCTGCGAAGGTGGCTGGGTGGTAGAGCGCTCGCCTCGCATGCATGAGGCCCTGGGTTCGATTCCCCAGCACCACACACACAGAAAAAGCCGGAAGTGGCGCTGTGGCTCAAGTGGTAGAGCGCCAACCCCCACGACCAACCCAATAAATAAATAAATGCTGAAACATGATAGAACACAGATGCCGAGTCTTCCATGGTTCAGATCCCTACATTCATGACCTGTGAGCCAACTCCTCCCCTTTACCTGACTTAGCAGGATGTGAGAGCATGCATCTTGCCCCTGTCATCTTTGCCTTTACTCCTGGGTGTTTAGTAAGTGTATTGTGAGCCGAGGACACTGGGCACATTGTAATTGGGTGGCTAACTGAGTAAGGCAGGCCACAGCTTGCAGGAGGGAGTCAGTTCTTATTCCTGCATCCACTGGCTTAGCTGCAGTGGGCGTTCAGCGTGCTCTTTCTGTGCACCTATAACTCCAGCGCTTAGGGAGCACTGAGAGTTCCAGGCCATCCTTGATGAACGTCAGTGATCCCTGACCTCCATAGCATAACCAAGACCCAGGTGGTAAGAAAGTCATGGGGTCGGTCATTGGGGCTTGGAATGTGGCTTAGTGGTAGAGCGCTTGCCTACCATGCATGAAGCCCCAGGATCAATTTCCCAGCACCACATAAGCAGAAAAAGCCAGAGGTGGCACTGTGGCTCAAGTGGTAGAGCACTCACCTTCAGCTGAAGAGCTGGGGGACAGTGGTCAGGCCCAGAGTTCAGGCCCCACAACCAACAAAAACAAAAACCCACACAGTCCGGGGAACTGCATCTGGTCCCTGACCCCTTCTTACCCGTTTCTGGTCCACCCCTAGGTGAGTGCCCTTTACCACAAACTCCCACTTCCCTGGTGCTCTGCCTCGCTGGGGTCCAAGTCTGTGAGCCAACTCTGAACCACAAGCCAAACTAAACCCCTCCTCCTTTGCATTGTTTGTGTCAGGTATTGTTTTCTCCCAGAGAAATGAACATTAACTTTTTCTTACGTGCTGGGTACTGGTGGGACGTGCTTTGTATCCATTATTTCATTTCATCTCACATCAGCCCTGTGAGTGTCATTACGTTTCCCAGTAATACCTTAACTGCCTCTGACAGGAAAGAGGCACTTAAAGAAGCTGATGTGCCTGAATGCACGCCGAGCTCTGACTCTAGTGCCTACTTTCACAACCCTACAACAAAACACTGTCTCCTATTTCTTTTCTTTTTTTTTTGTCGGCCGTGGGGCTTGAACTCTGGGCCTGGGCACTGTCCCTCAGCTCTTCAGCTCAAGGCGAGCGCTCTACCACTTGAGCTACAGCGCCACTTCCGGTTTTCTGGTGGTTTATTGGAGATAGGAGTCTCACGGTCTCTCCTGCCCGGGCTGGCTTTGAACCGCGATCCTCAGATCTCAGCCTCCTGAGTAGCTAGGATTACAGGCATGAGCCACCAGTGCCCAGCCTATTTCTTTTTTTTATTGTGAAAATACCAATGTCTCCTATTTCTGAAGACGCTCCTGCATTCCATATAAAAGATAAAGTCATGGCTGGGAAGAGCTCAATGGGAAAAGTAAGCTCAGCCTGAGAAGATTTTACAGTTACTTTTATTCCTATAATATTTCAGCCTCAGATAATAGTGAGGAGTTAGACGTGGGATCAAGCCTTTAATCACAGATAAACTAGTAGTATCATGAGTTCTGGTCTAGCCTGGGCAAGGTAGCAAAACTCTGTGTCTCAAAAAAACAAAAGCCCAGGTGCTAGTAGCTCATGCCTGAAATTTTAGCTAATTAGGATGCTGAGATCTGAGAATCACAGTTTGAAGTTAGCCAGGGCAGAAAAATCTGAGATTCCTCAACTAACCAGATAGAAGTGTCTAGGTATTCACACAGTGAGACCAAAAGGGCATACTCTTAGGAGATGAACACAAAGGCAAAATGCCTATATGCCTCTGATCATATAAAATAGAATTTATCAAAATGAACTCCAGGAAATGGAAGAAGAAAAAAAAGAACTATAAGTGGTAGAGCACAAGCCGTGAGCAAAGAAGCCAAGCAAAGTTGGGCACCGTTACTCACATCTGTAATCCCAGCTACTCGGGAGGCAGAGATTTGAGGATCATAGTAGAAAGCCAGTCCAGGCAGCAAGGGCATGAGACACTTGTCTCCAATTAACCACCAGTGGGCTGGGAAGGTGGCTCAGTGGCAGAGCGCTTGCCTTGCACACACATAAGCAGAAAAAGCTGGAAGTGGTGCTATGGCTCAAGTGGTAGAGAGCTAGCCTTGAGCTGAAGAGCATAGGGAAAGCACCCAGGCCCAGAGTTCGAGCCCCATGACTGACAAAAAAAAAAAAGAAAGAAAAAAGAAAACTAGAAGTGGTGCTTTGGCTCCAAGTGGTATAGCGTTAGCCTTGAGCAAAAAGAGCTCAGGGTCAGTGCCCAGGCCTAGAGTTCAAGCCCCACAACCGACGGAAAAAAAAAAAAAAAGCAAGAGTTCAGGGCCCTGAACTCAAGCCACTGTATTAACTTGAGAAACACAGAGAAGGAGAGACAGAGAAACATTCCTCTCTCTTCCAGGTTTGTTTGTTTGTTTGTTTACTTATTTATTTAATTTTATCTGTCCGCGGTCGTGGGTCTTGAACTCTGGGCCTGGGCTCTGTCCCTGAGCTCTTCAGCTCAAGGCAAGCGCTCTACCACTTGAGCCACAACGCCACTTCCAGTTTTCTGGTGGTTCATTGGAGACAAGAGTCTCATGGACGTTCCTGCCTTGGCTGGCTTTGAACCGTGATCCTCCTATCTCAGCCTCCTGAGTAGCTAAGATTACAGGTGTGAGCCACTGGTGCCTGGCTTCTCTTCCAGATTTTGTTCTCTGCCTGTTAGTTTCTCAAGCCAACCCCATGATCACAGGTCTTCAGTGTTACTGCCTTTTCTCTGCTTAGAAACCCACCGTTTGCTCTAGGACAGCACTGCATCTCTCCCCACCATACATCACAGCAAAACCAGACTCTAACACCCAGTACTACAACTGACTAGTTGCTGGGGAGATAAAACCTCTAAGATAGTCTGGGCCTCCTGGGAAGGATAACTCTAGCATCCTTGAAAAGTTATTTTTATTTATTTTTTGAAAACCTTGAGTTTCTGTCTAGCAGACAGAGCCTGGAAGTATCAGCAGAGCAAAGGCCAACGATTGATTCCATCCCTTGTAACTCAAGTTGTAGGGTCTTCTTTCCTCTGTTTAGGAGGCCATCGGCTCTACCCCAACACCACAAAAATAAATGAAACCACTTTGGAGAGGGAAGCAAAGAGCAGGCAGAGAGTAGGCTGTGGCACATGGGTTAAGGTGCCAAAGGCTCCACCTGTGGGACAGGTGACACATGGCCCAGCCTGGGCTACTCAGATCTCTCTTCCTGGACTCTTGAGTGTTAAGCAGAGAGCCATACAAGAACTGAAAATGAGGGCTGGGAAGGTGGCTCAGTGGCAGAGCGCTTGCCTTGCATGCATGAGGCCCTGGGTTCGATTCCTCAGCACCACATAAGCAGATAAAGCCGGAAGTGGTGCTGTGGCTCAAGTGCTAGCCTTGAGCTGAAGAGCTGAGAGCACCCAGGCCCAGAGTTCAGGCCCCACAACCAACCAAAAAAACAAAAAGAATATCCTGAAGAGGAAAGCCAGTTACCTTCCTAGTCTCCAAACTGATTCTTCTCCCTCCAGAGCCCTGTTTGTTTGCTTTTCATTCAGTATGGGAACTAATTCTTTACTAATAAATATTAACTCTGACCTCTAAAAATGAAAATCATATGTGCATAGTAAGCTAAACAGTAATTGATGCTTTATTAGTCCAAAGAGATTACTCCTCCTAGGTTGAAGTAAAATCAGTCTCTCTCTCTCTCTCACACATGCACACACATGCATGTATGCACACACACACACACACTTCCACATAGTTTTAAAAAATGGACATTTTCTGGTGGAAATGCCTACAAAAAAATGCAGGCATCCCAGGACAAAAGGGTACCCAGTACACATGTCTGCACAGAGCCTCCGTCAGCTGCCCTTGGAGGAGAGCAAGAGCTTTCATTCTGCTTCAGGGTGATGGCAATTCATGCTTCCCTGAGCTTCTCTGGCAAACCACAGATTAAGGAAAACCCAGGAACCATAAACAAGGCCATTTGATCTGAAAATACCAGAGCCTGGAGGAAAGAGAACAGGCTTTCCAGGCTGTAGCTTTTATTCCTGCCCCTGCCTTCTACCCCTTCCTGTTCTACTTCAAAAGAAAAGGATCCATCATTGAAACACCCACATTCGGAAGATTTCTAAGGACGTTTTCCCAGAGCTCCATTCATTACCTACCCAGTCTTCCCATAGCAGGTGTCACCTACTTCAAACGTGCTTACATCCCACACCCACATCCACTGCTGGAACCCAGGACCTCAGTGCTTTCCCTGGCTCTGTTCTCCACAAATTTTTAGTGGGGAAATAGTCCTCAAAAGTCTGTTCCTTTTGCTTCAAAAATTAAAGTCACTGGGAGAGAGTGGCAGTGTCCAAAAAGAAATGCACTGTTTACCTGATTGTGTCACTGTAACCCCTCTGTATGTCACCTTTATAATAGCTTTATAAAATGATAGTTCCCTCACTCTACACAGTTCAAGAGAAAGCATTATTTGTACTGAGATCCCTTGCACTTAATTTTCCCAGGACAGTAGTTGCGAAAAGCACAAGATATCCTCAACATGAGGCAGTCAGTAACTAAAGACTAGGTCAGTAGACATTCAAAGTCTCCTAAGCAAGGGCTGTAGCAAAATAAAATAAAATAAATTCATCGGTTTTAGGAGTTGAACTTAGGGCCTGGGCTCCTCAGCTCAAGGCTAGCACTAACCACTTTGAGCCACAGCGCCACTTCCGGTTTTCTGGTGGTTTACTGGAGATAAGAGTCTCACAGACTTCCTGCTGGGGCTGGCCTCAAACCCTAGTCCTCAGAGCTCAGCCTCATGAGTAGCTGGGATGACAGGCGTGAGCCACCAGCTAGCTTTACCAAATTTATCATGAGCTTCCAGGAATAGTGAAAGAAGAGTCACATGGGTTGGGTTTATCAAATTATGTGACTAAAGGATTGTTCTGGATTGTAGTGTTAAACATGATTTTACATTTTAATATGTTAACTTCTGGGATTTCTCGTCTCCTCCTCTACATTTGTGACTTCCAGTCATGAAGATTTTATTACAGGGTTCTTTGTTATCTCTGAGGATCCTGGTTTGAAGGGGGGCTGTCCATGAGAGGTAGAAGCGCTCGGGAAGTGGACACAGAGAGGGTCTGTAGAGGGCATTAGCTGGGAATGTGGGGGTGAGCACTGGCGACCACAGCCTGAGAGCCCCTGGCCTTCCCTGCACCCCGGCCCCCCAGCAACAGCCCTGGCACACAGCCCTGCCACCCCATCCAGTGGCTGGACTGCTCTTGGCAGCTGCACTCTGTTGCCTGCTCTTGAGGAGAACCAGCCTTGACAAGGGCTTCAGCAGACCCAGAACCGGCATTTATTTATACCTAGCCCTCTCTCCAACCAGTCTTAAGCAGGAGGCTTAGGAAGCTGTGACAGGCAAAGTTCTAGTGCCAGGTTGGCAGATGTAGTTAAAAGTCTGACTTCTCAGGCCTGGATTTTTAGGGCCTTACTTAATTTCCTTCTGCCCCGTAGGCATTTCTGCCTCCCACCTGCTTCTCAGAATTTATGATTATGAATATTCATAAAGGGTGTAAACCATTTTGAAGGGTTTCAGGCCTGAGGAAACAAAAGTAGATGAAGACTGTAATTACCAGATAATTTTATTGTTTTATTTTTATTTTTTTGTTCAATTCTAGGTTTCTGTTTGGTTGGTTGGTTATAGTTTCTTCTTTTTTGTTTGTTTTTTTTCTGGTCCTAAATTCAATTCAGGACTTACGTGCTGTCCTTGAACTTTTTTTATTTTTTATTTTTTGTAATGGTCCTGGGGCTTGAATTCAGGGCCTGGACATTGTCCCTGAGCTTTTGTGCTTAAAGTATGATGCTCTACCACTTGAGCCACAGCTCCGTTTCCTGGGGGTAAATACACTACCACTTAAGTTATGCGTCTGTCCTTTTTGCTTTTGTTATTATTGTTTAATAGGCTCTCACTGTAAGGTTTGTAGAGAGGATACCCGCCATGCGTCGTCCAGGCACTTGGTGCTGTAGGATGCCCTGACTTCCACTCCCACAGACTGGCAGAGGCGCGGGGAATGGAGATCAGAACCCACAGACTGGCGGAGGCGCGGGGAATGGAGATCAGAACTCGACGTTCACGGGGTACATATTCTTTCCTCCGAACCATCACCTTCGTCCCCGCCAGCTCCCCTGCCCGGTGCTGTTCCTGACAGTGACACGCCTGTCCGCCTGTCCACCTGTCCGTCCTGACCGCGGCCCGGTGGAGGCCCAGCGCTGCCTCGGCCCACCCTGGATTAGAAACGCCTGGGTTCGAAATCGCCTGGGGGCCTCAAAAATGTGCTCAGGCCGCTCTCACACCAATCAAGTCAGAACCTCTGAGCTCAGGGGAAACCGGGCCAGGCCGGGGGCGGGCTGTCCGTCTGTCTGTCTGTCTGTCTGCCTCCCCAGGGCTGTAGCCGAGGTTGACCACATTGCTGCAGGGGCCAAGCTCAGCCTCCAGGCTCCGCTCCCCTCCCCAGGCCCGTTCCCGCCACGAGCAGAGCGCAAGTCTACCAGGAGGGCCGGGCCGGGCCGGGCCGGGCGGGGGCCGGCGGGCTC
>NW_012267285.1:3955307-3982952 GCF_000151885.1 Dipodomys ordii
TACGGGAGCGGGAGGCTCCGCCGGGAAGGTGGCGGCGGGCGACGGGGACCTCGGGGAGCCCGAACGTCCTGCCCGGAGGCCGAGGCCCAAGCCCGGATGAGCCACCCCTCCCCCGCCAGACCTGGGCCGCAGGGCACCCCACGCCTAACCCTGGCTGAGATGCAGTGACCTGGGGCTGAGAAGGTGGCTCCGTGGTAGAGCGCTTGCCTTGCAAGGCCGAGGCCCTGGGTTCGATTCCTCAGCACCACAGAAGCAGAAAAATCCAGAAGTGGCGCTGTGGCTCAAGTGGTAGAGCGCCAGCCTTGAGCTGAAGAGCTGAGGGACAGCACCCAGGCTCAGAGTTCAAGCCCCACGACAAAAAATAAAAGAAAGACATGTACTCATTGCTGGGCACCAGGGGCTCACACCTGTGATCCTTGTAGTTCAGGGGGCTGAGATCAGAAGATCACTGTTCACAGCAGGCAGGAAAGTCCTTAGTTCAAGACCTACAACCAACAAGAAAAAAAAAGAGATGTAATAATAAAATGACATAAACTTCTGGGCGCCGGTGGCTCACACCTGTCATCCTAGCTACTCAGGAGGCTGAGACCTGAGGACCTCAGTTTGAAGCCAGTGGGGCAGACGAGACCATGGGACTCTAATCTCCAGTGAACCACCATGAGGCTGGACTGAGCTGTGGCTCAAGGGGGAAAAAAAAAAAAAGCTCTGTAGCCAGCACCCAAATTAATAATCCCCAAAATTTAACATCTCAAAATGCCAACATCTGGACAACATAATTCTGTAAAAATAAATAAAATTCTGCAAAAGACATGCACGTGTGTGTGTGTGTGTGTGTGTGTGTGTGTGTGTGTGTGTGTGCCAGTTTTGGGGCTTGAACTCAGGACCTGGGCACTATGCTTGAACTATTATGCTCTACCACTTGAGCCGCAGTTCCATTTCCAGCTTTTTGGTGGTTAATTGGAGGTAAAAAGTCGCATGTACTTTTCTGCTCAGACTGGCTTTGAACTACTATCCTCAGATCTCAGCCTCTTTAATAGCTAGGATTACAAACTAGCCACCAGTGTCTGGATATTTGGGTTATTTTATTGGGAGGTGGGGAGACACAAAAAACGGAGACATTCCAAACCATGGAACTTGAAAGAAACTACCAGGCACTGGGGCTGGGAAGGTAGCTCAGTGGTAGAGCACTTGCCTTGCATGCCTGAGGCCCTGAGTTTTATTCCTCAGCACCACATAAGCAAAAAGAAAAAAGCCAGAAGTGGCACTGTGGCTTAAGTGGTAGAGCACTAGCCTTGAGCTGAAGAGCTGAGGGACAGCGCCCAGGCCCAGAGTTCAGTCCCACGATCGGACCCAAAAAAAAAAAAAGAAACTACCAGGCACTAAAATAATGTAGATGGAAGATACAGCACAGACTGGAGCAGTTCTGTCAGCATGAACTTACAATAATTGTGGCATCATAATCAGAGCAGAAGGAACCTTGCGGATGATTTTGTCTTCAGGGATCATTGGCCACAGTGTTATCACCATCTGAAGCTGCATGATTGAAAGTAGCTTCACTCCAGCTAGGGCTTGGCTGGTGACTCGCTGAGAAAGGGGCTCTGGTTTGTCCCCAGCGGTATTTCCTTTTGGTCATAGGATTAGCTGCCTCCTGGGCTGTAGTGGTGTGGGGCAGAGCTGAGAGGATCAGGGCTATGGCTCCATCCCCAAGTTGCGCAGGGCCTGCCCCATCTAGAAACATGTCTGGGCTTTGAGTTCCTTCCAGAAGGGAACGGTCTCACTAGCTTGGACCATGCGTCTCGGCCTTTCTTGTGCTATACCATTTAATCCTCCTGTTAGCCTGTAGGATTTTACACCACTCCTTCACAAACCAAGAGCACAACGCCCACAGAGTTAAGCAACTTGCTGTGTATGTTAATACCCAGGTCAGGGATACGTGGAATGCCTATCCATTTCTTCCTGATATCACAAGGAGCGGTGTGGATGTCTGCTATCACAGCATGGTTTGGGTGAATTCTAAAAAAATGTTTCTGGTAGGTTCAGAATTGCTGATCATTTCTCCCACCTCTTATTATTTAATTTTTATCCATCATCCTGTTTCCCCGCCCCCCTTTTTTTCCTTTTTTTTTTTCTTGAGACAAGGTATCACTCTATAGTTCAGGCTGGCCTTGAACTTACTACATAGTCCAGACTGTCCTGAGGCTCATGGTCCTTTTGCTTCAACTGCCTAAGTGTGAGGATTATGAGCCTACACCACTTTATCCAGCTTAATTCCTTTATGTTTTATATTTGTTAGTTGTGTGTATTTTTTGTCACCTGTGGGGCTTGAATTCAGGGCCTAGGTGCTGTCCCTGAGCCTCGTTAAGCTCAAGGCTAGTGCTCTACCATTTGACCCACAGCACCACTTCCAGTTTTGAGTGGTTCATTAGAGATGAGAGTTTCATGGGGACTTTTCTGCCCAGGCTGGCTTTGGGCCAAGATTTTCAGATCTCAGCCTCCTGAGTAGCTAGGATGACAGGCGTGAGCCACCAGCTCTTTTTTATTTTTTAAATTATAATAAAGGTGATTACAGGGCTGGGAAGGTGGCTCAGTGGTAGAGCGCTTGCCTTGCATGCCTGAGGCCCTGGGTTCGATTCCTCAGCACCACATAAGCAAAAAGAAAAAAGCCGGAAGTGGCGTTGTGGCTCAAGTGGTAGAGCGCTAGCCTTGAGCTGACGAGCTGAGGGACAGCGCCCAGGCCCAGAGTTCAGGCCCCACGACCGGATCCAAAAAAAAAAAAAAAAGGTGATTACAGTTACAGTTACGTAAGTTAGGTAAAGAGTACATTTCTTCTTGGACAATGCAATATCTTCCCTTGCACTCTCCCAGTTTTTCCCTCCTGTCCCTAACCACAAGTTCATTTTCAACATCATTTCTAGTGTGCCAGTATTGGGGCATGAGCTCAAGGCCAGGGTGTACTACCTTGGCTTTTTTTGCTCAAGGCTGGTGCTCTACCACTTAAGTTACAGCTCCACTTTTGGCTTTTGCTTGTTCTTTGGAGATAAGAGTCTCACAGACTTTTCTGCCCAGGCTAGCTTAAACCATGATCCTCAGATCTCAGCTTTTTGAGTAGCTAGGATTACAGGTGTGAGCCACTGGCACTGTCTCCTCTATGTTTTTGTTTTTAATTGTCTCAGGCCTGTAATCCTAGTTACTCAGAATCGAGTTTGAACATAGCTCAGGTAGAAAAGTTCAAAAGACTCCATCTCCAAAATAACCAGTAAAATGTAGAGTTAGAAGTGTGGCTCCAATGGAAGATTACTTTCCCAGAAAGTGTGACGCACCGAGTTCAAATTCCAGCATCCTCCCTCCTCCCCCTCCCCACATCAAAAAAAAAAAATAGAGTGTTAATTAAATCTGGCACTGGTGGCTCACACCTGAAATCCTAGCCACTCAGGGGGTAGAGATCTGAGGGTGGCAGTTTGAAGTTAGCCAGGGAAGGAAAGTTCATAAGAAAAGCTGGAAGTGGACCTGTGGCTCAAGTGGTAGAGTGCTAGCACTTGAGAAATAAAGAAATAAAGCTCTAGGACTCTTGAGTTCAAGCTTCAGGATGTGCACGCACACGCGCGCACACACACACACACACACGTTTATTTTAGAAAAATTGACGCATAAAGGAATAAAAGGAAATCATAATTGTTTCCTATTTCCTTCCAGTCTTTAGCTTTCTGTCTTGGAACTAAGTTGAGACAATCTCACACATACACACATATATACATGAATACACATATACCACACCCTCCCTCATCACCCATCTACCGGGGATTTCCCACCTACTGGTTACCTTCCCCAAGGCATACTCCATCTCTCTCCACTCCTCACACTTAATATTCCCTCACCTGATATTAGGCTTTTGGTTACGTATCTCACAAAGTCTACCAGAGGTGAAATTCTTTATAGTATGGTTGTTATTGTCTTATTCAGTGTCGCCTTTATCACTATGATTATTTTAATTTTTATCTTTTAGTGGTTGTGGGGCTTGAACTCAGGGCCTTGGTACTGATGTTGAGCTTTTTTTTTTACTTAAGGCTAGCACTCTACCACTTGGAGCCATGGTTCCACTTTCAATTTCCTGGTGGTTCATTGGAGATAAGCGTCTCACAGTCTTCCCTGCTCAGGCTGGCTTCAGACCAGGACCTCAGCTCTCAACCTCATGAGTAGCTAGGATTATAGGCGTGAGCCACCAGCTCCTGGCTTCCTTTATTATTTTTTAATCCTGTATAGGATTGAATAATAGAGCACTGAGCTTCAGAGAGTAAAAATATGAGACAGAAGTAGCCATCTTCCTAAGGCATTGTGGTAAATTAGGGAACTGCCTTTGGCGCTCTTTCCATAGTGCTCCTAATGATGATCTTCAATCCAGCCTTCCTGTTGACCAACTGCCCTGGATCTTCATTTTGTATGTGTATGTTTGTGTGAGCTGTGGGTGAAGCCCAACCCCTGTGTGCCTGCTGAGTACACTAAATGATACCCCAGCCATCCACACTTACACTTCAGTATTTGTCACTCAAAAACAGTGCCACATAGGGTTGGACTTAAATAGGAAGTTGTGTGTGTGAGTGGGGGGGGGGGGCATTGGTGAGAAGCCTCTGGAGTAACAGACCTCTGCACTGTGGGTGACGCGGCTGGGTGACGCCACTGTCTGCCTGCCAACGTGAATTGCATGCAATCCGGCAAGCTCCCTTTCCCCCAGGAGGAGGATGGGTGGCAAAGCAAAGGTAGAGCTGATCCAGCGCTGACTCACAAGGTCCCCAAGCCTTTCCAGCTTTAGTTAAGTCGTGCACTAAGAATGGGAAGGCTGACGAGAAGAAACGAGGATGCACTGAACAGTTTGGAATTTAGTTTTCTAATGCCAAATCAAGGTAGAAATTTTTGCTCTCAACTAACAGGCTATTTTTACAAAATTGATAGGAGCTACAATATAACGTTAGATCCTTCATAAATTCTTTTTTTTTTGGTCGGTCGTGGGGCCTGAAAGCTGGGTCTGGACGCTGTCTCTCAGCTCTTCAGCTGAAGGCTAGTGCTCTACCACCTGAGCATCAGCCCCACTTCTGGCTTTTTCTGCTTATGTGGTGCTGAGGAATCAAACCCAGAGCCTCATGCATGCAAGGCAAGCACTCCACCACTGAGCCACCTTCCCAGCCTAGATCCTTCATAAATTCTTTTTTTTTTTTTTTGTCGGTCGTGGGGCTTGAACTCTGGGCCTGGGCGCTGTCCCTCAGCTCTTCAGCTCAAGGCGAGCGCTCTACCACTTGAGCTACAGTGCCACTTCCGGTTTTCTGGTGGTTTATTGGAGATAGGAGTCTCACGGTTTCTCCTGCCCGGGCTGGCTTTGAACCGTGATCCTCAGATCTCAGCCTCCTGAGTAGCTAGGATTACAGGCGTGAGCCACCAGTGCCCGGCTCCTTCATGAATTCTATCCAATGAAGTTCTGAATGTTAAAAAATATTTTGCATTGATTTCATTAAAGGCAGTGTGAGAGTAATAGCTCACTAAGTTAAGGGAAAAAAAACAAACCCAAACCAACTCCCAGCAACAGACTTTGTGCGCTATGTTGTGTGCACTTGATTTTATCCACTATGCGGCCTGCGCAAACCGTCCATCTACAACGTATATTTAATCAGATTGGCGAAGGGCCGTTGTCCAAGTGAATTCTCTCTTCTCAGCAGCAAGACACTAGGTGACCCTCTTCGCCCTGTCTCCCCTGTTCCCTGGAGCTCAGCTAAGAGCCTGTCGGGCTCCGTTTCCCTTCCCAGACGTTTCCGGGCTTGGCTGTTCCTGGGCCTGCTGGGCTCCGGAGTTTGGAATGAGAAGCACCAGGCTGGGCTCTTGGGGTGACTCACATCTGTTTGGAGTGGGAATAGCCTGTTTTTGTGCCTCTTAGCAATTTCCCCTCTCCAAACCCACCCTGCTCCTTCCTTGTTTTCGTATACTGGGGGGTTGCATTTATTTCTAAATCAATGTGAGTTTTAATACATGCCGTTCTGAGAGTCGGTCAAGACATCCTAGTTCCTCCTACTGCGGCTCTGCCCCTGTATCCTTAGAACTGCCCCACAGCATGGTAAAACCGGGAGCCTGGGTTGCTGGAGGGTGTGGCATGCCAGAACTTAGCAGAACCTTACCTGTAACCTGCGGGCAGATGCCGAATAAGAGCTCCTTCCCTCCCTCCCTCCCTCCCTCTCTTCTTTTCTCTCTTTCTCTCTTTCTGTCTCCCTCCCTCCCTTCTTTCTTTCTTTCCTTCTTCTCTCCCTCACCCCTCTTCCTTCCTCTCTCCCTTTTTCTCTCTCTCTAATCTTTTCCTCCCTCCCTCCCTCCCTCTCTTTCTTCCTTCTTTCTTCTTCATTCCTTCACTTTCCCCTCCCCTCCAGTACTGGGGCTTGAACTCAGGACCTGGGCGCTGTCCCTCAGCTCTTCAGCTCAAGGCGAGTGCTCTACCACTTGAGCCACAGCTCCAGCTCGATTTGTTTTTTGCTGGTTAATTGGAGATAAGAGTCTTATGCCTTTTCCTACCCAGGTTAAGACAAAAAGACAGTATTTTTGTTGGTCTAAGCCCCACCTCCAGGTTTCCAGGGGGCCTACCCGACTCCTCCCTCTCTTCCTCAGCCTGTAACCCTCTTCTGATTGACGTGAGCTGCCTGCGTTCAAGGCCTCTCCACGACTTGTGACTTGGTGGGAGGAAGAACTGAGCTGGTTGGTGCCTGTGGGCCGGGGCTGGGAGTGCCGGGTGGAACCTCATCTCTGCGTCCGTTGCTGGGCTCTTGGAGCCTCTCACTCAGCAGCGTGATTGCCTTTCTTATTCCATCTTTGGCCTTCTTTGGTCTGAGGAAGTCCTGAGTCTCCAGAAAACAGGCCAGAAAGGCCAAAAAAAAAAAAAAAAAAAAGAAATGGGGCTTCTCTGAACTCCACTCCCAAGAAAAGACGCCAGTTTCTCCCGAGACCTTTCTCTGGAGTCACAGACAAATCGCTGCACTTAGGAGAAAAATGCCTGACGTCTGTGCCTGCATTTTCAAGCCAAGGCGTGGTTTTTCCGCAGCAGCTCTTCTAGAGGTGATGTCGTGGCTATGACTCAGCTGTGAGTGACAAGGTCCTTTCAGAGCCGAGAAGACGAGGGTGCCGTGTCTTTCTGAGGGATTATTTTTGGGGGTTCTGGTTATTTTTTAAACAGTCTCACCATATGGCCCAGCCTCTCCTCAAACTGCAATCCTCCTGCATCAGCCTCCTGAGTACTGGGATTACAGGTGTGCGCAATCACACCTGGCTTTCGTGGTGCTGAGGAATGGAACCCAGGGCCTCAGGCATGCGAGCGAGCGCTCTACCGCGGAGCCGTCTTCCCAGCCCAGGCTAGTTGTTTTTATGTCACGTTTTCAAAGAGCCACACCATGTTTTATTCCCACTGATGGCACAGAAGAGCTCCAGTGTCTCCACACCCTCACCAGCATGGTTGGCAAAAATCTTCTCACATTATATATGTTCCCTATTGCTCTGCAGACAAAGTGCAAACTACTGCCCCGCCTGGCAGCAGCCCTTGTGGTCAAGGGCTGAAGGGCTGAGTCAGGACCATCATTGAACTCAGGAGTTCAAGACCAGCCTGGCAAACAAAGTAACACCTGTCTAGAAAAAGAAAAAAAAAGTACAAGTAGCTGGGTGCTGGTGGCTCAGGCCTGTCATCCTAGCTACCCAGGAGGCTGAGATCCGAGGGTTGTGGTTCAAAGCCAACCTGGGCAGGAAAGTCCATAAGACTCATCTCCAGTTAATCAACAGAAAAGCAGGAAGTGCAGCTGTGGCATAGTGGTAGGGCACTAGACTTGAGCACCAAAGCTCCGGGACAGCTCCCAGACACTTTAGTTGAAGCCTCAGGACCGGCATTAAAAAGAAAAGAAGTTAAACTTACTTTCAGAAGTTGTGATAGCGTGCACTCTCACACACGTGTGTACAGGGTGTGTGTACTCGGGGGAACGTGAGAGCAAATGTTCACAGAAGCCTGTGTGGAGGGCAGAGAATGGGACCGTCCCCGCAGGCCCTGTAGACCTGGCTGCCTCTCTGCCCTGTGTGATGGGCGTGGAACCTTGCCGTAACCGTTGTTCATCCTCATATATGGTCAGAACCAGCGGCCGCTTGGCCCGGCCTCTCCCTCACTTTCCCTTCTCCCGGGCAGCTGTGCAAAGATCTGACCACATGACCCTGAAAGCACTGCACTGAAAGCCTCTGGCCGCGCCAGGAGAAGATGTGGGGACACTGAGGCCAAGGACAGCGTCAGCTGCCAAGAGCCCCAGGAGGGGGCCCGGCCGGCTCTGGGCCTCCTCCTGTCTCATTGGGTCATCTCCCTGCCCCCTTCCACTCTCCTGTCCATCCAGCCTGACAACCCTGGGACTAGGAAGGAGGGCCTGAGGACCTCCACAGGTTGCATGGCAGGCTCGAGTGTGTGTGTGTCCAACAAGGTCGGTATACCTGGACAGGCACTTAGAGTCCAGGCAGAGTGGCAGGCCCGGCCTGCCTCTGCCCTGGAGCTTCTCCCTGGGCTGACGGCAGCTGCACTCAGGGCCTTCTGGAGAAAGCGAACCCGTTCCCTTGTCATCTTCCCCCTGCGCCTCCCTCACACCAGCCTTCCAACCTCTTTCTGGAGTGTTAGTCCTACCACAGGCCCCTGACCTGGACACGCTGATTGGACACAGCAGGTCCACAAAGCACTTCGGTACCTTGGGTCTGTATTTGCTGAGACAGATTCTCCCCGTGTAGCTCCTGATCTCTCTGCCTCTCCCTGCCTCTGGGTTACATGTGGGCCCCACCACACCCAGCTCCTGCATAGTCTTTTTTTGGTGCCAGTCCTGGGGCTTGAACTCAAGGCCTGGACACTCCCTAGGCTTCTTTTTCTCAAGGCTAGCACTCTACCACTTGAGCCACAGCACCACTTCTGGCTTTTTCTGTGTATGTGGTGCTGAGGAATCGAACCCAGGGCCTCATGCATGCAAGGCAAGCGCTCTACCACTGAGCACCTTCCCAGGCCCCCAAATCAGGCTTTTAACATCAAATTCTCTGGCAGTCATGTATTATTATTATTAGTAGTAGTAGTAGTAATAGTATGTCGTGGTAAAAAGGGGTCAGAGTTCCATGTCAGGTTATGAGTACAATGCTACCTGCTCAGAGCCACAGTTCTTTTCTTCTCTCCCATTTCCCCCCTCCTGTCCCTGCTGCAGTAATTTTTTTAATGATAAAGTGAATCAGTATCAAAATTATTTTTATGCAAGATTATACTTTTCAAATTTGAGCAAGCGCTTACTACTGAGCCCCTTATCTCTTGTGTGTGTGTGTGTGTGTGTGTGTGTATCTGGGGGGCAGAGGGGGGTTAAACTCTGGACCTGGGCACTGTCCCTGAGCTCTTCAGCTCAAGGCGAGCGCTCTACCACTTGAGCCACAGCTCCACTTCCGGTTTTCTGGTGGTTTATTGGAGATCAGAGTCTCAGGGCCTTTCCTGCCCAGGCTGGCTTTGAACTGTGATCTCAGCCTCCTGAACAGCTAGGATTATAGGTAAGAGCCACCAGCCCCACCCCCACCCCAATCTCTTTTAAATGTTATCAGGCAATCTACAAAAGAAAATAGGATAAAGATCTTGTTTTGCTTTGCGACTTGCTGTGTGTCCTTGAGCAAGCGAGCCAGCTTCCTCATCTGTTACTTATTTTTTTAAGGTCCTCACCTCTGAATTTATTTTTAGTACTATGGCCTCTCTGGACCAATAGTAGGTGATACATTGAAAAAGTTATTCAGATTTCCATCTTGCCTCAGGAGCAAACTGAAACAACCTAGAACAAACTGAACTTAAGGTGTCTCCTGCAATTAGATCAGAAACAGATAATCATTTCCCAAAGAAAATGAGACATGACTTTTCAGGGACCACTGAGTTAGATTCTGCAAACTAACAGTACTGCTCTGGAAACCCGGGCCTCTAATGGAAACACCTAGCCTCTGAATTCCTTTTGTTGTTGTTGGTCATGGGGCTTGAACTCTGGGCCTGGGCTCTGTCCCTCAGCTCTTCAGTTCAAGGCGAGCGCTCTAGCTCTTAGGCCACAGTGCCACTTCCAGTTTTCTGAGTTGTTCATTGGAAATAAGAGTCTCACAGACTTTCCTGCCCAGGATGGCTTTGAACTGCGATCCTCAAATCTCAGCCTCCTGAGTAGATAGGATTACAGGTGTGAGCCACCGGCACCCATTTAAATTCTTATAATAGTTAGCAACAAAGAATATTGATTTTAAAATGATACTAATGTCCCTATACAGTATGTATTTTCTGAAGTTTCAGCCTGCCTTCTGTGTTCCTTGGCTCCCTGTAGTAGTGCAACTCCTCTTGATTTTGTTAAAGAAGATGAGGCTGGTTGCCAGGGAAGGTGGCTCAGTGGTAGTGCTTGTCTTGCATGCATGAGGCCCTGGGTTCGATTCCTCAGCACCACATAAGCAGAAAAAGCCGGAAGTGGTGCTGTGGCTCAAGTGGTAGAGTGCTAGCCTTGAGCTGTAGAGTTGAGGGACAGCGCCCAGGCCCAGAGTTCAAGCCCTGCTACCACCAGCACCAGCAACAAAAATAATAAAGTAAAATAAAAAAAATTAAAAAGAGGGTTGGGGAGGTGGCTCAGTGGTAGAGCGCTTGCCTTGCATGCATGAGGCCCTGGGTTTGATTCCCCAGCACCACATAAACAAAAAGAAAAAAGCCGGAAGTGGTGCTGTGGCTCAAGTGGTAGAGCGCTAGCCTTGAGCTAAAAGAGCTGAGGGACAGCACCCAGGCCCACAGTTCAGGCCCCACGACCGGACCCAAAAAAAAAATTTAAAAAGATGAGGCTGGGGGGCCAGTGGGTCACCCCTGTAATCCTAGCTACTCAGGAGGCTGAGATCTGAAGATCACAGTTCAAAGCCAACCCCGGCAGGAAAGTCTGTGAGACTCTTATCTCCCATAAACCAGAAAACTGGAAGTGACACTGTGGCTCAAGTGGTAGAGCACTCACCTTGAGCTGAAGAGCTGAGGGACAGCACCCGGGCCCAGAGTTCAAGCCCCATGACTGACCAAAACAAAACAAAACAAAAAGATGAGAGTGTTGTAAACAAGCTCAGAAGACAGGAAGAATCTTTGTGCTAAGGGCTTGAAATATTTAATAAATTTAACTCAGATCTCCACTGTGTGTTAGTGCTTTAAAGAATCTAGGGACAAAAATGATAGATCTTGGTCACCACCAGTTCCGAGAGCCTTCCTTCCAGAGCCGTGGCCTGGGGCCGTCCCCAGGAATCCACCAGAGCCAGTTCACTCCTTTTCCAAGGGGAAAAAAAAGCAGACTGGACCAGTTTTCCCTCTCTGTTTATTGGCAAAACAAACAGTGGGTGCAGCTGACAGTGCTGTTATTAGATTAGGCCCCTCCCTTATCTCATAAGGCTGGGCAAACTCTTCTTTCTCAGTGCTCCAGTGTTTATTGTCCTGGCTGCCTTCTGGTCCTCACGCCTTACATTCCTAGTTTCAGTGGTTCACTTTCATGGTGGTGGGTTGTTTTTTTAAAAATCTTCTCTTCTTCTTCTTTCTTCTTTTTTCTTCTTTCTTCTTCTGGTTCTGGGGCTGGAACTCAGGGTCTGGGTGCTGTCCCTGAGCGTTTCTGCTTAAGGTTAGCATAGCACTCAATTATTTGAGCCACAGCTCTACTTCCGTTTTTTTTTTGGTAGTTAATTGGAGATGAGAAGAGTCTCACAGACTTTCCTGCCCAGGCTGGCTTTGAACTGTGATCTTCAGATCTCAGCCTCTTGAATAGCTAGGATTAGAGGTGTGAGCTACCAGCACCTGACCTCTTTTTTTCTTTTTCTTTATCTTTTCTTTTTCCCCCCTTCTGTTCTTGCTATTGCCTTTGGACCTGGGAACTCAGACTGGTTTGATGAGGTCCACAGCAGAGGGAGATGGGAAGATTGGCTTTTATACAGGAAGCATGCATCCTACTTCTTTTCTCCTTCCTTCTTTCCTTTTTCTTTCTTCCTTCCTTCCTCCCTCCCTCCCTCCCTCCCTCTCTCTCTCCTTCCTTCCTTCCTTCTTCCCTTCCTTCCCTTCCTTCCTTCCCTCCCTCCCTTCCTCCCTTCCTTCCTTCCTTCCTTCCTTCCT
Organism: Dipodomys ordii; assembly: GCF_000151885.1. Lineage (NCBI taxonomy): Eukaryota > Metazoa > Chordata > Mammalia > Rodentia > Heteromyidae > Dipodomys > Dipodomys ordii. Next base: position 3,967,462 of record NW_012267285.1, read on the forward strand.
TCCTTCCTTCCTTCCTTCCTTCCTTCCTTCCTTCCTTCCTTTCATCTGAGGCCAGGACCCCAACTCAGAACTTTACACTTTCAATGGTTATTGCTCTACCAACTGAGCCATGCCTCTAACCCGAAGTCCTAGCTCTTATTCCAGTGTTCCCAACCTCAGGAGGCTCTGGAATGGTAACGCTTTCTTTTCATCTCTCCTTCTATTTTGTTAGTCTGCGTCTCAGAGGGGGAGAACTTGAGATCCACAGTCTCTTTAGACCCATTTTTCTTTTAGGTTACAGCACCCACCCTTCTCTGAGAGGACCACCACCAACGGTTATCTCTTCCTTGAGGCGGGGAAGAGATAACTAAATGTGTCTAACTTTCATATGGTCTGATAGACCAAGGACTGGGTTAGATGGGGTCAGCTGGCAGAGGTACCTCAGCAGGGCTTCTGAAGTGAAGTTGGCAGACCTTGCTCATTCTGAGTCTGAGTTTCTGGGCTGCGAGACTCACTGGAAATAGCTAGGATCATTTTGCTTTTCTAGAGCATTCTTGGGAAAGTCTTCCAAGTGTTCAGCTTTATCCTGTATAGACCAAGACAGTAGAGTGGAAAGTTGAGCCTGAGCTTAAGGAGAAATGACCAGAACTGTCCCCAGGACTCTGGAGAGGTCTTGGTAACAGTGTGAGGCAGAGAGCCAGCGCTCTGGGAAAAGGCAGGCGGAGGATAGGATTTGAATTACCTTTTAGGGAAGCAGCCTTACCAGCAATTCCAGCCTAAAACATGACTTTGCCAGCACAGATCAGGTCTGAACTCCTTCTGTCTGGTGCACCACACGGAGCACATCTTTGGAGTCCAGCCCTGGCCTGAGTCTCCAGTCACTCCTTAACCTACCACTTACAGCTCCTCTGCTGAAGGAGGTCTCAGGCCTCCCAGGTAGAGGCCTCGGAGTTGGTATAATAAGTAATTATGAGTCACAAAACAGATGGTTCACACAATTACAGGGATGATTTCAGTGTGACTTTTGTGGTTATCTTTCTGCCAGTCTTTCCCAATTAGCAGTTTCGTATACATGGCAATGCTAGAAGGGAGCCAGTTAAGGTGAAAGGAGATGGAACTCACAGAAAAACAGAAGCCTGTTGAAGGTTTCTTCAGTGGAAACTGAAGACGGACCAACTCCCTACTTCTTCCTCTACAGCTAAACCTCCATCTACTTTTCCTTGGATCAACTCCTTTACAAGAATCCCTAAGTACGTACCTTCCTCCCTCCCTCCCTCCCTCCCTTCCTTCCTTCCTCCCTCCCCTCCCTCCTTCCTTCCTTCCTCTGATTCCACTATATAGCCCAGGTTGGCCTCAAACTCATGATCCTCCTGCTTCAATCTCCTGGGCCTGGGCCTCCATGTTTATTTATTTCTAGTACAGGAATTTGAACCCAGGCCTTGTCCTTGCTAAGCTGAGCCACTTGCTACCACTTGAAACACTACACCAGCAAGTTTGTGTCTGCTATTTTTGGCCTAGTGTCTGGGTGGAGAAATGCCTGCATTTTTCCTGTTCGTGCTTCCCCTAGGTGTGGGATGACAGACACTGGTTGAGATAGAATCTGGTGAGCTTTTATGGCTGGGCTGGCCTTGAACTATGATCCCCTCATCTCTGCTCTCCAAGTAGACAGGGTTACAGGTTTGAGCCACTGTGTCTAGCTAAATTCACTTATTTTAAGGGTGGGGGTCTAGGGACTGCATTTAGAGCCTCACATTCAATGGGAAGGCATTCTTGATCCATGCCTCCAACTCTGAAGTGAGCTTTTAAAAGCAGACTCCGGTACGCAGCATTCCCCCCAACAGAGTCTACCATGCTTCCGAGACCAGATCCCTTTTTGTGACCCCCTTTGTGGCTCTATGTAAACTTCCTTGGAGCCTTTGCAAGGTATGCTTTTGGCTCCCTGTGGTCGTGTCCTGCTGGTCTCCTCTGTATCTCCTGCGCATGACCCAGCGGCTCCATGACAGTCCTTCTTCTTGAACACTCTTTCCCAATGCCCTGCCTCCCTCTACTGGCTTTCCCTCCTATAAAACTCTTGTCTTGTGCCTTCTCGCCTTTCATCATAACTGCTCAGACAGGTCTGCCCTAACCTCATGAGCTAAAGGATTTCCTGAGTAACTATCTCCATTTGACATTCTGGTAGCACTTATCAGAGCATGCAGAGGTGAAGGAATTATTATTGTTGTTTTTATTTTATATGGCACAGATTAGGGCCTTCTGCTTGCTCAGCAAGTGCTCCACCACTTGAGCCATGCCTCTAGCCCTGTTTCTTTACTTCTTTACTTCCCCTGTTTATGACTAGCCTGGCCTAGACTGACTCACACATCCACCTAGTGGTTGATCGACGTGGTATCTTGCAAACTTTTTTTTTTTGCCTGGGACTGGTCTTGAACTGCAGACCTTCTAATCTCCAACCTCTGCTTCCTAAATAATTAGTAGGGATTATGGGCACTAGCCACTGCAGCTGACTTCACGTAGTCATTATTACTGAAGTCTGTTTCCAACAACATCCAGGTCCCACCCTCCCAGCTATGACTGGGAGCGCCTTGAGACAGGCACTCGATCCTCAGCAGGCAGCAGGGATGGAGTGTTTGTGGACATCTCCAGTGCTCCGTGGACTGCTATGCTGTAGATGCAGTGAGTGCCCTGGGGAGAAGATGGAAATGAAGCAAAAGTATTTCCCTTTCCTTGGGCTTTCGTCCAGTCCATCTTCCCTTTCCTGTTTTCGTCCCCATTTAGCAGTGTGGGTTAGCACCAGCCCGGTAGGTGCCAGGGCAGGGTGGGCAGGCAGGATGGGGCCAGTATGTGCCTGGAAACGCTGGCTACAGTCCCGATTGATGGCTGCAAGTCTTTATGACTTCCACTGGCTTTCATTCAACACAAGTGGCCTCATTGGAACCTTGTGGGCTGAAGTCTAATCTCTGCTCTCATTTCGGCTCTTTTCCAAGCTTCAATTAAGGGAGCAACAAAAGATCCCTGTCGAGATATATGTGTGCTGATCTCATCCGCTAAGACAAATATTGTTTTTTTTTTCTGGTAATATTTATAGAGCGTTCTTGCTCACATGGACTGCCCTGGCTGGTATGATCTCATTTAACTTCTTGTCATCTGCAGGTGCATGCTTGGGGACAGCCTTATTCCCCTTAGCTGCACTGGATTTTCAAGTCTTCTGCTTTTCTTCTCGTAGCTTTTGTCTGTGAGACACTTTTCAAGCCAAACGGTTTGTAATCTCCAGTTTCCAAGGCAATAACGCATACTGTTAAAAAAAAAAAACAATTGGCTGGAGCGTTCTGTGATGATATTCTGTAGCTGCGCTTTGTGGCCTCTCACAAGATGGGAACTTGGTATTCCTTTTCCTTTTCTTTTTGCCAGTCAAATGCTTATTTTTTCGGGGTGAGGGAGGCAGTAGTGCTGGTACTAGGACTTGAATTTGGGGCCTCAAATTCACTGAGCTTACTTACTCACGTCTGGCATTTTACTACTTGAGCCATGCCTCCAACCCAACCTGGCTCTTTTTGCTGGTTAATTGGAGATAGATACTCTCTGACAATTTTGCCTAGGCTCTCAGCCTCTTCAGGGTTATAGGTTATAGGGTTACAGGTGTCGCCAACAGCATCAGGCTGCTTGATTCTAGGCCTTCTCTTGACCGCCATGGGGTGGGAAGTGCAGATCACCCCGCAGACTTGGGTATGAAGAGGGTCTGGGCCCTGCGTAGGGTCCTACGTCAGCACCAGTGAGACCAACGGGGGGCGCCTGGTTCGGGGCCTTCTCAGAGTCCATGCTCCCAGGTGCTGTCAGGGACTGCCTCCTGTGCATTGACAGAGGGCCGTGTACAGGCCAAGTTCCTGAATTCGGAGAACACCTGTCAAGGGTTCAGAAAGAGGAACACCATGGCCAACCAGAAAGAGGCATGGCCTCATGCTGTGCAAGGAGTCAGTTGTGAGCCTCTCGGCCTCTTAGATACCATATGCGTTTCAGTAGCTTCTCCACTGTACATTTTCAGGACTGATTCTTAGGAGACTGGGAAACATTATACCTTCTTTATAGACAAAGCACCGCTGTACACAGAACACACAAACTGATATGTAGCACCCTGAAAGTTTACGGGACTAGTGATGATAGGAAGGCGTTTGAAAGTTATCTTCGAGAGAATGAAACAGACAGGAAGGTAACCGCTCCTCGCCCTTCCCTAGGGCAGCTGTATTCCGACTGCCACGGGGTAGGCCTTCCCCAGCATAGCCACCTGCTGTATCACGCTCTTCCCCTTGTCTCTCCTGACTGACATTTTGCTTTCAGCCAAGAACCTGAAATACCTTCTCAGTAAGGGATAAAGTTCAAGGGATATTTTCCCACAGTCAGCAACTCATGAGAGGAGGAGTGGCACTCTCGCTGTGGCTTTGTAAGTTAAAGAGAACAAAAGGGACAGTTCTTGTTGAAAAACTTGTCCACTGACCGGTACCTTTAAGATAAAAACGTGGACACATTGTCTGCTAAAAGATCTTTTGTTACTGATGGTAGACATGAGAGGCTACCTTTGAGCTGTGGTTTGGAAACAAATGTTTGGAAACTCAGAACAGTATTTAAAGTCCAAACAGTGCTGGGACATTCAGGCTGTGATTGCATAGACACGGGGCCTTTCCGTGTGTGAATTCAGTCAGGCTGTGATTGCATAGACACGGGGCCTTTCCGTGTGTGAATTCGGAGCTTTGGGTTTGTCCTTTGCAGAAGGCCCTTTTCAGTGATTGCTCATGTGGATGGAGATGGGCAGAGTAGGAGTAGACGGAGGGCGTCTTAGAAGGTGCTTTCTATTATGGGGTAGCTCAGCCTCCCCTCGCAGTACCCCAACTCTAAGAACATGTCCTGTGCACGGGTATGTGCCTAAGACACACACCCGTCCTCAGCAAGCCCCAAGTGCATGAAGTCATCCTGCTATTTTTAGCTTGAACCATAAGCCCACCAGTGACCCATATCCCGCTTTGGCTTGGTGACTAGGAACAACTGGATGTAGTCCTTATACGAAGAAATAAGAACTGCGACTGAATGCTTGGGATCTTATGCTTATAGATCTTATGCAAAGTACATTTTGGCTGCCTACCTTGGACGAGAGATAATTTATATAGGGAAGAGCAATAAACTCTTCTCCTTTTTCCCTTGTAGATGTACATGGGATATAAGTAATGTTTGTGCTCGATTCATTTCTCTCTGAGAAACAAAAAAAGAAACTGGACTTAATTTGCAACTGCAGAGATGTGGGGTGAGGAAGATGATAACCCCCAAATTGCTGACCCCTTGGTACAAGGTTTTGTTTATTTCTTTTTCTGGAACATGTGAAAGAGCAAGGCAAAATAAAGGACAGTTTTTCCTAAAGGAGCTAGGTACATTTGTTACACAAGCCTGGCACCTGAGGTTCACACCTATACATCCTTGGGATGTGTACGCCACTTGGGAGGTTGAGGTTGGAAGGGCTGTAGAGTGAAGTCAGCACTGTCATAGAAGCTTGTGAGTCTGCACTTGGTCCCTAGCTGGGTGCAGTGGCATCTGCCTAACTATTAGGAGTCTGAGAGGAGGAGGAGGGTTGCAGGCCATCCTGGGAGGGAAAGCTGGTAAGACTTCATCTCAACGGAAGCACTTAGGTTACAGAGTTGTATGTCATGTTGGAAAGTGAAAAAATAAGAGGCTTGTGGTTCGGGATTACCTTGGCCAGCAGTGGGATCTTTTCTCAAAAATAAAAAAGACAGTGGGGCTGTGGCTCAAGTGGCAAAGCACCAGCCTTGAGTAGAAAGAATTAAGGAACAGTGCCTGGGACCTCCATTTAAACCCTTCACACTTTTTTTTTTTTGGGGTCCGGTCGTGGGGCCTGAACTCTGGGACTGGGCACTGTCCCTCAGCTCTTCAGCTCACGGCAAGTGCTCTACCACTTGAGCCACAGCGCCACTTCCGGCTTTTTTCTTTTTGCTTATGTGGTGCTGAGGAATCGAACCCAGGGTCTTGAGCATGCAAGGCAAGCGCTCTACCACTGAGCCACCTTCCCAGCCCCCCCTTCACACTTTTTAAAGTTTAATACTTACTACATCTTATTTTTTGGGGGGCATAATGTCCCAAGGTTCATTTTTTTTGTAGCAAGTATCAGAATTTCCTTACCGTTTAAGGTTAAATGATAGTTCATTGTATGTACTCCTGTCCTTCTTTTCTTTTCTTTTTTTTTTTGGGTCCGGTCGTGGGGCCTGAACTCTGGGCCTGGGCACTGTCCCTCAGCTCTTCAGCTCACGGCAAGTGCTCTACCACTTGAGCCACAGTGCCACTTCTGGTTTTCTGATGGTTCATTGGAGATCAGAGTCTCACGGACTTTCCTGCCTTGGCTGGTTTTGAACTGTGATCCTTAGATCTCAGTGTCCTGAGTAACTAGATTACAGGTGCGAGTCATCAGTGCCCAGCTAAAATGATGTTTTTAAGTATATATTTCATGTAAAATATATGATTGAGATAAAAGTTTCAACCCCAAATGACTTCCTATAGGCAAGAGACTCGGCCTCTTTGGAAGGAGCGCCGGTCGCCAGCATCCTCTGCACCGGGAAGCCTTCCTCCCATCCCTGCTCCCTGACACCGCCTCTTGTTCTCATTTGAAAGTCGGCTCCCTTCATCCAGCACAGATGGCACCCAACCACGGCGTGAGTGAAAGTCCTTCCGTCGTTCGAGGGCCGGGCTTTTCTCTGCTGTCTTTGGCTTGTCCTGTCCTCCCCTCTCACTGCGCCGGCCTTCAGCTCTCAGACACTCGCAGCTCATCTCTGCGTCTGGCTCCTCAGGAGGTAGGCGGCTCGCTCCCTTGCCTGAACACTCTTCCTCTGCGCATCAGGGATGACCATTAAGTAACATATTTGTTTGTTTTCATATTCCTGGCTCGGGGCCTCCAGTATGGAGCGATGCTGTAATAAATGAGAATGGGATTGGTCGGCGTCGTTGGTACGGGCCTTTCCCGCCGAGAGGCTCAGCAGCCTCCCAGGCAGGGCAAGAGCAGCCCTTCTCCTCCCAAAGAGGCAGGCCTTGGGCCCAGCGGGCCTGCGGCCAGCCTGGCCACCTGAAAACTCCCGGTCAACAGGCCGCACTTGACTCTGCGACGGAATGCTTCTGACCTCCTAGAACGGCAGCTGACCTGTCACCACTCACCTAATCGCAGTAGAAAACTGTTCTGTGGAACTAACTCTCGGTTTAGGTAATCACTTCAGATTTATTAAGAGGTGAAGACATTTCAAAGACCAGGCAGATGTTCAGGTGATAAGATTTAAACATTCCAGACTTGCCTCTCTCTTTCTCCCCTCTCTTCCTCCCTCTTCTCTTTTTCCTCTCTCCCCTCTTTCCCCTCTCTGTTTTCTCTCCTCTCTTCTCCCTCCCTTCCTCAAGGGTAAGTATTCTCTGTCTTGTCCAAAGCCTAGTTGATCTCCATATTTGGACATCTGGAATGGGCGCTGGGGCATGGTCTCTTCTCCTGGTGTCTGTGGGAGCTGTGGTTCACAATTATCCCCGGCTGCCTGTATCCAGCAAGGGGGACCTTGAAAACAGGACACGTGTACAGCGTGTGCACACTGGGGTGGAAGGGTTACCAGGAGGCATGCTTTGTGTACAGCGTGTGCACACGGGGGTGGAAGGGTTACCAGGAGGCGTGCTTTGTGTTTCCAGTTCTGGTTTTAAGCAAGGCAGAAGGCTCAGTCTTCTACCCTGTAAATTCGAATAATTACCTCTCTTCCTAGCTGCCAGATTGTTTTTTGTTTGGGTGGGGTAATGAGCCAGTATCCATTAGGTGCTTTGAGTTCATTCCAGCAAGGAGTGATTTAGAAATGCAAATTATTATCTCTAAAGGGGAAATATTAATTGTGATTGCCTAATGGCCTTCATAAACCAACTTTTTGCCAACTGCATCAAGATGTTAACTCCTCATGACTGCCACCCACCCTGTGTTTAAGTGGTTTTCCTGCCTCTCATTCTATCTTCTGTCATCATCTCTAGTGGACTAGGGTGTGGCTCCAACACTGTCCCTTCCTTCTCCACGACCTCTGTGGAAGGGGCCAGGGCCACGGCAGCAGGAGAGGGGCGTGAATATCTCAGTGAGAACCCCCTGTCGGAGGCACAGAAATGGAGGGTGCACAAATGCAGCAGTGGTCCTCACTGGACGCTATGTTGAAAATGAACTATACAAGGCTGGGAAGGTGGCTCAGTGGTAGAGTGCTCGCCTCACATGCATGAGGCCCTGGGTTTGATTCATGAGCAGAAAAAGCTGGAAGTGGCAATGTGGTTCAAGTGGTAGAGTGCTAGCCTTGAGCTGAAGAGCTGAGGGACAGTGTCCAGGCCCAGAGTTCAGGCCCCATGACAAAGAAAGAAAGAAATTAAGAAAGAAAAGAAAGAAAGAAAAAGAGAGAGAGAGAGAGAAAGAAAGAGAGAGAGGGAAGGAGGGAAAAAGGAAGGAAGGAAGGAAATGAACTCTACAACTCATGGGTGGGGATTGGAGGGAAAAACTGGGAGAGAGCCAGGGAAAGGGTGACATGGTCCAAAAAGAAATTTGAGATCACAATCTACTGTAGGATGTGTTGCAAAGTACTGCACCGAGATTAGCTGTCCTAAGAGGCAAGATCATGTAGCAGTTAGTAACAGGGACTTGAATAGTCAGCCGCCTTAGATTGGAATTCCAACCAGATTAGCTGACATTTGCTCAACTTACTTAGCCTGTGTATGCTTTAGTGATACTATTCTTAAGCTGGAGTAATAAGGGTCGAATGAGACAATGTAGTGATTGGACCCAGCACAGTGCCTAGTATACTCTCACTTCTCAATAAACACAGTTATAGGTATGGCTGTCATTGCAATGTTGATTGTGTGTGTGTGTGTATGTGTGTGTGTGCACACGTGCACGCCAGTCCTGGGGCTTGAACTCAGGGCCACTGTCCCTGAGCTTTTTTTTTTTGCTGAAGGCTAGCACTCTACCACTTAAGCCATAGTTCTACCTCTGTCTTTTGTAGTTAATTGGAGACAAGAGACCCTGGACTGCTAGGCACTGCTGGATCACGACTCTAAGCGTAGCTACTCAAGAGGCTGAGATCTGAGGATCATGGTTTGAAGTCAGCCTAGGCAGAAAAGTCCCTGTGAGACTCTTATCTCCAATAAACTATCAGGGACAGCACCCAGGCCCTGAGTTCAAGCCCCAAGACTGGCTAAAAAAACGTCACTGGCAAGGTCCAACAGGTGAGAATGTTCTCACAGAATGTTCTCTTAGGTATGAAAATAGAGTTTTTGGGACCAAGAAGCAGTTGGTAAAAAAATTATAATGGCAAAAGCCAAAGACAGAATTGGGAAGGGAGGAAGACACACATAATAACACGATGGTGTCAGTCCTGGGCTGTGTACACAGGACTTTCCTTGTTTGCTGTGGTAACACGGGGTTCCTGTTTTTCTCCCTGTGTTCTTTCTGGTTCCTTCCATTCTGGCTGTCAGAGAGGAGAACGCTGAGCTCACCCACTCATCCTCACTGCCCAGTAGCTGCTCTTTGTCCGAAGGATCAGGGGAAGGGTGTGGCAAGCCACTGCCCTGCCACATTTCAGAACCAGATGTACCGAACACGCTGCTCAGCAGGGCGCAGACCAAGCAGGAGGGGTGGTGCTAGTGCGCCTGCCGGCCCGACAGTCTTGCCCCAGAGAACTTTCCATGGGCAAGTCTGCGTGTGCTGGAGGCAGCTTCTTCCCCCGGAGGCCAGGGCCCAGTGGGGGCAGTGGATGGACAGGCTCTCCGGTACTGCTCTGTGCATCTGTGCATGTCTCCAAGAAGGACGTGGGGCGTCGGGACTTTGGCAAAGCCAATGGCACAGCCAGGCTTGTTGGTGCCAGATTCGTGTGGGAGGCACTGTCCCGGCTGGTGAAGGAGTGGGGGAAAGGCTAGGGGCATGACTGGCAGAGCACCTACCTAGCAAGTTCAAAATCAGTACCACCCAAAGCAAAAACAGACAAGCAAGTGAACCCAACAGTTACTGTGGCATCCCACTCTGCTGATCAGTTGTAAAGCCACACAGCCCCAGGGTGTCATTCACTCAGACTTCATAGATGGTTCCAGTGGAGTCGCTCTTACCTTGGGAAGGTGATCTCTCCAGCATGCTGGCTTGCAGGGAAAGAGGGGCTTTATACAATCGAGTAGATTAGAGCTGGGCTGAGCAGCAATGAACCCTGTCCTGGGGCTTGAACTCTGGGCCACTTGAGCCACAATGCTACTTCTGGCGTTTTCTGAGTAGTTTATTGGGGATAAAGAGTCTCATGGACTTTCCTGCCCAGGCTGGCTTCAAACCATGATCCTCAGATCTCAGCCTTCTGAGTAGCTAGGATTACAGGCATGGGCTAGCAATTAACTTTTTTTTGTTGTTGTTGTTGTTGGTTGGGGGGCCTGAACTCTGGGCTCTGTCCCTCAGCTCTTCAGCTCAAGGCTAGCACTCTACCACTTGAGCCACAGCGCCACTTCCGGCTTTTTCTGCGTATGTGGTGCTGAGGAATTGAACTCAGGGCCTCATGCATGCAAGGCAAGCACTCTACCATTGTGCCAACTTCCTAGCCCCAGCATTTAACTTTTAAAATTAACTATCAGTTTAAAAATATGCTCAAACACGTTTTCCTCACTGTATTAACTGGCCTGAAGTGTAAAACCAACATGGAGACAGCAAGACAGACCAGGCTGGCCACAGATGTGGCCATCTCTGACCTTTGCATAGACTTGAGATCAGAAAGTAAGATTCAAGAACTTGGCGGTGGAGGTAGAGTACGGTTCTTCCTGCTCCTTACTGTCTTTTTAATATACTATGCCTTTTATCAGCTGTGTAGACATTGCCAGGATTCTCACGGCTCCTGGGCTGGCTTGTCTGCTTCTTTCTCCCCCACCCCTCTCCTTTCTTTTCTTCCTTCCCTCTTTCCTTCCTTCCTTCCTCCCTCCCTCCCTCCCTTCCTTTCTTTTCTATTTTTGCCAGTCCTGGGGCTTGAACTCTGGGCCTGGGCACTGTCCATGAGCTTCTTTTGTTCAAGGCTAGCACTCTACCACTTGAGCCACAGCATTATTTCTGGCTTTTTCTGTGTATGTGATACTGAGGAATCAAACCCAGGGCTTCATGCATGGTAGGTAAGCAACCACTGAGCCACCTTCCCAGGCCCCCTCTTTCTTTTTTTTCTCATTCTTTCCTTCCTTTTTTTTTGTGGTTCTGGAATTTGAATTCAGGTCTTTGCACTTGGTCCACCATTTGAACCATGTCTCTATAGCTTCCCCCCCGCCCTCTGGTAATTTTTGAGATAGGGTCTTGCTATTGGGCCTCCTATTTATGTTTCCCTCCCTCCATATCTGGGATAACAGGAACTTATTACCTTCTCAGATTGTCCTGTTGAGATGCTATCCTGAAGTTGTCCCTCAACTGCAAACTCTATCAGTGTCTTGAGTAGATAGAATTACAGTGACAAACCACCTCATGTCATTCTTATTGTTCCGGAAGCAGCTGCCAAGTGGGGCCTCAGTTTTCTTAACTGTATTATAAGGCTCCTTCCAATTCCAAAATCCTTTGACTAAGAGTAACTGAGTTGATTAGATTGTTTCTTGGGAAATAAGGAAGGTCACTGCAAATCAAGTGTAGGCAGGAAGGCAGGCTGGAGTAGCAATATTAGGAAACTCTTCTAGGTGCGTCTCTTTCCCAGGGGCTAGTTGGGAGCTCAGCATCTTTTCAACTCCCACCCATCTCGCTCAGTTCCACCTTCAGTGAGGTGCCCAAATATCGAGACTGAGTATCACCGAGCAGCTCTGCAGAGGAAACCCCTCCGCAGCTCTGGGTGCTGGCGGTCTGTACCATGCTGAACAGCACAGGGTGCAGAAAGGAGCGAGACCCCATTCTCTCCCTTTAGGAAGAGCACAGATCAATGTGGGGGCAGGGGTGACAAAATTAACCAAAGGAAACATGGACCTTGGGAAGGACCCACAGGAGAGGCAATTAAAAGCAAAGCACACTCAGGCCTTAGAGGAAGGAGTGATCAGCTTGAATTGGGTAAGATCAGGAAAGACGTGGAGGTTGATGCCTTCTATGATAATTATCTTACTTATTGGCTTGATTATCTATTTGTGGGGTATAACTATTAGTTATCCCAAACACAGTCTTTCTGTCTGTTATTCAGTATTTCTGGAGAGTATAGTTTTACTCACCAGCCAGTCACCAGCCTCCTGGCTGGTGAGAAATGGCCTGAGGAGGGACTCTCCTTATTAAAGGGAGCTCTCCAGTCACTTTCAAGGTAGATGAAGAAGAGTTATCAACGATTTTTTTTTTCCGTTTTTGGCTTTGTGGTGTTGGGATCCAATAGTCCTGGGAAACCTCAGTTTTGTTTGAGTTTTGCTATTAAAATGTTTTTGAGCTTGGGTAGAGTTTCTGAGCTTTATTTTCTCATAGTAAGTAGGGATAATGGTAATTACTATAATTGCAAAAGCACCCTGTGGAACAAGTGGTATGTATTAGTTAACAAGACTCTGGTGCTAGGGTGCCCAGCTTCAAGTTCTTTCACGCTATGAACATGTGTGTGATCTCGGGCAAATTGCTTAATGATGTCTCTGTATCTCAGTTCCTTCATCTACAAAGTATGATACCAGGACCTCTGTCATGGGGTTGCTGAGGATTGAAATGAGGCAAATTCTTAGCACTTGCAGGATGATTATGGTGATGGTAATGCATATAGAAGCAGAGCTCTTTGATACAGAAGTAGAATTTGGCTGCATCTGTTTGGGGAGTAGAAAACAAGGGCGTGGAGTTATGCCTTCAGCTGTGAGTCTAGGCTTTTAAGAAGAGCTACACAGCTGATAAAAGGCATAGTATATTAAAAAGACAGTAAGGAGCAGGAAGAACCATACTCTACCTCCACCTCCAAGTTCTTGAATCTTACTTTCTGATCTCAAATCCATGCAAAGGTCAGAGATGGCTACATCTGTGGTCAGCCTGGCCTGTCTTGCTGTCTCCATGTTGGTTTTACACTTCAGGCCAGTTAATACAGTGAGGAAAACATGTGTTTGAGCACATTTTTTTTTTTTTTGGGTCCAGTCGTGGGTCCTGAACTCTGGGCCTGGGCACTGTCTCTCAACTCTTCAGCTCAAGGCTAGCGCTCTACCCGTTGAGCTACAGTGCCACTTCCAGCTTTTCTCTTTTTTGCTTATGTTGTGCTGAGGAATCAAACCCAGGGCCTCATGCATGCAAGGCAAGCGCTCTACCACTGAGCCACCTTCCCAGCCCCTTGAGCATATTTTAAAACTGATAGTTAATTTCAAAAGTTAAATGCCATGTAAGTGACAGAGGTCTGGAGCCTGGGAGGCCTGCTCCTTGATGTTGCTTTCCACCGGAGCTACATTTATCTCTTTGGCTTTTATCTGTCCTAAGGTTCACTCGTGGAATGATCTGTTGCCTGAGGAACATTGCCACATGGAACATGGCCAGTGGGCGGGGTTTGAGAGAAGCTGTAGGTGATGTTCATTTTCCTGGGAGGCCTGGGGAACCCACAGATGAAGACACCTTTGACATTTTCACGGAAAAGTGGGGAGTTGGACTCTAGGTCTGAAAGTAAGATTCCAGAAGCTATAGATGGACTAAGATTCTTAGTTGTTCTTCAATATATGACTAGTATCATTCTGAGCTGAGGCTTAAAAGGGTTCAGTGCTCTGTCACAGCTTTCTTCTGCCTCTCAAAGCAGCGTTGGGTATAAGTGATGACATTCGTGTCTTAAGAGAAGACTGAGGCACAGAGAACTTGGGTGGCTGTATAGCGATCACTTGACCATGACAGAAAAGGAGCCAGGATTGTAAGCATTGGTCTGTTTTCCAGTCTAGGCTTCTTTTGCTGTGGAAGCAGCAGTAGCAGCAGCAGCCTTTAGGTGGCATCCTGACTCCTCACCCTGCCACCTGGGAGGAGAAATACCAAGTTCCAGAGCTTGGGCTGGGTTAGGGGCTCATTTGCTTTACAATGAAACAAATCAATTAAGATATTAATTAGGGTCCAGACTTATTAACTGGCGAGGCCTGACCTATTTCTACTCCTTGCTTTATCCCAAAATGAGTAGCTGAGAGGAGGGTAGGTGCTTTCTCAGCTTGCAGTCATGGGCTCTGAGTTGGGAAGAAAGCTGTCTGGTTAGAAATAGGTAGTGTATAGTGCTGTCTCCTCTTGCACAGGCAGAATGAAATGGCTTCAAGATCTCTTTTTCTAAGTTGTGAAGCAAATTTCTGTCAAGGTTTTGTTTTTTCTAGGGCTGTCCTGACATCTCCCGGGTAAAAGTGGAATTGCAAGGGATTTGCTGGGGCTGCGGGTTGGTGCGGGATGGTGGTGCAGCCCCGCCCTGCCTAGGGCACCCAGGCGCATCTCCTGCTGCTCTCTGCCCGCCTGACTCTTCAAGGCAGAGTTCTAACGTCAGCTCCCATCACTATGTCAGTAACAAGCTTCACTGTACACTGCCCGAGTCAGGCTGATGGAACATTCTGGCAACCTCAGTCCAAGCCTGACTCACACTTTCCAGGCACCTCTGCTTTGCTTCTGGAGTTTCCTGTGGCAAAAGGCTTGGGGTGGGGCACCTCACACGGCCGCTGGGATGCTGGGGGGAAGGGGGGGGTTGGTTTTGGTTTTGTCAGTCCTGGGGCTTGAACTCAGGGCCTGGGCCTGAGCCACGGCGCCACTTCCGGTTTTCTGGTGGCTCACTGGAGATCAGTCTCACGGGCCTTCCTGCCCGGGCTGGCTTTGAACCGCGATCCTCCGATCTCAGCCTGAGTGGCCGGGTGCCTTTCTGGGCTCTCTTCCTGACGTCCTCGTAGCCACCACTCCCGCAGAAGCGCTGAAGGGAGCCCTGCTACCGAAGCCTCCCGCGTCCCGGCCAGACGGGCCGTCTCAGGCCCACGGTCTCCCCGCCGCGATTTCCCACTCCAAACCTGGAGCGCCGGCGCGTTTCAACCAGAAGGTGACGAGTCATGCGCGCGGCATGCTGGGAGTTGTAGTCCAACCTGCGCCATTCCCTTCTAGAGAGCGGCGAGACCTCGGAGAGCTGGGAACTACAATTCCCAGAGGCCCACGGTCCTGGATGCACAACTGCTCGCTGGCACGTTGCGGTTTCCCAAGGCTGTGACGGGTCCTGCGAGCGGCATGCTGGGAGCTGTAGTCCAACCTGCTCCATCGCCCTTCTGGAGAACGGCCAGCCAGAGTGCCGGGAACTGCACCTCCCAGAGGCCCCGGCGTCCGCACACCTGGCTGGGGGCGGAGGCGACTCCGCAGGTGGCACGGCCGGAGAGGGTACCCTGGGGTCGCCGGTCTCGGCGATCCCGCGGATCCAAGTGCGAGCCGGCTTCGCTTTCAGTCCGGCCCCGGGGACGACGGGAGGCGCCGGGCTCCGGCCGGCCATGAAGAGCGACGCGTCGACCTCCGCCGCCGCCCTCAAGGGGGCCGGGGCGCCGGGGCGCAG
>NW_012267285.1:3983251-3989993 GCF_000151885.1 Dipodomys ordii
CTGCCCGCTGAAGGCTTTTCTTTCCGTCTGTCTGGAGGCATCTTGGATAGATGGTTCTAGAAGCGTGGTTCCCAGCCCATTCCTTCGCGGGTGCTCACACCCCCTTCCACCCCCATTGCCTGTCAAGCCGTATTCCACCTGCGCGTTGAGATGCACTTGGGGCCATAGCCGATGTGCATCGAAGAGGCTTCCAGGATTGGTTGACGGGTTGATTTTTATGTCTGGTCAGCCCCGGGGCTTGAACTCGGGGCCTGGGCGCTGTCCCTCGGCTCAAGGCTGGCGCTCGACCACTTGAGCCACATATATGGCACCACTTCCGGTTTTCTGGTGGTTCCTGGGAGATGAGAGTCTCCCTGACTTTCCCGCCCGGGCTGGCTTTGAACCACGACCCTCAGCGCTCAGCCTCCTGAGTAGCTGGGACGACAGGCGGGAGCCCCCAGGAATGTGAGCGTGGGAAAGGACAGCTGTGGGGCACCTTTCAAGGCCACATACGGGGCGAGGGTCGCGAAGTTAGCTGTCCTGTCCTCCAGATAGCTGGAGCACAGTCCCGGGTGGCGTGGGCATGGAGATCGGGGACCGCTTTCAAACCCGAGTTGGTCTTTCTGCTGGCAGCTCCATGGAGGTAAAGTGCTCCCTGTGTGTTGTGGGAATCCAGGCCCTGGCAGAAATGGATCGGTGGCGAGAGGTGCTCTCCTGGGTCCTTCAGTATTACCTGGTCCCCGATCTACCCCCCAAAGTCTTGGAACTGTGGTAGGTCTCTATTGCTCAGTTGGGATCAGTGCAGGAGTGAGAACCTTGTCCTGTCCTCTCCCAAGTCAGCCTTCCTCTTTTCCTGTCCCATACCAGTTCCCTCCAAAAGCTGGTATCTCCCTGTCCCCGACCCCTCCCTATCCCACCTTTCCATGGTGAAGGGTTAGATAGGAGAAGCAAAGGGGTTGTGGGAATGAGCCCACTGCGGAGCACTGACTCTTCCTTTTGGGGGATTGCATTTTATTTGGGGATGCAGCATTCTTTTATACAGCAAAATGCAAGAACCTGGAGTTGTGCTGGATGTGGTCTGTGCCTGGCTCCAGCACTCAGACAACCAAGGCCTTCCAGAATATAGAGCTGTGGCTGAGCTGCACTTGCGGCACGTGCTGCTGCCCCTGGGCCGAGTGTCGGAGGCTGAGGAATTCGTGATGGGCTCCAGAGCCTTCGGAGAGGAGCAGCGGGAAGAAGTACTCCAGGCTGTGCATGCAGCAAAGCTACAGCTCAAAGAGAAGCTCTCCGGCTCCCTGGAGGCCCAGAAGCTGAACCAGGAAGGTGGGCATGTATGGCTCTGTGACAGCGTAGAGGGGACTCACCTGCTTTCCCTGCACCTTAGGTCCTTTGTAACTTTGTAAGAGCTTGAGAGTGAGCCCTTATATAGAATATAGATAACTACGTTAAAGAATAGAAACCTGATGAGCTGCTTCACAAAACCAAGCCAGACCCTCTGAAGTCAGGATGGAAGGGGAGTCTCTGGGAGAGATGTTGCTGGGTCTCCTGAAAGTCACCTTCCTTTTTTTTTAAAATCAGTTATGGGGCTTGAACTCTGGGCCTGGGCGCTGTCCCTGAGGTCTTGAGCTCAAGGCTAGCACTCTACCACTTGAGCCACAGTGCCTCAGTTTTCTGGTGATTCATTGGAGATAAGAGTCTCACGGCCTTTCCTGCCCAGGCTGGCTTCGAACCTCGATCTTCAGATCTCAGCTTCCTGAGTAGTTAGGATTACAGGTGTGAGCCACCAGCACCCAGCATATCCCTGCTTTTGTTTTGTTAAACCTTTAAGAAAAATCTGTCAGCTTATGCCAGTTGCTGGTGGCTCATGCCTGTAATCCTAGGTATTTGGTAAACTGAGATATGAGGATTATGATTTGAAGCCAGCCTGGGCAGGAAAGTCTGTGAGACTCTTACCTCCAGTAAACTACCAAAAAGCTAGAAGTGGAGCTGTAGCTTAAATGGTAGAATGCTAGTCTTGAGCACAAAACTCAAGGATAGTGCCCAGACCCTGAGTTAAGTCCTAGGAGACACACACACACACACACACACACACTGAGTTAAGTCCTAGGACACACACACACACACACACTCTCTCTCTCTCTCTCTCTGAGTTAAGTCCTAGGACACACACACACACACACACTCTGTCAGCTTAATTAAAAGACTACCATCTGGTTCTCTGAAGTATCTTTCCCTGGGTGCTTAAGAGCATGAACTGGCTGAGGTAGCAGTGTTTTCTCTGCAAGCAGGTTGTTGGCGTCAAGGGTCACCAGGTCTGCCAGATCCACTGCCCTTTGTCTCTTTAGTAGGGAGGATAGCACAGGGGTTTGACGTCAAGTTCTGGTTGTTCTGTGAGGACTGGGACTCCTTGTTCTTCAGTGTGATAGCCACAAGCTAAGATATTTGAATTCTTCACCATATGTTTTAGGCACCTGCATTCCCCTGCGTGGCTCAGAGTTACTCTCTGTGGGGGCTACAGGCCAGGATACAGAGAACATTAAAAATAACGAGGCTTTTAAAAGGGTCACAAATATGCCAGGCCTTCCCAGCCAAGTGTCTGCACGTGAAAACATGGTGATACAGCATGCCCTCATAACGTTTCTGGAGGACTAGGATGTAGATCAGTGGTAGATCAATTTCCCAGCACACATAAGGTTCCGAGTTTGATCCCCAGCACTCCCCCCTCCCCAGCTTTAGAGGTTTTGAAATTTCCCTTTGAACTACCTCATGAGCTTTGTGAGAAAATTATCCTCATTACTTTTTACTGTGTGTCGGTATTGGGGCTTGAACTCAGACTGGATGCTGTCTTTTAGCTCTTTCATTCAAGGCTAGCTCTCTACCACTTCACCATCACATTTTTTGGTGGTTAACTAGTGATAGAAGTCTTACGGACTTTTCTGCTCCAGCTGGCTTAACCACCATCCTGAGACCTTAACCTCCTGGTGTTCTAGGGAGAGCGTTATAGGTGTGAGCCACTGGCGCCCAGCTCTTTGTGATCAGTTCTTACAATCTGTCTCAAAGCTGAGAGCCAGGAAGTCTGACTCTCCTGACCACCCTGACATTACCTTCTGTGCCCTGACCAGGGTCATTCTCCCATAAGTTCCTGTCACTACTGACATTGCTTCGTCAGCTTTGGGACTCTGCAGTGAGCCGCCTCCTTTCTCTGCCCTTGAAGAAGAGCCTCCTGGCTGCCCTGATTCTCTGTCTCTTGGTGGTGAGGTTTGACCCAGGTGAGTGGTGGGGCCTGAGGAGCAGGAGCCGCCACACACACTCACCTGCATGCCGGGGGGCTATCTCCCGTGACACTGCTTCCTGAGCCCCGCCTGGAAAGAGAGCAGTACCCAGCCAGTGCTGATGCAGTCATTTCAGTCTACCTAGAACTCAGGGTCAAAACATGTTCATCCAAGGGAAGCGGGGATATTGTCCAAGGAGAAATGTACTCTTCACCTGACTTACTTAACTGTAACTCCTCTGTACACCACTTAAAAAAATTTTTCATCATAATGTCTGAAAAAAAGTCCAAGTGTTAATATTTAACAAAACATGGAATTGTAAATGAAATTCTCACACATTGTAGAACATGTGGGAAACAGAGGGGAGTGTGAAGAAGAAAGCAGACCCCTGTGAGCAGCATAGCTGTGGCCACCTGTACGAGCCGCGTGGCTCGTGGGCTCTGAGTTCAAGTTCCATGACCAAAAAGGAACTTTAAAATTGAAAAAAAAATATGTGGACCCTTTTCCAGTAAAATTAAGGGCTGCAATTCAAGTGGAGAAAGTATTTCCTAGAGAAAGTGAAATTCCTTATTGAAGAGGATGCAAATAACCAAAGTGTCCATGTGTGTTGTAAAAGCCCAGGGGTGTGGGTGGGGCACCCACGCGCTCTCTCCTTTTCCCCACAGCTTCTCCTTCTTCCCTGCCCTTCCTCTACCAGCTGGCTCAGCTCTACCGCCGGATCAGGAAGCTCACCCTCGCGCATCTCCACCCGCTCGCCCTCCGTGACTAAGTGGTCTTCCCCAGCTGGCCTGGCCTCCAGTACAGAACAGCCGGTCAGGCTCCTGGTCTGGCTCCTGTAGCCACGCGGCCCCCTGGGAATGAGCCTGGCTCATGCTGGAGAGAGCAACTGAGCCAGGAGGCTCTCCTGTGGCTCTGAGCCCTCCTCTCCGCACCTCACAGCTGGCCTTGGGGGCAACATGGGAATAGAGGATCTGGAGCCCCCCACAGCACCGCTGACACCAGTGGACGTCGGGGAAGGAGGGAGGGGTTTGGGAGCTGGGAGTTTGTCCCAGGAACATTCCATTTCTTTGACAAGGGCAAGTGTTGACTTTCAAGGTCAGGGTGTTGATGGAACTGAAAGTTCAGAAAAATGACCTTGGCCTTTCACTTCTCTGAAAAACTTATTTCTGAAATTACCCCAAGGGTAGCACCCTAATTAGTGTAGAAGTCAGAAGAACCTTGTCTCCTACGCCTCTCTGCATAGAAGTAAGCATAACTACGTTTGCGTTTACTGTCCCATCCCCCCTCAGCGAGCCTGAGCCTCCCGCTGCTGAAGGCAGTCACCATCCACCACTCAGAACCACCCAGGTGACCATGGGGCAAAGCCAGCCAGGCCTTTTATGATTGCAAAAGTGATCTTGGTCTTTGCTGTTTTCCAGCCTGCTCGCAGCCTGTTGTGTGGCACTGTCTCTGCCACTCGGTCCGACTACATGCCTGCCTGCCCTGCAAACTTTGTTTTCCAGGTACCCTTGTCTCCTTGGTCCACACTGGTCCCCTTCCTACATCCTGTGTCCTGCTTCTATTCTATTACTTGTATAATGTACAGGCTTTCTGCTCTTATGGCCATGAAAAGTAGGCCAGCTTCAGAAGCGGATGAGCTGAAAATGGAATGAGGTGAGCGGGCAGGGCAGTGTGGGGCCTTGAGCTCAGGGGAGAGGAGCCATCCTAGAGATGGCCACAGGATCTTCGTGTGTCCTTACAAGTGGACGCAGAGTTCACTGTTACCAAGGTGACGGAAGCCCTCCATTCAACAGGAATCTGTGAAGGCCAAACAAGCCACCCATGCTGGGGCCAGGAAAGTGGGGCTGAGTTCAGGGATTGGAAGTTTACTTCTCTTTAGAAAAAGGAAACTACGGCATTAAGACTTACATCTAAATCCTTACAGCTTGGTCCGACTAGGAAATTTGTGTTTTTGTTTGTTTAGTTTTTAGTTGTTTTTTTTTTTGGGGGGGGGTCCAGTTGTGGGGCCTGAACTCTGGGCCTGGGCACTGTCCCTCAGCTCTTCAGCTCAAGGCTGGCGCTCTACCACTTGAGCCACAGCGCCACTTCTGGCTGTTTTCTTTTTGCTTATGTGGTGCTGAGGAATCGAACCCAGGGCCTCAGGCATGCAAGGCAAGTGCATCAACCACTGAGCCACCTTCCCAGACCTTTTTAGTGGTTTTTAAACAGAACTTAGAATCCCAAGGAGAGAAAGATGTAGGAAAGTTTTCTGAGTTGGCCTTTAGAATTTTTTAACCTTTTGAGGCAGGGTCATGCCAGGTTGCTCTAAGTTCCTGGGTCCAAATAATACCCCTATCTCAGCTTCCCAAGTCGCTGGGACTCATACCTGGCTTGGCATGGCTTGTGTGAGAATCTTCTCCCATTCACTATCCTAGAGAAACTCATTAATGCCTTCCATGGCCCAGAGTAAGCCCAGATTCTTTTTCATGGAACCACGGCCTGTGTGTGCAGGCTTTGGTAGACGCCGCCCTTTGCTGTGTGACTTGTGTGCCTTGGGCATGTTAGCCCTTGCGCCTGGCATCAGACCCAGCCTGTGCCCAGTCCTCTGTGCTGTAGGTCGTATTTCCTTTGCAGGGCTGGATTCTCTTGACCTGGGCTTGCTCCAGGAGTTCATCTGGGAATCATCTTGCTTCTAGGTCTCATATCCCTCCTGCGGGTATGGACATTATAGCAGTTTCTGTTGGCCCCATGCTATGAGTTCTTTGAAGCTGTGCAGCCCAAGTCCCTGCCCTGCTGTGTCCAGTGATGGCTGGATAGCAGTTTCACCCCTGTCAGCCTTCGGTTCTCACCTGTGAGTCAGTTCTTACTGATGCTTGTGACAAGGTGGGTGAGAGGGGCTGTCTGGAGAGGCTCCCGAGAGGTGATTCAGTGGGGCTGTTGGTGACTGGTCCTGTGTGGTGAAACCTGAATGTGAGGAAGGCTCACATTCTGCTGTCCCCTGAGGTCCCTGGTGGTGCCCAGCACAAGCCACCACGGAATCAGAGATACCGACTGGAGTCCACTTGGTTCTCCATGCTGGGCCTAATGAGGTCAAAATGGAAGGGGGGCTTTCTTGACAGGTTGAGACCTGCCCATCTCCCCCGGCAGCCAGCAGCCACGTGTGGCTCTCAGCATCTGAAATGGGTCTGTTCTGTGTTGAGACATTCTGTAACTGTAAACTATCACTGATTCCGAAGACCAAGGACCAAAAACAGCGAGGGAGGGGCGGGAACTGGGTCGTTTTTATATTGGCTTCATGTTGAAATGATACTTTGGACACATGGTAAAAATCTACCCCAACTCACTTCATCTATTTGTGTGAGGCTGCCACCGTGTTTGAGGTGTCCCTCGGTGTCCCCGGGCCCCGCGTTGCCTCCGCCCCGCCTGCCCCGGTCACCCGGCCTGACAGCCCAGGCGCAAGAGAGAGACTGCCTTCGGTTCGTCCGCCTGTCCGTCCGCCCGTCGGTCTGTCC
>NW_012267285.1:3991093-3996648 GCF_000151885.1 Dipodomys ordii
GGCGGGACCCCCCACACGGGGTCTGGACTCTGGGCCTGGGCGCTGACCCCAGCTCTCCAGCTCGAGGCCAGCGCTCTGCCCCTGAGCCACCTTCCCAAGCCCAGAGCTCTTGAAAGCCTCTCCACTAAAACCTGGACCCTAGCTTTACTAAAAGTCAGCGCAACCAAAGAGGACACTCCTAGGAGAGAAGCAGGGAGGAGCCGTTCCTCTGCGCCTCTTCACGCTTATCTACAATCATAGATATGTCAAAACCAACTCCAAGATACGGACATGGGCTCTCTTCCTCGCTATTTTTTTGGTGATTCTGTCTTCTTTCCTTTATATATGGTGTGTTTTTGGGGGGTGGAGGGTACAGAACTGGAGGGAAAGAGGGTGAAAAAGTGTAGCCGTGGAACTCCCGCACATGGCTGAAAGTGAAGTTGTAGGTGGAGACGGGAGGAGGGAGGGACTGGGAGAGAATGGGGGAACAGAAGACTCACTCACTCATGCTACTTAACTTTTTTAAAGTAACTTAAAAAAATAAAATGTCACCCCAGAATATGCCTAGGAGCTCAGCTGTAGGGTGTGTGCTTAGTATGTCTAATGCGGGACATGTTGACACATTGAGATGGAGATGAGGTAGGACACTAGAAGGCCTGGGATTTAGGCAGATCACCCTGAATCTCTCTCCATATATTCCTGGAACATTTGAACACAGATAAAATTGGGTTAAATTACTGGAATCCAATATAAGCTTGCAGCATGAAAGAAAAAAAAAACTAAAGAAAAGGAGTCATGGTACAGGGAAGGAGAGAAAATCAGCTTTGGCATTTGGTATGCCAAAGCTACTGGCTTTTCCATCCCCAAACTCTGGTCAGTCAGTGCTGGAGTTACTCTGGAGGTCTCTTAGCCTTTTGAAGATTTAGTCAGTGGCATCTCAGAGTCACAAACTAGAACTATGGTCATCTCAGGGGGAGGAAAACTTCTACCCCAGAAACCAGGTGGTAAGGACTACTAATGATACCCTCTCTTGGTAGATGAAGTCCGAGCAGGAAGCTATCGCCAGCTCTTCCATCCAGAGCAGCTGATCACAGGAAAGGAGGATGCAGCTAACAATTACGCCTGTGGCCACTACACAGTGGGCAAGGAGAGTACTGATTTGGTGCTGGACCTTATTTGGAAGCTCGTAAGTCTCAGCAAGGCTGGGGGTTGGTGGGCAAGGCTACAGTGCACAGAACTGGCCTAATCCCCCCACTTTTTTTTTTTTGCCAGTCCTGGGGCTTGAACTCAGGGCCTGGACACTGTTCCTGAGCTGCTTTGGCACTCTACCTACCACTTCAGCCACTGCACCACTTCAGGCTTTTGTGTGTGTGTGTGTGTGTATGTGTATGTGGCACTGAGGAACTGAACCCAGGGCTTCACGCATGCCAGGCAAGCACTCTACTGCTAAGCCACATTCCCAGCCCCAAAACCTTTTTTATCTTTGATTTTTGAAGTAAAACACAAGATTGGACTTGATGGTTTCTTTTTAATTATTATTTTTTTCTTTTTAATTATTAAGAAAAAAAATTAACCTGAGTGGTTAGGATGAAAAATGTTCTGAATATTCACTTTCTCCATTTGAGGGGGTGGGGTCATCAGTCTCAGAGGAGGAATGTGTGGAATTACTGGGTTGAATGATCATAGCTCCCATTCATGGGGTGAATTCTGTGATTCCATGAGTTCTCTTAATTCTGATAGGAGTCAACAGTGAGTACTCTACACATTAGATCCTTGCTCAGGTTGTGCTGTCTCAGTTATCGATCACAGTAACCTATGAAAAGCTTTTCATCGTTCCCAGGTTAACCAAGAGAAAGCTGAAGTTTGAAGGTGTTAATAACTCACTTTGATGTTTATAACTGGGGAGTTGATGGGTGGCGTGGGGAATGTGGTCTTTACACCACATATGTGAAAGATACTGTTAGGCCTTGCCAGAAAGCCATGCAGATATCCAGGCACAAAGAAAAGTTTATTGCCAGCCAAGGAACTGGCAAGACTCCTTCTCACAAGAGAGAAGTGCCGGCCATTGTCTGAGGAGACCTATCTAACCTACGAGGCCAGGAGGCGGAGACCCTGGTGTGGACGTGAGGACCGGGGGCTTCCTCATGGCGGGCGAGGGTGGATGGCTGCTGCCCAAGTGGGCTCGAAGGTCCCTCTAAGGGATCCTGTGGCCTTGTATGGCTGTAACTCCCAAAGGAGGGCCAGCTCAAGGTGAAGTGGGGAGGAGGCCTCTACCCAACGGGCCTGGTGTTGCCTGGGAGAGGAGCGTGCTAAGCTATGGGACAGGAGCTTACCGGACTAACAAACATCGTGATCGCTTTGCACCCTGTAGACATGCACACCTTGTGATTCCCTGACTCTGTTTACATTGTTGTAACTGTACTCTGAGCCACCTTCCAAAGTTGGCTTGAGACACACAGACCATTCATTCCCGTAGACTCTGTCACAAGGACAGGGATATCGGGTCGGAGCACCAAGTGGGTACAGTCCCTGGCTCCGTCACACTGTGCTCTGAATCGTTCCAGTTTAGCAAAGTTTCTAAGCTGAAACCTTCCCGCCATCCCTCTTTCAATATAAAAAAAACATTTCCCCTTGTGTTTTCCTCATTTCGTCGAGGCTTGGAAAGGGTAATAGTGTCCTCTTGGGGGATTCTTAGAAACTCGATTTTGTGATTTTTTTTTCTTTGTTCTTTCCAGACAGATGCTTGCTCTGGCTTGCAGGGCTTTCTGATCTTCCATAGTTTTGGGGGCGGCACTGGCTCCGACTTCACTTCTCTGCTGATGGAATGTCTCTCCCTTGATTACAGCAAGAAGTCTAAGCTGGAGTTTGCTATCTACCCGGCTCCTCAGGTGGTGGAGCCCTACTCCATCCTGACCACCCACACCACCCTGGAGCACTCGGATGTGCTTTCATGGTGGACAATGAGGCCATCTACAACATCTGCCGCAGAACAGCCCACCTACACCAACCTCAACCGGCTCTTCAGCCAGATCGTCTCCTCCATCACGGCCTCGCTCCGGTTTGACGGGGCCCTCAATGTGGACCTCACCGAGTTCCAAACCAATCTGGTGCCCTACCCCCACATCCACTTCCCGCTGGTCACCTACGCGCCCATCATCTCGGCTGAGAAAGCCTACCACGAACAGCTTTCCATGGCTGAAATCACCAACTCCTGCTTTGAGCCCAACAGCCAGATGGTGGAGAGCCACCCGGGCATGGAAAGCGCATGGCCTGCTGCGTGCTCTAGGGGGCGACGTGGTGCCCAAGGACGTGAGCGTCGCCATCGCTGCCATCAAGACCAAGAAGACCATCCAGTTTGTCGCCTGGTGTCCCACAGGCTTCAAGGTGAGCGGTGATGACCCAGGGAAGCAGAGGGTGCCGAGGACAGGGAGAATGAGATCTCAGGAGCCATGGGCTTACCCCACATGTAATATTCTTTACTTGGCTTCGGTTGAGACACAAATGGTGTTGAAGTTTGGTTTGCTTAAACCATTTTAGGACATACATGAGTTTGTCTGGCACAGGTGACTCACACCTGTCATTCTAACTGCTCAGGAGGCTGAGATCTGAGGATCTCAGTTCAAAGCCACCCCAGCTGGACAAAAAGCTGCTTATCTCTAAGTAGCCAGCAAAAAGCTAGTATTGAATTTGTGACTCAGTGACTCAAATAGTAGAGTACCAGCCGTGAGCAGAAAAAGCAGAGTGAGAGTGAGGAGGCCTGAGTTCAAGCCCAGTATCAGCACCAAAAACCAGAAAACAAATGAACGAAAGAGGAGACACATGAGTTTGGTGCTGTTTTAAACTGATTAGACATTTTTGTTTTTAAACTGAAATAGTGAGGCCACATTCTTTTAGGGTTCATGATTCAGATCAATTTGCTTTGTTAGTTTTAGAGGACTCTGCATTTCCCAGAAGCACCGTTTCCCAGTGGCTAACATGAATGCCCTCCTTAGATAACCTTCTGAGAGATTAATTTATTGCTCTGGAATATCCCTGACTTGGCAAGGAAACTTCCATATTGCAACATAAGAGAAACTTGGAATGAACATATGGGAAAGAATAAACTTCAAGCAAGGCTCACGCTTGTAATCCTAGCTATTCAGAGGTGGGATCTGGGGATCATGGTTCAAAGCCAGCCTGAGCAGAAAAGTCCATGAGGTTCTTAAGTGATCACCAAAAAGCTGGAAGTGGAGCTGTGGATGCAGGTAGTAGCATACCAGCCTTGAGCAAAGCAGCTAAAGAACAAGAAAACCAAAACCCAAAAACACAACAACACCAGCAAAACTTCATAACAACTTTAGTTCTATAAATTATTCTGTCTTTAAAAGATTAAAGCTTTTTTTTTTCCAGTCCTGAGATTTGAACTTAGGCCCTGAGTGCCGCTCCTGAGTTTTTTGCTCAGAGCTAGCATTCTCCCACTTGAGCCACAGCTCTACTTTTGGTATTTTGCTGGTTAATTGGAGATAAGCATGCCACAGACTTTCCTTCTTGGGTTGGCTTTGAGTCAGTATCCTCAGTTCTCAGACTCCTGAGTAGCTAGCAATACAGGTGTGAGCCACCAGGACCCAGCCTCAGTAACCATAATGGATACCTTCCTATTATAGGAACTTTCATTTGTCTACTTGCTGTTTTGCAGTAGCATTTCTTCTTGTCACTAGATCTTATTTTTCTCAGTTTTAGATTCCCCTGCCCTTCAATTTGCCCATCCCCAGCGCCATTTGCTTTTATTTTCTCTGTAGCACCGCCCTTTCTTCCAGCCACCAGATTCCCATTCTCCATTCGACCTCACAATTCCATCTCATACCCAGCACCAGGCCTTGCTGGCACAGGTGTTTCTGAGACGTGAAACGCTGAGCTGTCCTCTGGCTGACGCGCATGCTCTTCCGTTGTGCCGACTCCTTCTCTGATCTCTAGGTGGGAATCAACGACCTGCCACCCACGGTGGTGCCAGGAGGGGATTAGCCAGCGTCCGGAGGGCTGTGCACGCTAACACCGCCACACCGCCGCAGGAGCCCGGCCGCCCTGACCGTGAGTTTGAAGCGGGTACGTGGGAGAGGGAATGGAAGGAGGAGAGCTTCCTGAGGCTAGAGAAGACCTGGCTGCCTTGGCGAAGGACAAGAAGTGGGGACTGATTCAAAAATGAAGGGAGGAATGTTAAATAAACTTGACTCCTGACTGTGTCTCTTTATTTACCCCACTCCACCCCACCAGCTCCTGGCAATGACGCCCTTCTTAAAAATGAGAACCAGGCTGGCTGAGCCCGGCCCCCCTCCCCCCAGCTGAGCCCGGCCCCCCTCCCCCCAGCTGAGCCCGGCCCCCCTCCCCCCCCAGTTGAGCCAGAGCACGGGCTAGGTCCGGGAGCACGGGCTCGGTCCTGGATCGCGGGTCCGGGAGCAGCGCCTCCAGTCCCGGCTGCGCGGCCTGCCCGGCCGGCCTCGATAACCCGGGTTCAGGGCGCTCACCCCCTTCCCCAGGGCAGGGGCTCGGCCAGACTTCCGGGAACAGCGGCGCTGCCCGGGAGCGGCCTCAGACGCGAG